>NC_081532.1:21786704-22129204 GCF_030273125.1 Centropristis striata
CTTTTAATTAAACCTCATAACATTATATTAAGAAGAATATATTTAGAATATATAAAACAATCTGAGTGGGTCCATTCTGCAGAGCGAGTCCATTCATTTTTGAAACTTTAAGTACATTTTGAGGCTGATACTTTTGTATTTTTACTTAAATAAGTTTTGAATGTAGGACTTGTAGTGGATTAATTCCAGTGTGGTATTAGTACTTTTACTTCAGTAAGGGATCTGAATACTTTCTCCACTGTCCCTCGCACATGATCTCTCTGTCACTTTCTCTCAGCCAGCCATGATATTGGAAATTATTCAGCATTACCGTGCACAGAGCCTGCTAGACGTTGGGTGTTGCTCCCTTGCAGCGGGGTGTCACATTCAAATAGAAGTAAATTAGCTGTCACCGAGGCTAGGTTTGTGAGCTGCTGCTATGCCTCAGAGACTATCTTTATTCACTGCAAGTCGATGCAAGGCAACAAGTCATTGTACGACAGGAAATAAAGAAGCACAGTATAATTTCAGTCAAATGGCTTTTCTTTATCCGAGGATGAATTGCCACAATAGAAATGCACATGCTGAATCACAGCTGTGGTGTAAAATCACCCGCTGTGTGCAACTCAAGGATTACTTGGTTTGAATCTCTGCTCCTCTCCAGCAGCAGACAGTCAGTCGCCCTCTCATTATATACGGGACGACATTATGTGTGCAGAGCTGCACTCATTAGTAGCAGCAAAGCCCAAGGGACTGGGCGGATTGGCACCTTCTGCAGACAACAGGGTGACACAGGCTGTCTTCAAATGTTTATGTCACACAAATGCATCATTCTGTGATTTTATATTTGATGCTTTAACCTCTTTTCGTATGAAACTTCTGCTTTCCTCATCTTAAAAGTTATTTTCAAAGTTGAGAAAGCAGAGAGAATGAGCTTTTAATTTGACAGAAAGTGTCTGAGGTAAACACACAGATAGCTAATTAGAGTGAAGCATTTATAGAACGAGTCCCAGAGAGTCTGGAAACTCAAAAAGTCAAAGATCATTAGCAGGGGAGCTGAAGAATGAGGCTTTAGTGACCCCCAGTGGTTAAACTGAGCAACACACACACACACACACACACACACACACACACACACACACACACACACACACACACACACACACAGGTTTTATACAGAATACAGTATTTATTATAACAATAAGAGAACAATACTGAGAGACTTGACTTAATTAAGATGGCACTGTGTACTTTGTATTTACATTTCATTACATGCATTACAAACACATGTTTCCTGACTCACAGTACAACACTGCTACACCACAACGACACAGTGACACGGCCGCAGAGTGAAAGTAACACACAAGCAGAAATAATCCACTGAAAGTACCAATATGCTGTACAAAAAATGTTCACTCTTTATATGAACGGTGTAGTGTTTGAGACAATAAATATTAACAGAAGCACTGACGACATCTTGTGCATTGATGTGAACAGGGACAATGATGCAGAACAACAGTCCTGTACATGTGAGGCCGCTGACCTTCATCCTGCTGCTGTAATCTTTAATAATAATAATAATAATAATAATGATGATGCACGATAAACTTCTTGTTTTCCTCTCATTTCCGTTTTTTTTATGTTTAACATAAATATCTGGTCTCATTGTTGATCAAGAACTAATCAAACACATTCTGCTTTATTTTTAAAATACTGCACTCCTTCATTCAATATATTTACCTTTAGGGAACTCCATTCAAACTCCACGCTTAATGGTTCACTAAAAAAAGTGAGTAATGCTCATTGCAACGATTTTCATTCTTCTGTGAACTTTACAATACAATACAGGGGCTCCTTAAATGCAACACTGCAGTATTTTTTACTGTATTTTCTCCACTTGCTGGTTTTAAAAAATGTGCTTAACCTCATTATATGTGACACACTGATTGGCTTTTTGTGTACCTTTAGCATTGAAACACTGGCCATGTGCATTGTATCCCACGTTATACCTTTTAAGTGATGCCGAATTGCTTGGGTCTCCTTATCCTGGTGAAACAGTTTAAGTCAGAGGTCAGCAACCTTTTTGATATTTTTGCAGTGTGCCAAATAAACTTCAAGGTCAACAGTTTAAGTATGATACTACATCAAATTTTAAATCACTATTGCATCTGTTACTTTATTCAGCCTGTTTATTCCATTTATATAGGCCATTAGTTCCCAACCTGGGGGTCCCAACCCCAACTAGTATTTGCCAAAGCTTCACAGAGGGCTTCTTTATTTTAGGGGTGTAAAGCTGTGTTTTAATCAAGAAAGTACCGGGTAATTAGCCATTAAATCGTTAACCAACCCTTCTGGCAATCTTGTTCATCAGGAATAAACTTAACAAATAGTTGTACTTTTTAAGAGGATTGGGGCCATGTAGGAGAAAAAAATAATGAGGGGAGGGAATAAAGTTGAAATACAACTTAGAAAAAAAAAAGTCGAAATGACGAGAATAAAGTCAACTTTTTGTGTTTGGTAAAGTTGGAAAGATATTCACAGATTGTTGGTTGTTCCTGTGTCAATTAGTCATCAGAGGAACATTGTTTTCTATCCAAACTGTAAGCTACAACCTGATTTTCATCAATTTCATAAAATGAGCATAAAATCCCCTGACACATAAATGAGCTATTCTTGGTAGTAGCTATTACAACTATTGTTTTGGGAAAATCTGCTTTGTCACTTCTGTGATTTTTTTTAGACATATTGAGGAAAATCAGGTTGTTGCCTGCAGTCTACTTCACAGAACTTAAAAAGCGACTTCATTCTCGTGACTTCGACTTTTTTCTGAAAGTGAAAAATTATTTTTATAATGAGGAGGAAAATAATAATAATAATATATTAAATAATAATAATCCTCTTCTGTATTATATGCACAGTTCTCATTTTAGCGTACTGCTTTAAATGACATTCACTCATTTACAAAATGTTGCAAAAGCAGCAAATGTCAAAAAGGGAGAATTAAGAGTAACAAACATAAATATGAGCACTATACAAGAATGCTGCCACCCTTATCTGAAAGGTCATGAGGCATGCAGATGAGAGGGCACTTTAACATTTTCAAAAAACTCTCTTGCACAGTGGTGCAACTGGTTAAGCCACCAGCCTTAGCCACCAATCTAAGGTTGCTGACCCCTGCTTTAAATGTTCACACAGTAGCTGATTTATTCATGCTGCCATGAGGGGGCAGCACCGGTCTCCCTAGAGGTGTGCGTGTGTGTGTGTGTGTGTGTGTGTGTGTCTAGGAGGAGGAGTCCTCCTCCACAGGGTGGAGAGCGTGCCTCTTGAGCAGTGTCTTTAGTATCTCCACCTCCCGCTCTGCCTCCTTCAGCTTCCTACGTAGTGTCTCGTTTTTTATCTGGAGCCTCTGGTTGTCCTGGTGAAGACACAAAATATTTAAATGAAGAGCAGTAAATGTGTGTTTAGGTTAAATGAAACTTTGTCTTGACACTCACTAATTCAAGAGTTTCATAGGTAGATTTGTTCTCCTCTTCGGGCTCTTTATGGCTCTTTTGCGCAACAGACGCTCGGTTTTCCCACTTGGCGCAGTGTCGCTGTTTCCTCTGGGGCACAGGGCTGGGACAAGAGGTGAGGGTGGGGGTTATTGGGAGCAGCAGGGCAGGCTGGGGGGATGCAGGGGAGAGTAAGTGTCCCTCTGTCTGGGTGCCACTGTGGACCTTCCGAGGCCTCAAATATGAGGTGACCGGGGAGTCTGGGCTCCAGTCTTTGCTGTCATCTGGTGGGTAGGGGAAAGGACAATCTTCTGAACCTGGAGAGTAAAGCATCAGAAGTTATTTCATTGATATGACTTAAAGGTCCATTTCATACTGAACCCCGATGCTGTGCCACCAGTGTGTGCAGAACATAAAAGTACTAAAAAAAATGCTGTCCATTAACATGAGTGACTTTTTAACCCTCTGAATGAAATACACAGTTTATCATAGAAAGAAACCAAAAAAAAACAGGCATAATCTGCGGAATTTGAACTTTACAACAGTCTTTGAATTGATCATAGGTTTCTGTTAGAACAAGTAACTGAAACAAAGCTTTAAAATGTGATATTTCTGTCAAAATGACTTTATTCTACAATTCTCAATTAAAACGTCACCAAAAATAAACTGTTTGGAATAACTAGATCCTGTTAAAAACATTAAATTCTGCTCCTCAGCGACACTGTGAAGCCATGATTGATTCTGCTGAGATGAACGGTCATGTGACAAATATTCACTGAAAACCTGTTTACACAGACCAGAGAGGGGAGCACAGGAGAGGTTGTGAAAATGCAAATGGTTCATATTTATAGCATGTGGAGCCCAATATTTTTTATCCAATATTCATGACACTTGTAGGCACTTTTGGGAAAAGTGCTGTGTATATAAATTCAGTTTTATTCCAATTTTTTATGAAATAATTTATCATATATTATTCTGTTTTTATGATGTGTGTCATTATAACTGTGTTATTCTACACAATAGACATGTTTGAGTTGTTCCCACTTCTAGTCATGATTGTGCTGTTTCCATAGAGCTGCAGGACTTATAGATTGTACATATATTTTATATATTGCAATGAAATACAAGGCCACAGTGAGTAAAATGTAAAAAAATATAAAATAAATAAAAGGCAAATAATGCCCTGGAACAGCTTGTTGGGGTTCAGAGGGTCTCTGACATGTCTTTATCTGAAGGCAAGAGCCACTACGGGGGTTAAATGTTATATGACCAAATGCAGAAATTTTACATATTATACCTTTAAAGGAAACTAAGCTCACTAGATCAAAGCAGTCAATAGCCACAAAACAAAATGACTCAAAGCTAAATAAACCATATAACAAAACAGCACGTCAGAAATACTCATTTAAAGAGGGGCTGTGTTAAGATAGCCCCCGTGTTTTTAACATGTGCTTTCTTGTTTCAGTAAAATCGAAAGTTCTTCTGTTCTGAATATTATTTTTTTTTCATGGCAGGTGGGTAGCTTACTGTAAGTGAAACAGTTCCTAATGACAGCTGGAGGGAAATCACCCTGACAACAGACACTGTGCACCAGACGTGTTGTCTTTAAGCTGCAGAAAACTAAAGTGAATTCAAGTAAAGTCTGACTTTTTTTTTTTTGGGGGGGGGGGGGGGGTTTGTACATTGTGGCAGGCAGAAGGAAGAAGCACTGCTGAGATGAACACATGATTTAACCTTATGAACCCCAACAAGCCTTTTCAAGGTGTTTTTTTGTTGTTATTGCTCTTTTTACATTTTGGCCTTGGATTTAACTGCAATATATAATATATCTATAAAGTCCTGCAGTTCTATGGAATCAGCACAATCATGGCTAGAAGTGGGAACAACTCAAAAATCTCTTTTGTGTAGAATAACATAATTATAATGACATAAATCATAAAAAACAGGAAAAAATGCAACTTGAATTTCTCAAATAAATTAATTAATAAATAAAATGGAATTTATATCTCCTTTTCCAGTTGCCCACACTTTTCCAATTGACTACACGTGCCATGAATATAAGATTATTTTTGTCTCCACATGCTATACATATTGAACTATTTGTATTTTTACAACCCTTCCTGTCCTCTCCTCTCTGCTCTGTAAACAGATTTTCAGTGAATATTTGTCTCAGCAGAATCAATCATGGCCTGTTTTTGCAGCTTCTTTCTATGATAAACGGTGTATTATTGATATTTCAAAGAAAACATGTTTTTATAGTGGGGTTCTGATGTTCAAAAGCCTCTGCCAGCAGATGGCACCTGTCATAGGAAAGCAATAATTGTTTTTGTTATCATACGAGTGAGTGTGGTGCATCTGTGGGAACCCCATCACCCAAACCCACCCTCTGAGGTGCCCATGGTGACAGGCGTAGAGCTTGGCGTTGGACTGTCGATGGCGTTGGTCATTATGGCGTTCTTCTTGCACTCAAACGCCACCTGGTCCTTGCACTGCTTGTGGCAGTTCATCCCGCAGTCTGAGCAAGCCAAAAGAACGCACAAACATGTCAGAACAGGAAACTAGCATCAGTCTAACATCTACAAACTGACTTCTACTGACTTTGCTTTGAACTCTATCTCTTCTGCAAATGCAGCTCTTAGTCCTTTGCATGCTTACTGCCATGCAAACAAATAGCGCTCAGATCTTTTTGCGGGACGGGGGAGGGGGAAAAACTGTGGTTCTGGCTGCAGACTTTCTTTTTTTTTCATGTGCTGCAAAGGTTCAGCGAGCTGGGTGCAACACAGAAAACCACACTATACAACACGTCTTAACATAGCTTCACTTTACCTGCTGTGACAGTGCTAGACACTGTGTACCTTTCCTCATTTGTAAGCATGACTGACATTTGGCTTCAGTTTAACAAGAAAGAGTGAAATAATCACCTTTGCATCTGTAGCCTTGCTTGATGACACCCCACAACTGTGAAAAAGAAGAAATATTGTGTTCACATGACTGAAAATCAAAGGTATTGTTGGAGAACTCTTTCTATATTTTATCATACACTTACAAATCCTGAGCAGTTGTCACAGAAGGTGGGTTTCATGTAAGTCGTCTCCTGGAAGTTATGGACGAAGCCAAGACCCAGTTTGGAGCAGATGACACTAGCCCGCATGAAATAGGCTGTGATCTCGGCCCTGCTGATGAGGCCTTCCCTGGTAACACAACAAGATACTGTAGTATCAGAGGTGGAAGAAGTATTCAGATCCCTTACTTCAGTGAAAGTACTAACACCACACTGTAGAAGTACTCCACTACAAGTAAAAGTCCTGCATTCAAAACTTATTAAAGCAAAAGTTCAAACGTATCAGCATTAAGATGTACTCATATGTACCCTGAAAAGTAACTAAAGTTGCAGCTAAATGTAGTGGAGTAAAAAGTACAATATTTGCCTCTAAAATGTAGTGGAGTAGAAGTAGTAAGTTACATAAAATGGAAATACCAATGCTCCCTTTCCCTCTAGCTTTCTCCTCTTCGAGTACTGCAAAATTGTATTTAAATAGGGTCACAGTACTTGAGTAAATGTACTTAGTTACTTTCCACCACTGCAACCACAACACATTCATACTGTAGTATCAGTGTTGAAAGAAGTATTCAGATCCCTTACTTAAGTAAAAGTAATAATACCACACTGTGAAATTACTCCAAAGTACTTATTATGCAGAATGGACCCACTCAGATTGTATTATATATTATTCTATTATTATTATTATTATATAATAACAATAATAATAATAATGCATTTATGTACGTTTTTTTTATTTTCTCAAGGCAGGGCTACATATTATACTGTTATGAGGTTTCATTTTGATTAAAATGTTTAAATGTATCATGTTTTTTATTTTAAATCTTCACCTGAAAAGTAACTAAAGCTGTCAGCTTATTATAGTGGAGTAAAAAGTACAATATTTTCCTCTAAAATGTAGTGAAGTAGAAGTGTTAAGTTACATGAAATTGAAATACTAAGTATAAAAAACTCAAAATTGCACTTAAATAGGGGAACAGTACTTAAGTAAATGAACTTAGTTACATTAATAAGAGAAACACAGTTGTAAATTATATATAACATATATAGGGGAAATATACATTTAACAAAGGACATTTTAATATGTTAAAACTAACTTCAATGTTTTAGGAAAGTGTGATTTATTTGTGACTGCGCCCACTCATTTTAACACCGTACCACGCTGTCATTGTGTAAAAACCCTCAACTTAGTTAGTGATCATGTCTGGTCTAAATAAGGAATCACATGCTCTCCTGTGGTTTCACATTTACGTGCATGAGAAATAAAACAGTGTTTATTTAGTAGCGGGGGGGTAGGGGGTGGAGGGTGGTTAGTTCTGCTGCTACTTTATGTTTCCTGTTACTGCGCTCGTCACTACAAATATACCACTTTTTCTTCCTCTCCCGTGTGTGTGAGTGCATGACCTGTCAAACAAAACTTACTTCTCTTTGTCCATGACACAGAAGGAAAACGGAAAGCTAGCAGCAATTTTCTCAAACTCGTCTTGAGAAATGAAGCCATTGTCGTCGTGATCGTAGTTCTTGAACACAGACTGTGGAAGACAAAAGGCAAACACCATTGTTGCTAGACTCTTAGTGCACAATGGCAGGCTGTCAATATGGCAGCATCCAGAAGAATAGTTCCCAGTAAATTATTAAAGTTATATAACGGCATTTGCTGTGTGCAGCTATGTGGAGAAGAACTCACGTCCACCATCCTCTGTACGTGTTTGCTGATGGTTCGGGGGTCGGGTTTAGGAGCCACACCTGATGCCCAGTCCACAACCACTGGAGGTCTCGAGGGGGTGGCTGGCTGATGGGAAATTAAAAAAGCAAGTCTCAGTAGGCAGATAAACATGTAAAATATTATCCGGCAGTTCTGTTCCACAAAATCTATGAACGTCCTTCAGAAGCAGAAGCATTGCCGGCTTTTTATCTTTCTGTTCTTTCTTTCTTTTCTTAAAGCTGACTAATGCTTAGAAGGACATTTATGTATTTCAACACTTTGGGAAATATGCTTATTGGCTGTTTTGCAGAGAGATAAAGCCTAAAGGAGAGTTGTCTGTCTGTCTGTCTGTCTGTCTGTCTGTCTGTCTCTCTGTCTCTCTGTCTCTCTGTCCGTCCGTCCGTCCGTCCGTCCGTCCGTCCGTCCGTCCGTCCGTCCGTCCGTCCGTCCGTGACAGTATACAACAAATGTTGTAGTAGAATGTGGATAATTCAGAAAGTTATGGGGTATTAAGTGCCGTAGCTTGCTAAAGCTAACTCGTTCTTTCTGATAGACATCAAGACCTAAAACAATCATATGATGCTTAAACTGATAGTTTGAGCTAGAAACAGGCATTTTGTTAGTGTTTCAGCCCATGGTTGTGTATTGTGGCACTGATAGTTTTCCCTTCCTGTCAGCATGGTGTTCAGAGTATGACGCATGGCGCTCTGTCTCTATAGTAGTTTTTAAAAGATGGACAACATCACAGCTCCGCACCAGGCAGCAACATCCCGGTCTGAGCAGTGAAGCAAATCCACAAGTGCCTTCAGTCAGCATTCTACCAAATATCCAGCAGGGGCCGCTGAAGGCGGCTGCAAAAGAACTCCAGTCCTATCTATCTCAATACAAAATGACGACTTCTCACTTGATTTATTACCTCAGAAAAACTCTCATGGTAACATTATGGTCTCAATCGCTAGTTTCAAGTCTTCAATAATATGATGTTAAATAATGGTCCCATTTAGAAGAAAATAGATGATAAAGAAGCTTATGATTTGGGGCGTGGCTACCTTTAATAACTTTAAAAATCGTTCAGCGTTCGGTTGTACTAAAAGATACTCCAAGGAGTCAGCTGTTCAATTTTTGGTCTCTCCTGGTTTCAAAAAACAAAGATTTCACCTGCAAGATGGCAACAACAAACCCACAAACCAGTGGGTGACGTCACAATGACTATGTCCATTATTTATACAGTCTACAGTCCCAACTACTGAGGCCAAAACATCTCAATCGCCCCTGGAGGCATATCAATCTTATATCTCGAACTATTCCTTTAAGCAATACTCAGCTTTGTTTTATTACTTTTATTTGACTGCTGATGTCAGCTAGTGACAAAGGAGCTCTCGACCCGTAAACAGCTGTTAACCTAAAGTGTCTCTGCTTCTATCACTCACAGGTAATTTACAGTTCTTCGGTTCCCTGGTGTAAGACAGTTCGTAGATCTCGTCCTCAGTGTAGTAAAGGTCCAAGGACAGCTGCAGGGAGGGAGGAGAAAACAAGGACACATGGGAGGTAAGAGAGAGCTCTCTGTGCACCCAGATTTTTCTCCTTGAAAAATGTTTTTAAGAGGACAACATTAGGTCACAGGGTAACTATTATCTCTTCATAGGCATTCTGTCGTTCAAGTACGATTAAAGCACCGCACACAGGTAGCACAACAATACAGCAATCTGAACTCACTCTCATTCACACTCAGTTCGTCACCCACACACTCATAGATCATAGACTCTCATCACACCCACACAGGAGCGCGGACAATCCACATGCTGCACCGCTCTCATTTGCATCTGTCCAGTGAATCACACGAAAGCTACATCACAATTTGAAGAGAATCTAAATGCAAAGTTGCACTACCGTCAACAGATGGACCAGGTCCTTGTTGGCGTCCAGCCTGGGAGGGATCTGCTGCAGCTGGATCAGCTCGTTGATGTGGTTGTAGAGAGCCTGGAGCTTCTGCACGTTCACCTTGTCGTCATCCACATAGTCCGACATGGCCTCGTTGACTGAAATCAGATCTTTGAGGTGGACGCCCAGGATGGGGATTTTAAAACCTGCACACCTGTTGTAAGCTTGTCTATAGTTGTCATAATTCCTGCAGGAGGACAGCAGGTCGGTCATCTCGTTCAGTACCTGGGGAGGGAGTAGAATTTCTGTGAGGATGTTTTGGCTCGATCATCAGCTGGTTCTTATGGCGATGGACGTCTTTTACCTTGGTGACCTCACTGGGTACATGTGAAGTGGTGTCCTTTAGCCTGGAGATGGAGCTGTGACAAAGCCCTCCTACCACCGCCATTAGTGTGTTGTAATTGTGCATAAGATGTAGATTCTGGTGATCACACAATAAAAAAAGCACACGTCAGTCTATCTGTCACACACATATAAACACGCACAATTAAACTTGTTCCAGGTAGCCCTGGTTATATAATCCACAACACTGCCGTTACATAAGCCACTTATATTGTTGGCTTTTTCTTGCTGTGCTCTGATATCTCACTCTTTTTTGGAAGTGCTTTTCCCTCTCTTTTCAGTTCTCTAATTCGTGCTGTCACTGGAGCATTGTGGTGTGAAATTCATTTCCACACCCGTGGGTTTTTCGAGGTTGACAGCAGTGAGCAGCAGCAGACTGATGCATTAGTGTAACAGTGCAAGAGGTCCTCCAGAGTACAAGCTTCCCCGGAGCCAGCGTGTTCACTTCTCGGCAAGGCTGCCTGTAGCTTCTCGGTGGACTGTTTTAAACATGCAAGGTCTGACCAGTGACCACGCTCACGAGTCATTTCTGTCATTTCCACTTGCATAAACTCTTCCTAAATTGTGCATCACTTGCAACCGATATATGCCACGTCTTAAGGACATATCCACAAAAGATATTGCTGCAATGATTTTAAAATGCAAACACATTCATAAAGTTTTGCAGCTGTGTGGAAGTTGCCTTCCTTTTTGCACATAATTACAATTATCAAAGTAGCTGAGTATAAATGTGGTAAAGTGTGGTTTTGTGAGGGGTGAAGCCCTAAATAACTATCAAGCTAACTCAGGCTCAGGTTTTTACTGTTTTTTCAATAGACCAGGCTCGGCTCATTTAACCGCAGTAGAAACTATAATTGTGTGTATGAGAGAGCATATCTACAGCAGATCTTCATTGATTAGGGGTGAATTTCTTTGGCGATAAGACGGTTTGTTTCTGTGTCATTTGTGCACGTTTAGCAGCCAAAAAAAGCTTGCCCCTTCAGTGTCTAAGTGTGTTCCACTTGATGACTCCATTAGCTTGCATTTAGTTAATATTTTTCTATTGCTAAAATCTTTGGATACATTAAAAGCCTTCAGCATAGCTCTTGAGATTCATTAGCAGCTCTCTGTGAATATGCATTATGCAACTGCCAATTATGTAGCATCTATAGTGCTGTTCAGAGTGTGACAATAGACTGCCATTAGTTAGATAAGGTGTGTGAACAATAGCACGTAGATGCAAGCAAAGAGGAAATGTGTCAAATGTTCCATTTTTGCTGCCAAACAGGGAAAAGAAAGTGTAAGAGTTGTAGTGATGGGGGTGTTGGGGGGGATTAAAACCACTACCTGCGCAACATGGATAAACTTGGTGAAAACCTCAGCTCTCAGCTGTGCAGTCGGCCTGCTCAGCACCATCAGCTGAACCCACTGGGAGACGCCATTACACAGGGCGATGGAACGCTCCATCATGGGGATGTCCTTCATGCAGCAGCGTCGAATGTAGTTCTGATAGTCTACAAACTGGCAGAGAGAGCAGAGAGAGGAGTGTAACGGAAACTGCAAGGCATTTCCCCATGCAGAGGAAGTACCAACTGGTTTTCAGTTCATGTCAAATAAACAAATCAATGTACAAATATAATGTGTGTGTATACTCACTGATATCCTGCAGAAGGACTTAAATTCCAGGAAGGTGAGATGCTCAGCCAGTTCAATAGGCTCCAGATGATCAAAAAGCAGAGAGACCTTCCTCTTTTTACTGCTGTTAGCTTTGATCTTTTGGCTGGCCTTCCACGACCAGTCCCGTTCATTTCTACAACAAATAGCATGTTTTCATAAATTTATATGAAACTTAAGTTACAAAACTTTCCTTTATAAAAAGTTACCAAAACAAAGCTGTCAATATCACTTTATTCTACATGCCTCATTTAAAATGTCGCCAAACATAAACCGTTTGGAATAACTAGATCCTGTTAAAAACATTAAATTCTGCTCCTCAGCAACACTGTGAAACCATTATTGATTCTACGGGTAAGGTTGTAGAAATGTACACTGCAATATGTATATCATGTGGAGACCCAATTTCCCCCCCAATATTTATGACACTTGTGCAAAAGTGTTGTATATGTAAATTCCATTTTATTTTCAAAATAATAGAATACAATTTATCGGAGGAAAAGTTTTTAAAAAATTTTTTTAAATGATTTATTTCATTATAATTGTGTTATTCTGCACAAAAGACAGTTTTAAATTGTTCCCACTTACACGACTGTGCTGATTCCATAGAGCTCCAGGACTTTATATATATATTTTATATATTGCAGTGAAATACAAGAGCAAAAAAAATGCTCTGAAATGTCTTGTTGGGGTTCAGAGGGTTAAGTTAGTAATATAATAAATAATAAATTCCAATTGAAGGTATTTTCACCAATTTAATAATTGATGGTATCTGTGGTCTTCTATGATAATAAATTAAATATCTTTGGGTTTTGGGCTGTTGGTCAGACAAAACAGGACATTTGAAGACATAACCTTGGGCTCTGTGACATTTTCTGACATTTTACATACTGATAAATAGAGAAAATAATGTGCAAATTAACCATAAATGTGACACAAGATAAGTTGGGATGCTGTGTAAAATGAATACAAGAATGCATCAAACTTGTGTATATTTACAAAAAACAATAGTTAAAATATAACGGTCTTTGTAGAGTTCACAATTGATATATGTCCCAGCTTTTTTGGAATTGTGGCAGTTATATATGATGTCAAACAGTGTAAAAAAAAAACCCTTGAAGCTACTTCAGCAGCCTCAAAGTTCTGTTGTTTACAGTTCAAAGTCTTTATTCTTGATCGTGACTGATTTCAGTATTTTCTGTGACTGAACAAACAACTGAGTGGCGTGTAGGCCCTAATGTCTCAGCTGCCAGCTGGTCAGAGATTAACACTTACATCCATTTGGTCTCTAGGAGAGAGCAAAGATGCTCCTGCCCCTGCTCTCGGATCAGCTCCCGGAACTGGTCCAGGCTGTCGGACAAGCTGTGGTGCAACCGGAACATCATCCAGAATTCCTGGATCCAATGCCTGGAGGTCGGAGAGGATTTCACGTGACTGATACTGAACATACAGTTAAAGTTAGACTCCTAAATGTGTTAAACTCACCTGATGAGGTAGCATATCCTCTGGCACTCTGTCGGCTGCTCATTGTCCATCGCTGTTTTAAATGTAAAGAGTTAGTTAAGGAGCTAATGTGTGGTTTTAAAGCTTTAAACCAGGAGTCAGCAGGCTAAAAAACATCTTAGTTTAGGTGAAAATGGCTTGCAAACCTGCTGATCAGCAGTGTCCAGTACAGGTGAGTCAATACCGAAAATATTTGAGTTTTTTTCATAAAAACACCTCATTAATAAAAACTCCAGCAGCTAAACTAAAAGGCGAACAGAAGTGGCATTTGGTGATGTGGGAGGAGGCGACTGCATGAAGCAAAACTCTGATGAGCATCACTGGATGAATCACTCTGGCATACAGAAGTAAGTGAATAACAAAATGTACAAAGAAAACACACAATCAATGCCTCATATACTGTGGAACAACTGTTGATTAATGTGCAGTGTTTAGTGGGAGGGGCATTAGAGATGTTTTAATCAATGCTGTGGTGAATATTATTTATTATTACAGACGCTTTGAGCACAAAAACACTGCCACGTCAATTTATATACAGTGCACACAAAAGCGTTTGCTTATTATACAAAAACAGGCTGACACTATAGTTCTCGATTGGCAGAAATCAGCTTGAAGTGATGCACATAAAAAGGCTAATTGCGTCATGGGAGCAGAAGAACTGCCCACGCAATCCCAAGGCCAGACTGTGATGAAGGCTGTTAATGGCCCCAGTGTCTCTTCCCTGATCCTAACCCACACACACTGGATTTATTTGATGTATCCTTTTGGGTCTTGGGCTCAGAACGAGAGGGTTAAAAATAGAAGAAGGGGCATTCGGAGCTGCGTGCTCTGACGTGGGTCTGTGTGAGCCGGAGGCCTCTTTAAGTGACAGAGGGTCTGTGTTTATATATAGCTGAAGAGGACCTGTATGTGAAAGAGGCAGAGGTAATTAACACCTGAAGCCCTCACCGAGGCCAGGAGGCGCTCCTCTGAGAGGCTTTGTGACGCCACTGCCGTTTCCTGAATGGAAGCGTAGATTATAGCTCCTTCACTCAAGTCACAGGACAAAAAAAACATGCTTTTTTTTTCTCCACGGTGTGAAGTGGGGAAAAATAAAAGACGCAGAATCAAACATTTTGTAATAGACTCCCTGGTATTGAATGCATGGGATAGAGATGTAAAAGGTCTGCAGCAGCTGACAGCAGGAGTAAACACTTGCCTATCACATTTTACACTGACAGCTACAGGCTGCATTGTGAGCCAAGCTTGACTGCCCTGTTGCTGCTGACAACCGAGAGAAAAAGCTGCACACACAACAGAGCCAGTGGTCTGATCCCACGTTACATTTGCTGCTCGGAAATTGGCCAGAGCTGTTTGTTTCAATCATGTGTCGAGATATCGAGTTACAGACTCGTGCCGGACTGCTGAAGGATATAGAGCGGTGAGTTTGTCCAGCAGGTCGCTGGAGGAGATGTGGAGACGGTGCATGGTCAGCGTGATGTTCAACAGGTGGCTGCTCCCACACACACAGCCATTTGAGTCTGCAAGACAAAATGAACACACTTTAATTTACCCTCGTTGCTACGGAGTGAGAGAGATAAATGTCATCCCTTTAAAAAAGTTGCATCAGAGGTGATGCGATGTTTCCGTTGATTAGGTGGCATCAGCTAAGATTTACCAAGTGGTGTCTCACACATCATATGGGTGTAAAACCATCTGAAACCCAGCAGGATGGAAATTTATGTTTTCTTTAAGTAAGCACAGAAAGAGCGTAGAAAGAAACTGTAAAAACAGGCATTATCGTCAGAATTTGTACTTTCTGACAGTCCTTGAATGGATCATAGGTTATAAAAGTTTCCAATAGAAAAAGTGACCAAAACGAAGATTAAAATTGGGATATTTAAAAAATCACTTTATTCTACATGTCTCATTTAAAACGTCACAAAAAAAGGGTTTGTAATAACTAGATCCTGTTAATAACATTAAATTCTGCTCCGCAGTGACGTGTTGCAAATATTCACTGAAAATCTGTTTACACAGAGCAGAGAGGAGAGGACAGGAGAGGCTGTTAACATGCAAATAGTTCGGGGCGTCCTGGTGGCACACCTGGTAGAGCGCGTACCATAGAGGCATTGTCCTCGTAAGCGGGTGGCCCGGGTTCGAATCCGACTGGGAGCCCTTTCCCGCATGTCTTCCCCTCTGTCTCCCCCTTCACTGTGTCCTATCAATAAAGCCCAAAAATGGCCCAAAATAAATATCTTTAAAAAAAAAACATGCAAATAGTTCAATATGTATAGCAAGTGGAGACCCAAATTTCTTTTCCAATATTCGTGGCTATTGTGGGCACTTGGAAGTGTATATATACGCGTATATATAAATTCTATTTTATTCCAATTTCTAAAAAATCATTTATCAGAGAAATTCAACTTGTGTTTATGATTTATGTCATTATAACTGTGTTATTCTGCACAAAAGATACATCCCATGTCCCCACTTCTAGCCATGATTATACTGATTCAATAGAGCTGCAGAACTTTTATATTGCAGTAAAATACAAGGCCACAGTGAGTGAAATGTAAAAAGAACAAAAAACATCTTTGGGGTCAGAGGGTTAAATTTACTTTACAGCTCTTATTGCTTTATTTTCTCATAGCGTACTGGCTACCTATGAACTTAGTTGGACACAAACCGGTATTTCTCTCATTGTGAACAATTCCCGTAGAAAAAACAAAGCCAACTATGTGTTACTACATCTCTCAATGATTTCTGACTTCCTTATTCCCTATTACGTGACAAATTATACTTTCATTGGTAGAAAAAAAGGATAAATAATTCCCTAAAACCACTGGAGTTTTTAGAAAACATCGGCTGAATTAATTAATTAATGGTTTTGGTCTTTTTTATAAGATTTCATAATGAGAACAATATAGAACATCACAGCCTTTAATTGCTATTTTTGGGATAAACTGCAATGATGGATGTCAAACAAATGTCCATGAATGCAGTGCTTTATAGATTATTATTACAACTACTAGAGCTGCAACAATTACTCAGCTAATCAATTAGTCCAATGACACAAGAAATACCCAACTCTTGAAAACTGATTAATCATTAAAGTAATTTTTCATGCAAAAATGGCAGCAAATGCTGTTATCAGCTGTTTAAAATATGGAGATTTTCATGATTCAAAAACATCACCGTGGACTTGAGAAACTGGGATGGATACTTTATTCATCCGTCGTGAAAATAAGAGTGAGTTGCAGCCTTAACTTCATTAATTTCTACAGTGGGTTGATGACAACACTGAGTATGTGTTACCTGTGAAAACCATAACACAGATATTTCCATCAGTTCAGGTTAACCAGCGAAAATACCAACTAATGCATCCACTGTTACCACATTTCGTCATACGATAAAAGACCCTGTTTGTGAAGATTTGCTTTTTCCTCTGGCTGTGTGAACCTCTGCAGCTTGCTTGTCTCACTACCTTTTTCGCTTCCTTTTTCCTTGCGTATATATCTCACTTCCTCCCTTTGTGACCAGACCACCTTTGCTTATCTTTGTTGTCTGATGCTGCGACGCTACAACAGAAATCTTGAGACCTCACTGGGAGGGGAAACTTTTTCAACTGCTTTTTTTTCTTATAAAAGAACCTGAACATTTGTACAAAATATCACACAACATCACAATGGTCTGACCTGTAATTGCAGAAAATGCTCCACTTATCTCCTACGAAACCTAAAACCACTGATACATGCAGTGAATTAGTGGTTACACACATAAAGAGGAATGATTCAATATTATTTATATATCAAGGGGAATTTTAGTTTACATCTCCCCCGAACAACCTGCAGAGAATGAACACCTTGTGCAGAAAATTCGAGAAACATTTTTATGAGTTCTGCGGCTGAGAGTTGTTTCCCTTTAAGCTCTGCCAGTATCTTGACACCATCAAGGACATCAGGCGTCTGTGGACCCACTTTTAAACCATATCACCTTGGAAATACCTCGGACTCCATGGCAACATGTTTTCTAATCTTTGTTATCTGTAAGCAACTCACCACTCCAGCCGCAGCTGACTAATCCAGCCCTCATATCCTGCATGGGGTGTGTTTCTGTTTGTAACACACAGCCAGCTAAGCCAGATGAATATCAATTACCTCACCAGTCGAGTCAATAAGAGAGTGAAAGAGAAGAGAAGCGAAACAATGTCTAGCCTGGCTGATAAGGAAGTTAAGCTTTGGTGCAGTTGAGAGTATACAAAGCAGAATCCACTTCTTCTTCTTGTTTTTCTTTGTGGGAAAATCAGCCTGATTTTTACAAAAATAACCAACTTAAATTCACATTTTAGTTCACATTCAGGTGCAAAATCAGACCTGTGGCACATGCTCGACAGGAAGTCATGACTCTATCAGGTAAACAATTGCTCCATCCTTTTTTTCACAACTTTCCAACCACTAACACTCCCTGTGCAGGGTTAATTGCAAGAGGAAATCCCCTCCGGACTGTCTGTTCCTGACTGGAAAAATTAGGAAAGCTGCCGCCCCGCCACACTGGAACTGTGTGATACTGTACGGTAATAAACATGAAGCGCCTGGCCCCCTTTTAAGGTTATCTGTGACGTTCATCTGCCGCTCCAAACCTGCATGTCGCATTTCCTTGTTTTGACAGAGACTATCAGGCTGGATGGTCTCTTTGTTTGAGAGGAATACAAGTCAGATGATTGTTATCTCTCTGTACTCAGGACTCACTGGAACTGCCATGTTTGAATTTATACTTGAGAGCAGTGACTCTCTCAGAGCTACCCCTGCCGTTGCCCGGGGGTACATTGATTTCATTTGGAAAATATATCACATATTGAATCAGCAGAACACCTGGACACCACATGATGAAGTTTGTGAGAAAACCAGTTAGCAAGAAAGCAAATAAGTTAGGTAAAAACAGGAGATAAGTGGTAAACAATAGGTAGTTACAGTAAAAGATAAACAGTTGAAATAGTATGCCTAAAGTACTGGATAGTATGGTTTAATCCTCTGAATCTCAACAAGCTGTTTTCGGGGAGCGTTTTATGCTGCTTTTACATTTCAATCACTGTGGCCTTGTATTAAGTCCTGCAGCTCTATCAAATCAGCACAATCATGGTTAGAAGTGGCCACAGTCTTTTGTGCAAAAACAGTTATAATCACATAAATCATAAAAAAAAAGAAAAAAATGCAAGTTGAATTTTTTAAAAATTGGAATAATCAGAATCAATCATGGCTTCACACTGTCGCAGAATTTAATGTTTTTAACAGGATCTAGTTATTCCAAACGCTTTATTTTTGGTGATGTTTTAATGAGATATGTAGAATAAAGTGATTTTGACAGAAATATCACAATTTTAAGCTTTGTTTTGGTAACTTTTCTAACGGAAACTTTCATAACCTATGATCCGTTAAAGGACTGTCGGAAAGTTCAAATTTCAACGATAATTCCTGCTTTACAGATTCTTTCTATGATAAATAATGTGTTTTTGGCAGCCTTTTAAAGAAAGCATACAATTAAATCCCGCCGGGGTTCAGTTAAATTGCTAAAATGAATGGATAAATGGTTGAAATGATTAGTTATAGATCTGCACCGAATAGGTCAAAGCTTCAAAGCTTTATTCATAACCTTGTTATTCCAATTCTAAATCAACACTGAATGCTGCACATTGCATGTCTTTTCATTATCTCCGCCAAGAAGGTAATGTTTTCAGCTACATGTGTGTTGGTCTGTTGGACAGCAGGATTACAGAAAAACTACTGGCCCAATTTTCATGGAACCTGGTGGAAGGGTGCAGCACGGCCCAAGGAAAAACCTCTTTTTGAGCCGATCCGAATCACTGGTGAGAAACACAAATTAACTGGAAAAAATTCACTTGAACGCCTTTAAGTAGGACATGCCTCTATGGAGTGCCCTTCTAGTTCTGTTTAAACCTGGGATTTCTGCACAGTTGTAGGTAAAGTTTAGGCTTAACAAATCTTATTGCCTCTGTGTCTATATGTAGATGAGTTACATTCATTATAGAAAGTTGATTTAATAGAAAAAAGACTGACTTAATCAGATGAATCACAGGTTTTTTTTTTCCAGGATTTCAGTTTTGAGGTCATCAAATAAGTCAACAGACACTGAAAGCTTCATTCAAAAACCTAAATAGAAGCTTTGAATGTTACAAGCTCCAATAAATAATGATGACACAGTGGAAACGTCCACCTTTTGGACTCCAAGTGCAAGTAATATGAATGCAAATATTGACTGTTTAATTATATAATAAACATATTAAAAATCCACTATTAGATCAATATAGTTCGATGTTATCCAGTGTCAACATGGATGAACACATTTGCAACTTGAATAACCTGGTTAACCCTGATTGCCACCATCCCAGGATTGAAATGTTTGTCTAAGTAATCACCACAAATACACGTTTGTCGTAGAAAGAAACTGTAAAAACAGGCATTTTTGTCGAGATTTGAACTTTCGGACAGTCCTTGAATGGTTCATAGGTTACAACAGTTCCCATTCGAAAAAATACTTAAAACAGAGCTTAAAATTGTGATATGACTCATTTAAAACATCGCCAAAAATAAAGCATTTGGAATAACTAGATCCACTTAAAAACATTAAATTCTGCTCCTCAGCAACACTGAGGCCATGATTGATTCTGCTGAGACGAACAGTCTTTTCAGTTTTCACTGAAAATCAGTTTACACAGAGTACAGAGGAGAGGACAGGAGAGGTTGGAAGTAGAGGTTGTAAAACTGCATATAGTTCAATATGTATAGCATTTGGAGAGACATATTATTTTTGTCCAATATTCATGACACTTGTGGGCACTTGGAAAAGTGTTGTATGTAGAAATTCTATTTTATTCTAATCTATTATCACTAATTTTTCAGTGATAAGAGCTTACATCGTCAAAAAAGAGAAAAGGCAAAATGTAATTTCTCTTATCCTGTGAGGGCCACAGTGGGCAAAATTTAAAAAGAGCCAAAAAAAAAAAGAGGCTTCCTATCAGGCCAAAAGAAAACTCACTCACTGTAAAAATAATTTTGTTGATGTGTTACATATTTTATAAACAACATCTAACAAATATGAATGCCAGTCAATTTAATATCTATTAAACACTAAATATATAAGCATGAGGTGGACAGTGAACATGTTCAGGTGCAGTGTGGTCTGCAGAGAGTGATGTCAGCAGCTATTGATCCACACCTCACAGCGCTCTGCATTTCAAAGGCTGGTCAGCATCTGAGGACCACTGTTAGGGGAGCTGACCTTTCGGCTCAGCCGGGCTTGAAGCTGCCATCAGGTAATCCTTCAAATAGCTCTTACGTGCACACTCACATTTGAAAAGGTGGCAGGACTCGTGGACCTCGGGGGTTCGTCTGTGATGTGGGCCAGGAGGAGCCGGACTATGTTCCATTTTATCAAGAGACACTGTTCATGGAAACCCCTAGCCATAACACACTGCACCGATCCTCTGTTACTGTTCTACAGGGTTCCTTCTTTTTATTAATTCTGTCGTTTACAGCCCAGTTTTACCCCTCCACAGATAAATGTAGTTATGGGATGTCATTTTATGTGCAGCCCATTGTAACGCCTCTCCATTGCTCTCGCTCCATTTTGTGTAACCAAGCAACGGCAATTTGAAAGCTTGTCTCTTCAGAGGCGCAATCACCATAACTCTGAGAGCACTCCAGACAACTTGATGAAGCCAATGATCATTGCTTGATTGATCCAGCTACAGCCCACTCAATCACTGCTATTCTTTTTTCATTAAAAAAGCCCTGCAAATATCTTCCATGCCGTAAAATATGAATACTGAGACATTCATCGACAAAAAACAGCGCAGAAACATAAATTATAATGCAAGTGATCATCGAAGAATGTTCCCCCCAACATTTAAAAACAACCTGATGCAAAAATAAATACAGACAATAAATCTGGCAAGCATCAATACAGCTTATTTCATCTTCTAAGCATAAAATCCTACATTAACTCAAATCAAATGACTTCTTCATGACGTCACAACATAAAAACGAAGCAACGTGTTTCACTGCCGTCAACTTCCCTCTGGCTTGTTCTGGCTTGAAACTCCATTGTATGATGATGATAGAGCAAGTAAAACTGGAGATAAGGTTAAATATATTTACTATAAAAATATACAACTAGATGTTCTCTGCATTTGCAAGCTATTTTCACATTTGCAGCACTTATAATTCTTCATTTAGCATGATTTGTGTTTTGAAAGTAAAAAAAAAAACATTTTCAAAATCTATTTTTTTTTTTTTTTGTGGTTCAAAATGTTGAACCAGTAATTCAAACAGGAAAAAACTAATTATCAGGTTAAATAGGTGAGATTGTGCTTAAAAAAATTACACCAACATGGCATGGTAAAGATTTTCTTAAGTAGTATATACAGGCAGAATGAAAATGATTCAAAGACTCTAGAGGGGTCCATACAAACAAAAATCACTTTCAAATGCAAAGCACCCCTCTCTCTCTCTCTCTCTCTCTCTCTTTCGAGGCCTGCTCAGACTTGTTGCAGCAAAAGTTTTGGGGAAAACAGACTTCTGGGAAACTACAACAGCATGTGATCCAACATAAACTGAGGCTTATCATTTTGTTGTTTCTCAGTGACTGAGACAAACACTGCAGAAAAGCATGAGGGAAACTTAAACAAAAGATTCCTGTGAGATTACGGTGGTGCATAAACATGAACCGCTAACACCTGCACTTCACTGCAGGGGTGAAGTCAAACTGGCACCAAGGACTCACCGAAGGACTGCAGACAGGCCTGGATGAGCTCCTCCCAGCTCCCCCCTTTGGTGAGGGGACCCAGGGACATAGTGGATTTCCCTGGGGCGGTCTGGGCCGGGTTGGGTTTGTGGAACCTGTGAGGACGGCCTGGAGGGGACACCCTTGACCTGGAGCTGCATCCTGGAGTCGCTCTCCTACAGAGACCAGAGTGAGGGGCACAAGAAGGCTTGTTATAATGAAAGTGAGTATGTTTGTGTTTCAAACCATAATCTTAACATTATGACACATGAAAAGATCTGTATATTTGTCACAATAAATTGGAGCCATTGTTTGAATTTAAAAGAAAAACAGCCCTGGAATTTTTCGATTCATTGTTCTCATTTCCTTCCTTTAAGTTGGGGGAAATACCAGTTGATTGCGGACATCCAGTTTAAACTGTTGAGTGACCAGTAAACAAGATGGAATTTGATGCAGTTTGAAGTGTCACCAAGTAAGAAGAATTCAGATTACAGAAAAATAGCATCAGATTTACGCACCGTTTTGACGGCACACCTATTTATTCACTAACACGACTCTGATAACTGAGATTATCAATGCGCACATTTACGCCGAAGCCACGCCAGAAAGTCTTCAGTTAAAAAAAAAGAAGAAAATCTGACTTACGCATCATCTTTTCCCTTTTCTTCCGACGTTATACTTTCGTTTTGGCAGTTTTCTTTTGTTTGACATCCCATAGCGAGGTACTGGGCGACGAGCGGCTGAACTAGGCTGTCCATCTGTGTTCGACTCGACTGGAGCATTTCATCGCTCTGCTCGGCTCAGTGCGCCTCCGCGGTCTCAGCAGCATTGTGCTGACTCGTCAATGAACGTTACACAATTAAGAGTCACCCAGCTCGTCTGTGAGTGGGCGGCCGTGGAGCCGGGCTTGTCACTCACACACAGTGGGCTCAGTTCCTCAGCAGGCGTTACTACCTGCGTCAAAAGTCCCGAGTTCTTCGAGTTTAGGTTTTCACTTTTACTTTACACACTGTAAAAAAAAAAATCCATTGAAAGTTATTTTCCAGAAATTTACTGGATTTTTATTTTATTTTTACAGTTTTCTACTTTTTTCTTACTTTTCTTACAAATATTAACCGTAAAATAGAAGTTTAATGATGAAAATGAAAATAATAAAAAATAACAATGACATAGGCCTAACAGTAAACAACCGTAATTTATTTTACAGATAATTTCATTTTCCAAAAAAAAGATAATATACAGTAAAAATCTGTATTTAATATACATTATTATTATTATTATTATTATTATTATTATTATTATTATTATTATATTGGGGGGGTTTTAGATTGCTTTTTCCCCCCAATTTTTTTTTTACATTTAGCAATATGATTTAGCAATATTTTATTTATTTATTTTTACATAGAAATCACTGTGATGTAACATCCAAGACCATTAAGTAATTGAATAATCATGTTTTAAAAAATCAATAATGTCCTATTATATACATTTACAGATTTCAACTTTTATTTAATGGTTATTTTTATAATAAAAGTAAGTTACTTTTTTATGGCATTTGCACTAAATGTACAAAAAACGTTTTCTTTTTTTTACAGTATTATCCAATAGCTTAATGGTCTTGAATGTTAAATTACAGTGAATTCTACGTAAAGTAAAAACAACAACAACAACAACAAAAAACAATGAAGTATTATTCTTTTTTTAATCTATCTATCTATCTATCTATCTATCTATCTATCTATCTATCTATCTATCTATCTATCTATCTATCTATCTATCTATCTATCCATATATATACATATATATATATATATATATATATATATATATATATATATATATATAATAAATTATCTGTCAAATAACTTACGGTGGTTTTCTGTTATTTCACAGTAAGTGTTTGACAACTTTTGCTACCAAAGTTTTCACTGTTTTTTTTATTTTTCTTTACTTTTCTTAAACACATTTTCAGGTAGTTTTCAGATCCTTGACTTGAGGAAAGCTCATGGTGTCACTTCAGCTATTAAATGTTATGTGACTGTGTTGTTATTCTTTGGCGTAATGTCTACATGACACAGAGCTCTGTTCTCCACCCGGATGAGTGTGATAAGACTCTTCTTAAAGCAGACTTCAGGATATGTCCTCTCTGCACCACATACAGTAGATCACAATAAGCCTTAATGGAACCTACAGCCACTGTTATCTTCAGAGGAAGGTCCACCCTTTTCCTGTTCTGCAGTCTGAACAAACAAAAGGGTTTCGGTAAACTACAAGGGGAATCACATCCCACACATTTTCCAAAATATATTCATGTAAAGGACCCCCAAGAGACCTGGGCTCTGCTTATGTGAGCTTAATGAGATTTTTTAGCTTCATATGATTTGATATTGGACAGCAGAAATGTGTAGGCTTGGAGACTGAAATCTATGATTCAATTAGTAATCTTTTTTACAGTTTCAAATGAGTGAGATGACAGTAAACTGTACTGTTGTGGAAAGGAACTATGTACGATTACTAAAGCACAGTTCTTCTATCTGAACCCCAAAAAGCTGTTTCAGCTTGTTTTTTTGTTTTTTTTTTCTCTTTTAACATTTTAACTTACTGTGGCCTTGTATATCACTGCAATATATAAGTCCTGCAGCTCTGTGGAATCAGCACAATCATGGGTAGTTCAAATTTCAATGACAATGCATGTTTTCACAGTCTCTTTCTACAACAAACGGTGTATCCTTGGCAATCGAACCTGCAGTTCTGTCTGATTTTCAGTGAATATTTGTCACATGACCGTCCATCTCAGCAGAATCAATCATGGCTTCACAGTATCGCTGAAGATTGCAGAATTTAATGTTTTTTAACAGGATCTAGTTATTCCAAACTTTATTTTTGGCTACATTTTAAATGAGACATGTTTGGTTACTCTTTCTAATGAAAATTTTGACGGTAATGCCAGTTTTTACAGTTCCTTCTACAATAAACAGTGGATTTTTGGCAATTTATCAAAGAAAATACCTTTCAGAAAACGTAGGGTTCAAAGCGTTAAGGATTTTAAAGTGGATTATTCAGAACATTTGAATGTTATGGTGACTTAAAAACTACACCAAACACACCAGAATAAGCTGTATGCTGGAATGTTAAAACCTTTACAGAGGATATAATTGGAAATTGAATTAATCCAAGCTTTTCTTTGACCATAACCCATCCATTTGAAGCAAAAAAGGGATGCAGTTAAATTAGCTCTGGAGCTTTGCGTTTGCCCTTTTTCACTCGACTTTAACAGAGCTCAGGAGGAGCAAGACACACCGTAGCAGAAATAATATAAGGTGCATACAGGCTGTGATTAAATCTGAGACAGCTCTGCGCCTCCTGCACCCCCAAGCCTCCTCCCTTTGATGAGGTGCCATCCACAGTAGCTTGAGTTCATGTGTTTTTCCGCAGGCACACCGAAGTCGTGAGAACCTGTGTATTAGCAGCTGGCTACTATTGATAAGATAGCTTGTCTGCACCCTTTTTGTGCCAGTGCTGTTATCAAAGCAGTGAGTGATGCCTTGAGCCTGCCCCCATGTGGTTTAAAGTACAACTAAATCTGATTTCTTTTTTATCATGACACTGAGCCTAATACACAGACAGAAATGGAAAAAAATGAATAACATTTGCCCCACTTTTTATGATTTTTCAAAGAATGAGTGAAGACATATGTGCTGTTTGTGGATTGCATAACTTGTGACTGTTGCTACCTTGTTACTCAACCTTAGACAAACAATAAAGACACACATAAGGAGAACTGAAAGGCAGTCTTCTATATACTTCTGCAACAGGAATGACTTGATTTCACTGCAGCACTTCTTCTGACATTATATGATATGAGTGGACCATATGTCAGCATAAGATTATGCATTCAGAATGACCTAATGTCAAGGAAGAAATGCAAATGTTTCTTTGGAATTCATAATCTTTGAATAAATTGTCATACGGGTGTCAAATGTTCAATATGATAGTTTTGGGTTGGGCTTATCTGCATGCATCAGCTCCATAGTATTATTTTAATTTGCACTTTATATTGTAAAGGTTAAGAATATCATATTTTAATAGAATAGACTCACATTTTCTGGCCAAAGGGCAACACAGGGCATTGATAAATGGTCACATGCACACACTTTATGATATGGATGAAAATGTATGGCTGCCTTTATTTTTCTAGTTTTTATCAGACTGAAAAATGTCTAGTATCTTTCTAAGACACAAACTCAATTCAGGAGAGAAAATACCAGACTGACTGCAAGTAGCTCAACAGTTGGGCTGTGAGCGTCCCCTGGTGGATATTTTTAGCTATCAGCTGACCACCTAGGAGCATACAGACTGGTGGTTTATCTGCTGCAGCATATAGATGAAAAAATAACTCACTCAGATGTTAGTGCTACATTGCTGTGTTGACGGTACTGTATAAGCTCTGCCAGTTGCTGTTGTTGTTCCACACTACAGACTACACTGAGCAGCATTTGGAAAAGAAGAACTCAGCTCCATGGGATCAGTGAGGGTCATTAATCTTTTGAGTTTATCTGCATGGGCTGCTTAGTGCAGCAGAGACGGACAACCACAGCAATGCAGGAAATCTTCTAATCATCAGCCCCACAAGAGCTGGGGGAGAGATGGACCTCACTGCAACCAAAACAGAACGTGCTGCAAGACCCGGTTTCCCTGCAAGGTACTGCCAGAGTCAACGCACCTCTGAGCCGTTTCATTCTGGATGACAAGCATTATTCAGGAACTCACCCAGCAATTTGTAAACTCCCGCAGCTGACCTGTGTATTTACATTTTTCTGCATGTTCTGTTTCACTGAGAGTCCTTGAATCCTGGCAGCTCACAGGATAAATGAGGCAGGGCTTACTGCTGCTCAAGGAAACTGAGTTTACCCTTGACAGTGTAGTGATGCTTCTACTGAATTACTTGTACAAAAGAATACCTCTTCTTTAAAAACAATTGTTTTTGTTTTTATTTCAAAAGATATTGAAAAAAGATATTATGTAACCACATAATTGAGAAAAATTCCATAATATAGTATGTTGAAAAAGTAAAAAAAAAAAATGCCTAAAAACGCTTCAAAATAGTACATAGATCATGGTGAAAGTATGGTATGTCAAAAAAAATATGTAAAAACCTTTTTGAAAACCATCATAATAAAGTTTGTCCAAAAAAGGGGGAAAAAAGTCATAGTATAGTATGTCGAAAAGTCAAAGTTAAGTTTGTCCAAAATGCCAAAAAAAAGCTTGAGACTAGTATGTGGATCATGGAAATACTACAGTATGTCCAAAAGTATTTTAAAAACATCATGTTATAGTATGTCAAAAGACTGAAGAAAAAAAACACCATATGAGTCATGTCTTGATAAATCATGGGCTGCGTCTCATGTCCCTTAAATCATTTCCTCTCTCCTTGCTTCGTTTCCGGGACTAAGACGCAAGGAAATGACGCAAGTGAGGGAAGCAGGGATGCGAAATAAAGGACATGAGACGAAGCCATGTTTTCAGTTCTCATGTCTCATCTGTGTTGTCTTTCAGGTCTCCGCGTTGCCCTTTGTGTCATCCCTGCTCCCTGATTACTTGCCTTCTTCAATGTGTTTCACCTGTGCCTGATGTGTTTCCCCTCCCCTTTCCCTCTGTATTTAGTCTCTGTGCTCCCTTTGTTTGTCGCCAGTTCGTTTTGTACAGCGAGTTTAGAGTTTTCTAGTAAACTTTTGAACCTCCACCTTGTCTCCGAGTCTGCTTCTCAAATCCTTCTGTGAGCCCTCCTGATAAATGTCAATAATGTCAAAAAATGGTCAAAGTGAAATTTGTCCACAAAAGCCTAAAAACACTTTAGAAGAGTATATATATATATATAATTATATAGAATATATAATTCTTCTGCTCTCAAAACTGCTCTAAAGAACTGACAACTAAGCAGACTCGTTGACTAAAGACAGAAGTATAGTCTTCTTTATTGACCAGTGATCTTCAATGCCAATCGAATAAAACTACAAAAATAAAAAAATATAAACAAAATATATTTATATTTATATTTTATTTATACACAGCCAAATACTACCAAAATAATCACATACATCTTGAAACATTCTTGTAACTAAAAAATACTCACAAACAATGATGTCCAAAGACAAACAAAGAAGGATGGATACAGATTCAAAATACGTCCATCTCTGACGATCTCAACTGAACAAAAACATATAAAAGAGGCTGACAGCACACTCCCCATCTGACATCTGTAAGATGTCACAATTACATTTTCTGTCCATTGCCCTCTTTTATCAGAGTTTGGCAAGAGGAGTACAGTGTCTGTGATAGGACTCAAGAATATCTTGCATGTACCTCTAGTGGCGGTCTTAACTTTCCTCACCTTTCCATTGAGGCTCAGCAAGGTTTTGACCACTATGCCATGGGCTTTACATTGCTGTCCATCAACAATACGAGATCTCCCTCTCGCAGATTTGGTCTCTCAGAATGCCAAATCCTGCGGCCTTGAAGGGTAGAGAGATACTGGTTCTTACAGCGGTGCCAGAAGACATCGGAGAGATGTTGCACCTGTCTCCACTGGCGTTTGTACATGTCACTTTCATTGAAGTCACCAGGAGGTATGGAGGGAACTCCTACTTTCTGGGTTAAGAGTGTCGGGATGAGAGTAAAGCTTGGGTCGGTGGATAATGGGATGAGAGGTGGTGAGTTGACAATTGGCGTAACCTCTGCCAAGAAGGTGGCTAACGCTTCATGGGTTAGCTGTCAGGGTGTAATGCTCCTGAGCATTGAGTCAATTATCCGTCTTGTCACACCAATCATGCGTTCCTAGCTACCTCCCATGTGCGAGGCATGGGGTGGGTTAAACACCCAAGTGCATCCGTTGTCACTTAAGAACTCTTGTATTGTCTAGTTGTTGCAGTGCTTTGAATCAATGTCAAGCTCTTTGCATGCGCCCAAGAAGTTGGTCCCACACTCAGACCTCAACTTTACTGGACCGCGGATTGAGAGGATACGACAGAGCGCATTTATGAAACTTGAAGACTCCATCGACCCAATCACTTCAATGACACTCATACAGGTGAAGATGACTGCCCAGCGTTTGCTGTTGGCACAGCCTCCCCGAGTTCATAGAGAGGTGACTGTCCATGGCCAAAATACATCCACTCCAACATAAGAGAATAGGGGGTCGGTACTTAGACTTACCTGTGGGTAGATCGGCCATCTTTTGTGTCTCTGTCCTCCATCTGAGCTTGCGGCAGGTCACACAGCTGTGGATTATGGCGCTGATGCACTGCTTTCCACCGATGATCCATAAGCCAGCTGACCTCACTGCACCTTCTGTGAAGTGACGTCCCTGATGCTTGACTTGCTGGTGGTAGTGTCGTATTAGGAGGTTGTTACATGGTGATGGCGAGGGATAATGAATGGGTTTCTTTTATCGCTTGCAAGGTGTGACAAACGACCTCCCACTTTGAGGCAACCTGCCTCATCCAGGTAAGGAGAAAACCCTCTGAGCTGGTTCTGCTTAGGGATCTCTTTCCCTGCTTGAATGCTTGCAAAGACTAAAATCTGGCCTTTTAAGCCACATGCTGGATATCAAGGTGTTTTCTGGAATTGACCGTGACGCATGGTCAGCCAGGTTGTTGTTTGTAGGAACATAGTACCACTGTTCTGGTTGGGATGACTTTCTGATTTTCTGCACGTGATTACTTACATAGACGTAGAACCTTCTGGATTCGTTGCGTATGTAACCGAGGAAAACTTTACTGTCAGTAAAGAACTGCACTGAATGAAACTGGTCATACATTTAATCTGCGAGCATGTCTGCAATTTCCACAGCTAGCACAGCAGCACAACAGTGCGACCTTGGCTTTTCCAAACACAAATCTAAGTTCACTCTTGCCCTCTGCATCAGTAACTTTCATGTAGGCCACAGCTGCTATGGCTTGAGTCGAGGCGTCACAGAATATGCAAATCTCCATGTCTGTGGAGCTGTTGAGGGAGATGGAAGTGTATGTTCTTGGGATCCTGACATGTTCCAGATCTTTCCACTGATGCCACACTTTAAGCTTTGTTTCGGGGAGTGGATCGTCCCATTTGCAGGTCTCATTAGTAAGTTCTCTTAGCAAAGCCCTCCCTTGAATGCTAAAAGCACCTCTGCGAGTGGAAGGCTTTTCCATGGCAGACACCTTGAAAGTGAACTGGTCTGTGGAAACATCCCAGTTTATCCCCAGACTTTATTGCATGGGTGGCAAGTCTGCTCCAAGGTCAAGATCCTTTAAACCTTTTGCAAGCTCCTCCTTGGGAAATGCCTTCATGACACTGATGCTGTTAGAAGCGATCTTGTGCAACTTTAAATTGGACGCTGCCAGCGTCTCTTGGGCTTTCTTGACAACAGCCTCTCCATCAGATGCAAATGAGATAAGGCCATGATCGACATAGAAATGTTGTTCCAAAAAATGTCTTGTCGTACTCTTGATCTTGAAATGCCTTCCTGAGCCCATAAATTGCCACAGCGGGTGATGGGCTGTTACCGAAAACATGAAGAGTCATACCATATTCTACTATGGGTTCTTCCATGTCATTGTTCCGGTGCCAACGGAAGCGCAAGAAGTTCCTGCGATCTTCTCGTATCAAGATACAATGAAACATCTGCTTGATATCAGCAGTGACTGTCACTTGTTCCTCGTGGAACCGTAGGAGTACACCAAGCAGGCTGTTGTTGAGGTTGGGGCCAGTAAGAAGGACATCATGGTGCTGAGTATACAAGTTTTTAATCTGCACTTGTGGATTGGAGGGTTGTTTATCCCATGGTGTCAATCTTAGTTAGCCTGTGTCCGGGGCCAGAAGTAGAAGACTTGGTCTTGTTACAAGATTGAGAACTGAAGCTTTCTTTTACCTGAATGCTGTTACAGCATGGGAAAAAGTAGCTTGGTCGCCTATTGTCTGGTATGTTTGTCTTGAGAACATTTACATGCCCAGGTTTGTGAGCCCCACCAAGACAAATGTCACTGACACTTACCCACCCCAGAGCTAACCTCAAATGTGCAAATGGAGCATTTGGAGGCTCGTTTCCATGATCAAGCACCTTGTGGGCCTTAATAACATCTCTCCCAAGTAGCAGTAGTATCTGCCAGGGGGTCAAGCTCTGGGATCTCTGCAGCAGTGTTCTTGAGGTGAGGATGGTAATGAGTGGCCTTAGGGGTCAGGATCTCATTTTGGTTTTCTGGGAGCATGTCACGCTCAATAAGTGTGGGCAAGGACAGAATGAATTGGCCATCAGCTGATTCCAAAATGAAATAGTTTGCTCTTCTCCCAGTCACCTCAGACACTCCCGCACAAGTCTTGAGAATATATGGGTTTGGATACTTCCATACAGTTAACTGAAGTGGGTGTTCTTGTTCTGTCATGCCTTCCTTGGTATCTATCCACTTTCGAGGATGTAACAGATGGGGGAACAGAAGACCTGAAACTGGGGTCATTTCTCATTCTGGCCTAATTTCTGATGAAGGTGGCAAAGACAGAGAATGGAGGAAATTACACAGAATATTCATTTTTATACTTTTTTCATGTGTCATCCATTTCTCCTGCAGGCCAAATGGGGTGGATTCCACCTGCAGGGTCAAGGTACAGTAACCCTGGTATGTGGCCTTGACTCTTGGCAGAATCTATCTCTAAAAGAAGGTCCCCAAGATCACATAGCAGTTGAGGGTCTTTGTTCGAAATTCTGGGAAAACATTCTAGCCTTTCAAACAAAGCATTTTCAAAAGCCTCAGGAGAGCCTCTCGCACACTTTCCCCAAACCAATGACGGGGTTGCTGATGTGGACCGATCTGAGGCGTTTTAGAATAGGTCTTTATTTGTCATTGTCACATGTACAACGAAATTCAAAGTGCTCTCCAGTAAGTGCAACATTTAAGAGTCTCTAAAAATATAAATATAAAAAGAAAAAAAATATGTACAATTCAAAATACCCAGTTTAGACAAACACATAAACACACCCAGACATACATGCATAGTCGCACAGGAAAAAAACAACAACAAACAAACAGCATGAACACACAGTCAAGACAACAACAGTACAGAACATATCTCAAATGTGTTGAGCCATCAATGTGAATGCAGTGCCAAAATTATCGGGTTTTTTTCAGTATTGAGGGTGGTTATTGCAGTTGGATAAAAGCTGTGTTTGAGTCTGTTAGTCCTTGTGTTGAGTGATCTGTACCTTCTGCCTGAGGGCAACAGTTCAAACAGTGAGTGACCGGGATGGTGTGTGTCCTTAATAATGTTCTGGGCTTTTTTGAGGCAGCGGGAACTGTGTAGTTCTTCCAGTGTGGGGAGAGGGCAGCCGACAGTCTTTTGGGCGGTGTTGATGACCCTCTGGAGCGCTTTTCTCTGAGCCGCTGTGCAGCTGGAGTACCATATGCCCATGCAGTATGTGAGGATGCTCTCGATGGAGGCACGGTAAAAGGACACCAGCAGACTTTGTGTGATGTTATTCCTCCTGAGTATTCTCAGAAAGTACAGCCTCTGCTGGGCCTTTTTCAACAGCTCAGAGGTGTTCACGCTCCAGGATAGGCTGTCTTCTATGTGGACTCCAAGAAAGTGGAAGTCTGCAACCCTCTCCACACAGTCCCCGTTGATGAATAATGGTGTGATCTCTGTTTTCTTTCTCCTGAAGTCTATGATGAGTTCTTTGGTCTTTGAGGTGTTGAGGAGCAGGTTGTTAGCCTTGCACCATGTTGACAGCTGCCCCACCTCATCTCTGTAGGCAGCCTCGTCTCCCCCTCTGGAGATGAGCCCCACCACTGTGGTGTCGTCCGCGAACTTCACCATGGTGTTACTGTGATGGGCAGGGGAGCAGTCGTCTGTGTAGAGGGAACAGAGTAAGGGACTCAGCACACAGCCCTGGGGGGAGCCGGTACTGAGGCTTAGGGCCGTGGATGTATGGTGGCCTACTCTAATCCTCTGTCTGCGATCTGAGAGAAAGCTATAGATCCACATGCAGGTGTAGTGTGGCAGCCCCAGGTCCCCCAGCTTGACCACCAGTTTGTGAGGGAGGATGGTGTTGAATGCAGAGCTATAATCCACAAAGAGCATTCGCACATAGCTCCCCTGCTGCTCCAGATGGGATAATGCCGTGTGGAGTGCTATGGCTATAGCGTCCTCCGTGGATCGATTCTCTCTGTAGACAAACTGGTGGGGGTCAAGGCTGCAGGGCAGGGCTGCTGTGATGTGACTACGGACCAGTTTCTCAAAGCATTTCATCACCACTGGCGTGAGTGCCACTGGCCGGTAGTCGTTGAGTCCAGACATGTGGGGTTTCTTGGGTAGGGGGACTATAGTTGAGGACTTCAGGCATGGTGGGACAGTGGACTGTGCCAGAGACTGGTTGAAGATCTTTGTAAAGATTCCAGCCAGCTGATTAGCACAGTCCTTCAGCACGCGTCCAGGGACGCCATCAGGACCAGTAGCCTTCCTCGGGTTGACAGCCCGCAGCGCGCGCCTCACCTCATATTCCTCAATACTGAGGTTTATGCTGCTGTTGGCTGTGTGGTGGTGTAGTGGTGCCATCTCTGGTGCTGTGACCTCAAAACGGGCATGAAGTGAGGATTCATTGCCTAACCACTTCATCAACAAGTCGGGCTCTTCATTACCCATTAAGTGTAGACCTTGGATGACATTTTCAAATGAGGATTTCCATGCCCAGTAGTCACCTGGGGTGTCACTGAACCTTGTGAGTCCACCATTGAGCAACTCACATCTGGCTAAAAATCTAGTGAGATCCAGATATGTTTAACTTCTCATGTGAGGGAATCTGAGGTCTAGAGCATGGGATTTGTTGATGCACTGAAAGGCGTTGTGGTTGCTGGGAGAAACCATCACTACCTTCGTTCTTGTGAAGCGATGAGACATGGGGTCCAAGACCAGGGTCGGACATGTCAACTTCGTGCTTGAGTTGGAAAAACGTGGCGCTCTGACATCTAATGCAGCTTGAATGTGGAGTGAATTTGTCATTTTTAAAAAGTTGGTAATTTACATATCCACTAGTGCATTCTGCGGGTTGGATGGTGTGAGAGAGCTCACCACTCATGCGGTCTTCTTCTATTTTGCTTGCTGCAGCCTTGTATATGTGGACATCTGCGATGGTGGCCTCTGCATCACGCTGCTGATGAATGGCTGGCAGTGTTGCATTTCCTCCACTTTGAGCTCCGCTTGTTTTACTCTCATTTCAATTTCCTTTTGAGCGTATTCTGCTCTTGCACGTGTTGCCTCTGCTTTAGCCCATGCATTGACTGCTGCCATGCTAGAGGATGACTTCTTGGAGCACTTCGAATATTTTGACATGGCCCTATCATCTCTTGGCTGAGACATCTTCATTATGTAGCAAAGCTGACGTTTGAATCCACCTTTAATTCTGTTTGCCGTAGATTGATCTGTTGTTGTTTTTTTAACTGTTCTGCTCTCACTGAAGAACTGACCACAGCTAAGCAGACAGATCAACTCGTTGACAGATATATCATCTTCTTTATTGACCAGTGATCTTAAATGAAAAAAAATAGAAATACAAACAAAATATATGTAAGGCAATGATCAAAACTGTGGCTTAGTTGGTAGAGTGGTCACCTATTGACCGGAATGTCAGTTCCGTAGTAGTATCCGTGGGCAAGATAGGATAGCCTCTGCCACCAGTATGAATATGTGTGTGAACGGGTGAATGAGCGCAATAATAATGTAAAGCACTTTGGATAAAATAATAATAATAGTGCAGTCCATTTACCATATACAGACAATTATTACCAAAAAATCACATACATGAAACATTCTTACAACTGAAAAAAACTCACAACCAATGATGTCAAAAGACAAACAAAGAAGGATGGATGGATTCAAACTAAGTCCATGTCCGACGATCACAACTGAACATGTGACTAATTTGCCTTCTCACCTTCTCTACTCACCTAAACATTCCTATTGGCTTTTTAACATAGAATAGTAGCCTGGCTAATGCCAATTTTTCCGTAGAGGAGGCGTGGTTTACGATCCTCCAGAGCCGTTTATTGGGCGCTACGAATGTCTATCATGAGCGTCTGTACATAGCTCTTAGCCAATCGTATCAGTTATACCAGATGACATATGTAGAGCGACAGAAATTCGAGGAAGAATCGAGCAAAAAGACGACTGATGTTTACATAGCTAGACTAGCCCATCTCTACTTTGGGACTAAAATGCTCAATTCTGCTTCTGCAACGTTTTTCTGCAGCATGTTCTGGCTCTGGCTGCTCTGTAGTTTCAGCTCACAGTGTGTCTCAGTGAGTGTGTGTGTGTGTGTGTGTGTGTGTGTGTGTGTGAGAGAGAGTGAGAGTGAGAGAGAGAGAGAGAGAGAGAGAGAGAGAGAGTTTTGCTGCTTTGCTTCTCCAGTTCACGCTTTCTGCAAGATTATTTATTTTTACGCCTTATTCCCCCCTCATGTCATTCAGCCACACACATCCACTGATTTTATGGGCAATAGACAAGCTGCTGCGGGTCTCTCGGCGGCTCCGCTGTCCCCCGGCTCGCATGGGAGATCACCGGCGTTACAGCAGTGAGCGGTAGCGGGGCTAGTTGGTAGATTAGGGTTTTGCCAAATCCTGTCGGAAGCAAGGCTAAAACATCCTTTTTGGTGGTGATAAAGGAGTGTAAAGTCAAACGTTGTTCTTCTTTTAAAATAAACTTTGGCTCTAAACTATCTAGAACACTGTCTACAGCTAGATCTAAAGAGAGCTTGGCGTCTGCTGTAGCCATGTTGGATCCGTAAGAAAACTACAAACTTCTGTCTGTCCAATAGTATGCCTGGATGGAAGAAAAAAAAAAGTCATATATCAAATATGATTGCCTGGCAGATCATTTTTCTTTTATTTACAACTGAGATCCGCCATGAAGGCATAGTGTCCCATAGGGATAACCACTCCTGACACATCCACTGCATAAAATATTTACTGCACAAAGACAAACATGTGGGATGGTTTCTAAACTTTATAAATGTATCTCTACACCTCATGCATCTTTAGCATAGACTGTATAAATAATGAACGTAGGGCCTGTGACCTCACCCACCACTTTGTGGACTGCCGCTTTAGGCATTGAGTTCAGCATTTCACTCGTCGCCATTTTGTGTCGCCATCTTGTGTCGCCATCTTGTTTCCAATATGGGGAGCAGACCATATTTGGACTGTGGAGGAGCGAGAGGGCTCTGATGACACTGACTACACGCCTCTCTACACTGGCAACCTGACTGAGCAAAGTCGCTGCTAATTCATGTTAGTATTAACTGGAGCATTAACTGGGATGTTAGTTTTGGCTTGCAAACAAAATGTACCTTACTTACCTAATAAAAATGAACAGCGACTCCTTGGAGTGTCTATTAGTCCAACCAAACACTGAACAAGACTTTCAAATAAACTGTCATTAAGTGAAAAAAACTGTGTGAAAGGGTCAAAGCTATGAGACCAAACCACTAAACACCAATCGCACCAAGTTGACTAAATGGTTACTGAAAGAAAAAAGTCAATTGTGGATTTAATAACAGTCTCGTCACACTGAAAATAATCGGCTAAGTCATTTTTTGTCCAAATTGTTGTTGTTGTTTTTTTGCGTAAATCATCTCCTACCTATGGTAAAATCGCCTATATCCTCAGTTGATTAAATCATGTGATTTTACCCCTTTAAGATAATGGCCTATGTCAAGTGTGTGACTTAAGCAGATTTATTATGCCTAAGTCAAAAATAAAATGTGACTTAGGCAATTTTTTTGAACATGCCTTTGTGACTTAAGCAAGATATGGTAACACTTTATTTTGAAGGTGTCTACATAAGAGTGACATGAGCATGTCATAAACATGACATAGGATGTGTCATGAACATCAATGACACTTTGAAGTAAAATTAATGCTCATGATGATTGTCATGTCATGTTTCTGACAGGCTTGTGTGACTGTTATGTAGACACCTTCAAAATAAAGTGTTACCATATCTTGCTTAAGTCACAAATGCATGTTCTAAAAATTGCCTAAGTCAATTACTTCTCTTAAAGTTACATAATCTACACACAGTGTTATTACTATGCCAATAGCCATCCTTTGTTACATCCTTTTTGAGTGAAATGATCAATAAATGTCATATGTTACACTTTTGGTGAAGTTTTTTGTGTTTCCTGCAAAACTTGAAAAAATGAGTTAGGCGATTATTTTAACAGGGTGACGATATTACCTTGTTAACACACTTTGGGGGTTAAGTAGGGATGAGAAGCTCGATGATAAAATTAACATGATGTTATTGAACGCAACATTGACCTTGTAAATAACGGCAGAAGAACCGTGCGCTTCGTGAATGTAACATCAGAGCTCTGTGATCGACGGCTGGTAGCTAACTAGCTAGCAAGTTGTTGCTGTGGCTACTGCAAAAGGCGTTGCCTGACATTTCTAAACAAGCAGCTTTACGGTTTAATATTGCTTAAAACTTTATATGACTTCAAAATGGTTGTGGAGGACACCCAGTTTCTGAGTATCCTCAAGGGAAAACGCGTTAAACTGACCCTCAAGACTACATCTTACCTCGGAGTCATCCAACGTATAAATCCCAACAAAACGCTGATTCTTGCAGACGGTTAGAAACATTGTCAATCGTTTATTTGTATCGTCTGAATGCATTTTCTACCTGTGGGCTAAAACATCTCACTTTTTGTATCTAAAGTAAGTTAGCCCTATATTAACTTGTGTATATTGTTTCAGTTGTCAGTGGCAGTAATGGCTGTAAATTTCCTGGCTCCAAAATGTTTTTCGGGCATGAGGTTCTGAATGGTAAGTTTACTTAAGATAATCAGAAAAATTAAGGTTTTCTTTAAAAAATGTTTACATCTCGTCACACTGTTAAAATAATCGCCTTAGTCATTTTTTGTCAAAATTGTTTTTTTTTTGCCTAAATCATCTCCTCATGACGCCGGCCACCTATGGTAAAATCGCCCTCACCCCCAGTTGATCAGATCATGTGATTTTACCCCTTTAAGATAATGGCCTATGTCAAGTGTGTGGCAGATTTATTATGCCTAAATCAAAATAAAATGTGAGTTTGGGAATTTTTAGAACATGCTTTGTGACTTAAGCAAGATATGGTAACACTTTATTTTGAAGGTGTCTACAAAAGAGTGACATGAGCGTGTCATAAACATGCATTGGGATGTGTCATGAACATTAATGACACTTCCAAGTAACATTAATGCTCATGATACTTGTCATGTCATGTTTCTGACAGGCTTGTGTGACTGTTATGTAGACACCTTCAAAATAAAGTCTTACCATATCTTGCTTAAGTCACAAAGGCATGTCATTTATTTCTCTTAAGTTACATAATTTACACACAGTGTTATTACTATGCCAATAGCCATCATTTGTCACATCCTTTTTGAGTGAAATTATCTGTAAATGTCATATGTTACACTTCTGGTGAAGTTTTTTGTGTTTCCTGCAAAACTTGAAAAAATGAGTTAGACGATTATTTTAACAGGGTGACAATCTGATATTTGTATGATTTATTCACAGTGGAATTTACCAATGACGAGAACACAGGCAAAGGGTAAGTAATCAACAAGCACCATAGATAACAAACTGACTTTGCTTTTAACTACAAAATACAATGTTTTGCACAGTCATATTCATGACCATAGACTTGAAGAGCATTTGAACGTGGAAAAATTTCAGCCATACAGGAAGACAATTGCACTGGGTGAGTAATGTTTTCGTTCATGCTTTATTCATAATCAAAATCCAGTATACTTCCATGTTAAAATCTTCCAAATTAATAGATAAAGCAGTATTGAGAGAATCCCTTTTTACAGATTATGATGATGAAGATGAAGAGGAGTATATCAACTTTGTAGTCATAGATGAGTTCCATGAGAAGTTTGGGTCTGCTGTAAGGTCCTTTTCTGTGGCATTACATTATTTTTTCAGTATGGAAATATGTGAGAGAGATTAAAAACTTCCTATCTGTCAGGTGATGCACATCAAGAAGCAGCATGTGATCGGTGTGGGAGCGGATGGAGTTGAGGTATTTAAGCACGGGAGACTGTGTTGGCTGCAGGTAAGAAGTTCTGCACTCCGTTATTTTCCTTAAAAAAAAAAAAAGAAAGAAAATTACTGGTCTAAACTAGTCTTCATTCATGCAGATTGCCACTAAAAGCAAAGTATACCTGTTCGATATCCTGTTACTCGGAGCTCGAGCCTTTAAGAATGGCCTTTCCATGATCCTGGAAAATAAGCACATACTGAAGGTTAGCATGTAAACAGACATAACAGAAATATAATTCCATCACAGTGATTAATATTACCATAACCTCTATGTTGTACATTTTGAACAGGTCATTCATGACTGCAGAGCCATTGCTGGATGTCTGATCGCTCAGTTTGGAGTGAAGCTAACAAACGTCTTTGATACGCAGGTACAAGTGCAATATGGCCTACTTTTTCCTGCATGTTTAGATGAGGTTACTTACTTCCTGTTTGTGTGTTTAGGTGGCAGATGTCATGTGCTTCTACTCAGAGACAGGAGGCCTCCTTCCTGACAGAGTCAGTACTCTGCAGGAGGTGGTGAGTCTCCATCTAAAGGTGCCCTCCTCCCAGCTCTTATCCCTTCAGATGAAGTCGCAGCTCACCAAGGTACAACAGCACACAGCCTCATTGCAAATTATTTATCTCTGTATGTATTCTGTAATCTCTTGTGCGTGTCTTTACAGGAAGAAAGGGAGATGTGGTACAAGCGGCCCTGTCCTGTCCCCCTGCTGAAGGTGATGGCACTGTCGGTGATCCACCTTCAGCCTCTCAGACTGGTGCTGCTGGATAAAATCATGACAGACTATATGTCACTAGTGGATTCATACCTCAACAACAGCCAGTACGAACCTGGCGAATTGGAGCATGTCAGCATGGTGAGTAATTCACAAATGAGCACATTTCAGAGCCATACAGTCTGCCATGGATTGAAAAATCTGGCAAATGTGGCTTTGCTTGCCCATTGTGTTTACTCTGTGACCGATCAAGTTAAAGCAAAATTGCATTTCTGTATCTAACAGAAGCAGAGCAGTGTAACAGATCAATCAGAAGACTATCTGTTCATTCACTAACAAACACCACACTAGTTCAGAAAAGTTAAATGTGTGCAGCGAGTCAAGCAGATGTAGGAGGGAAGGATCGAGGTACTGGATGGAAGGATGACTGTTGAAAAGGGGTCAGAGGTCAGAGTCAGAGGGGAAGGCAATGAATCAGGGGGATGTGTTTGAGGTTTGTTCTCTGTTACTACATATACATCTACCTGATCGGCTGTCAAGGGTCAGGGACCTCACAAAACAAGGTTTTTGGCCCCAACTCTCAGATTCATATTCTGATTATGACAAAATTTCACAAAACATTTTCTATCCAAAAGGTTTCCTTCACTGTGATGACATAATGTTCTGCAAAAGCATTTTTATGGCCATTATTAAACACCAGTTATAAAAGGGAGATTGTGATCATATTTCACACCTGGTCGGACACTGAATCTTGGGTGTCCACCTTGAAACCGTGTGTAGATCTTCTGTGCTGCCAGGTTGAAAATGTGTTTGAAGCATCCAATTCTTTGAATTTGTAGTTTTTTGCAGCAAAATGCACAGTTGAAGCATTGCCTCGTCATGGCTGCAATTTTGGGTTTTAGCCTGATCCTCTGGTAGTACACCACAAGCATCTGCAAAGATCTATATTAGTCCTCTGTAAATTAAATTTAGCAAAAAACAAACAAACACTTATTTAAGTCTTCACTAAACATCTTAGGGAAGAATGCTACCATGAAGCAGTATTTCTAGTTTAGTTTCATAATATATTCACAAGTCACAGCAGACTGCAACAGCTACATTTCTGTGAAGTTGTGCAGATGTCTTCTTTCTGTCACAGTATTGAGAAGCCTTTAACCTGCTTCAAATTGGGGGGTTTTTTGTTAGTAAAAAACAAACAAAAAACTATTTGTGTTTCCCTTGACAGTGTTTTGTTATTAACCTAGTTGGAAATGTGATGAAAACTGTGTCTTTGACAGAAACCTAGTTGATTTGACTGCTTAAGTGTTTCATAAGCTTCAGCTGAACTTTTAGGATTTTTTTCAGTGAATGAGGAATGTGGATCTTGTCTCCCATTGCTTACATTGAAATTGTGTTAGGAAGGTGTAAAGCAAAGAAAAAACAGTTTTTAATTGTTTTAAGACAGACTTGATAGAAATGTGACCCTGCCCTTAAAGAACTGTCACTGCTCTATAAACTGTCTACCTGTCTGTGTCCTCAGGAGAGTGTGTTAGAGTTGCCCAGAGAGCTCCGGCAGCTCGAGCAAATGCATCGCGAGCGGCAGGAGTGGGCTGTCGACCACTACCCCGTCACAGAGCAAGGTCTGCTGGCTCGCTTCAACCCCCGCAGTCAGTCTCCAGCCCAGACGTCTCCTGCAGCAGAGGAGCACAACCAAGCAGATTCCTCTGAACCAACAACTTTGGAATCACAAGTTGACACTGTCCTTCACAAGCCCCCAAACAGTGTTTTGTCAGTGGATGCCCATGTCTCCCCTGACCCAACAGCAGCCACTGTATCAGACCTCAGGAGACAAATGTCTGTTAGTAGTCCCTTGTCTCAGGGTGTAGGCAGAGGGCGCGCAGATGCACTGATGGACACAATGGGTAGAGGAAGGCCCGTTGGGAAAGAGCAGTCATCCATCCGTGCCTTATCTGCCATAGGAAGAGGCTTCCTTCTCCAAATATCACAAGATCAGATACCCAGAGAGTGCATGGGGGTCATGATGACTCCAGGTAGGATTTGGACGTCTCCTTCGTGTCACAGCCACACACTTGCCCAAGAAGTATTGCCCCAGCCTGGCCCCGGTGCAGATGACCTGCCAAAGGACACAGGAGAACCTTTTACATCGACAACTGAGTCATCTTCACTCATGCAGTCATTCAGGTCTTTCAGATATTGAAGAAAGTGTTAAAAGCCATATAAGGAGTTGCATTGGTCAATTGTTTGTAGTTCCTTAAAGTGACCAGTAGATGGCAGTAAATATTATGTTTTGTGTCGAGGTTTGTTTGATAACCAGGCATTTGTGAAAAGTCTTTAGAGAAAAAAAGATTCAGTTGTTTGGATGTTGCATGCCAGTTCACTTGAATAATATCTGTATTTTGTTTGGCAAATCATTTGCCTGTCTTTAACAGCTAAATCCTTCTTAATATTTTGATTGAGTGATAATTGATTGCACTCTTATCTGTAACATTTAGATAATCTGTATGATATTCAAAAGATTCAAGTGTTTATGCTGATTTATGTTTATCATTAAGAGAGTGACAAGAAGTAATAGCCTTGGCTGTTGTAACAAAACTACAACCAAAAACAGCTCCACATGTCCAATAAACCAAATTGTGAGCTGAGCTGAGTGTGATTTATTGCTGTACAGCTTGGCTTCTGTGTTGCAGTTAATTGATTGTGAAAAGCAGCAACAGACATTGATGGATCTACTGTTAATAGAGCAAAAACATTACTAGCTGACACTTCTTTTGATTACAGATGACTAAAGGAAACCATTAAGCTTGGCACAGGCTGAACAGTGATACTGACTCTCTGCAGCCTCAGTTATTGCTGCAGTTCAGATGTATGTGATCACAGGTGGCCCGGCACCTGCCATGTTCTACAAAAGCAGATCTTGCAGACTTTGCTGAGAGACAATCCACAGTCATTTTTGCCTGAATCATCAGATGTTGGTGCACAGGATCAAAACCAGGCACTGGACCCAACAGCAGGGCATTGCTGCAGTGCAAATGGGGCCCCCCGTATTAATCACATTTTATTGCTATGGTTATCTACACGCAGAGGCTTGGGTCCCTTCCAGAGCTTTCTAATTGAAAGCGTGAAACAGATAAAGTAGGATTTTAATTAACTGGGAGGCAGCCCGGCACAAAGCCTTGCATCTGTCTTAGCAACTGGCTCCTCCTCAGCTTCTGCTAAACACAAGCAGGATGGATCCTTCCCATATGCCTGCCTGAACCCTTTGAAATGCTGTTGTTGCTCAATCTGTATGTGGGTGGATTGAGCAGGGAACAAAAGCTTTAACACACGTTCTTAAAGCTGAATTCACTTGACGTTATCTTTGAGCAGCTGCACTCAAATCATCCAGAAGAGTAATACGTTCCCACAACTTTGAGTGCAAAACAGATACAAGCTTAAAAATTGATAAACCAATACCAGTTTGCAATGAAAGTATACAAAGTCTACAGAATGGAAGATTGTTTTATATATCTGCGTCACTAAACGGTGGAGTTGTGGAGTGGGGGTTGGTCTCTGTGGGGCCGTGGAGGACAGGCTCCTGTCATTGACAACCAGATTGGGGCTCTTATTTTAGAGGACCTTGCATTTCCTCTCCGTCACAATAATGCCTTATGTGCAGCACTTCCTGTTTCTCAGGCCTGTGAGGAAGGAACAGGGCGCTTGTCACACGGTAGTCACCGCTTCCTCCCCTCACTCCCCTTACTCCCCCCCCCCCCCCCCCCCCCCCCCCCCCCCGCTTCCAAACTTCAGACAGTGTTGTGTCCTTCACAGGGGAAAGATGACTGCACCTTCAGCATCACAGCAGGATGCTGCCGTGCTATTTTTAGGCTCAAATCGGAAAGGTAGTGCACAGACATAAACACAAACTTTAGGATGTCCAGCTGTGTTGATTTAGCATCCGAAAATGGCCGTTCAACTGTGGAAGGCCAATTATTGTTTTGACTGAGCAGTGGGAACGTGGAGGCCTGCTGTTTGCTCAAGGAGCAATGGAAATAGATTACCCATAAACTATGATTATCTCTTTAAAATGTTACACAGGTTTGTCCTGCAAAAAAAAACGTCTTTGCTGTTATTCAACCACGCAGTATTAAAGTCACCCGGACACGTGCCAGACTGCATTATTGATCACCAAGGCTTGTGACAGCACCCAAAACAACCACCGCCTTATTTACTTTCCACCATATTACTGTCATACTGCAGGAGCTCCAGTTACCATTGACACCAGAGCGACAAGGTATTCAAAACATGCTCCTAGGCAACCATCCCTCCTCTGGTTGAGTGTTAGGCTACAGATTTGTTCATAATTAATAGGCTTTTGTTAATTATTAAAAACAGAGGGATAATTTACCAAAACCACTCCCTTTAAACTGTTCCTCGTTAGGATTGCCACGTTGTTCGCTGGTTTGCACCCCTAAGCACGTCATTAAAATTCATCGTTGCAGACTTAAGTGCACAATCAGATTACGGTGCATTTCTGTTGATGCCGAAAGCGTGGAAAAGGCTGAACACACAGTTTGGACCACTGCACTGTCAATAATGAGATTGTTTGTGTGCTTTTTAAATTTGTACTCATGATTGAATCCCGCCACATGGACATTTCTCAGCTAATTACCGGCCTCGTATAGTTGCTTTTAGCCTGAGGTGGCAGAGCTGGCCAGAAGAGACCTTTTTGATTGGCTTGTTGGAAGAACTTGATCCGTCGGTCTTACCTGAGTAATGCGGCACAAAGAGAGAGATAGGCAGTATCCATTAGTTCACAACTGTGGCACAACAAATTAGACACGTGTCAACAAAATAATCTCAATTTCATTATTCATGTAACCACATGTAATCCCTTTGTGTTCGTGAGCTGAGAGGAATCTAATCAGATATCAGGTTCCACTGTGACACTGAACTATATCCCTGCAGCCAATCTTCCATCTGTTAGGAAAAACCTATTGTTGAATCCTGCTCAAGCCCCCCAACCCCAACCCCCTACCACCACTCCCTCCTTCTTTCTCTCACATTACAAAATGACCCTCTTTTACTCTCCCCTGGTCATATTCAATGGGAGAATTAATATTTAACGTGAGAAAGGCTGACCTAGCCAGATGGCCTCTCAAGTACAGCAAAAATTAGAACAAAACACAGCATCAATATTTTAGCCAGGCTTACTAACGGTATGTATCCCCGCAGTCAGGAAACCCAACTCAGGAAAGACCTCTCTATATATGCACACATTCATTCAAACACTCACATACACAGATGGAGGCACACAATAAGCATCTTTATGAACTGCTGCGCCATGTTTACTCAGGCAGCATGGAGCATCGGGACCTTAAGGGCCTCTTCAAAGGAACCAGCCATATTGTGACCTTCAGCTGGGATAGAAGAGCTGGGATAGAGGATGAGTGACAGGTGAGGGTGCAGATGAGAATGTGTTTGATGCAGTGAGAGCTGGCTTTAGGAATGTCATTTATCAGCTGGTCTTGCTGTGCATGCATAAGCACACCACAGAACACTTTATTAGTGAAGCTAGCAGATTGGCTTTTGAGATAGCAATGTTGGTTGGGTTGTTGGCCCATCACTCTGTTCCAGATTCAGAAAGTCAAACAACTGTTTGATGGATTGCCATGACATTTAGAACAGACATTCATGCCCCCAAGGAGGATTAATCATGACCCATTAAGTTTTTTAGCACCATCTTCGGGTCAAAGCTTAAATTTGCCCAATATTTTGTTTTGTTTTTACCAATTGCCAGCAAAATTAACATGATGTTTCCCTCAGCCTCTGTTCAAGGCAGGGCAAATTAATTGTATCGCATCATTGATACACAAGGTAATTCAAAGTGCTTCACAGATGCATAAAAATACATGAAAAATACAACAGATATTAAAAGTGTTGAGAAGACGATAAAACAATTAAAAGAAGCTATTAAAAGGATTTTTAAAAGACTTCAGGTATTCAGAAAGCTTGTACCACAGGTGAGGAGCAGAGGAACTAAGTGCAGCTTCACCTTGCTTGGTTTGATCCTGGGAACACTGCGTAAACCCTTCCCAGATGATTTAAGGTGTCTGGATGCTTCATAACGAACAGGTAACTCTGAGATATATCTCAGCCCAAGACTATTCAGTGCTTTGTAAAAAGGGAACAGGATTTGAAAATCTACGGTTACAGTTCAACTGATAGCATGGTAGCACACTAAACTAAGTTGGCATTGTCAGAGTGAGCAATATTAGCTGCTTTTAAGCTTAAACCACTGCTATGCCAAATCTGCAACCTCGGGCCTGGAAAGTAAAGCCAATGTGGAAGTGCCTTAAACCTGCATTCCTTCTAATGGCCAGCAGGGGACGACTCCACCTTTCGAATTTATAGGAAAATTATTATACTTATCACTTGATTTACTAGCTCAATTTACAGCTCTCAAATAAGTTTATGGTTTCAATTACTACTTTCAAGTCTTCTTCTTTACAGTATGATGTTCTTTTTTATAAATTATGGTCCCCATAAGTAAAAAAAGCCAATTAAGCAAGGTATGTTTAGGGCGGGACTACCTTGTCATTTGTAGCACAGCTGTGCGTGTACATTTCCATGTTTTTGACATAGAACTTTGACTCTTTCATAATCCCTCTCTCTTCTCTGAGAGAGAAGTTTGGATGACGTGCTCCAGGGCTAAATTAACCACCTAAATATTCTAATCCACCCACTCTTTCTCTCTCTAGAGATAAAGTTTGTCCTTTCAACTATAATCTTAGCTCACGGGGTAGAGGCCCGGGACACAGCGGGATTGAACCACAGAAAGTCTTCCTAACATCAGAAGAGCAGCTGAATGCTTCTGAGCATTTTGGCCATCACTTAACCAACCACAGAGTAACTGGCATGGCCCCGGTCCCCGGGGCTCAGTTGCTGCACTCTCATTCAGGGGAGAATATGACAAAAACAAGCGGGATGTTAATGATTTGTGCAATGAACACGGACATGTGTCAGTGACAAGCATGCAAACTAATGATGCGAGCCCACCATTAAGTTTGTAATGTTAGGAAATAGTGTTTTTATTTTTTAAATAAAAGTAGGGTACTAAAATAGTTGTAAATATGATAACTTTGGACAAAAATCTGCATGTCATGATTAATCTTCTGCAACCATATTCAGTAAAAACTGTCCACCAGATTTGCTTGCATCAGTGGCTTTGAGAGATTTTCAGGCTTTGCTTGATTGAGAAAGGCCACTGTTGGTCAAAGGAAAAAGTGTTTATTCACCAGAATTTCTGGTAATTAGTTATTAGAATACTGGCAACCCCCTCAGCTACAAATGTCTTTGATTAAAAAAGATGGGAGATTAGCTTTTGGCGAGTTTGTCATAATTAAAGCCTGCATTGTGTGTGTGTGTGTGTGTGTGTGTGTGTGTGTGTGTGTGTGTGTGTGTGTTTGTGCACGCATAGACGAGGGGGTAGTTGTAGCCACAGGGAGGACCTGGAAGAAGAAGGCATGGAGGGGGCTCCCCGTGGCTGGCTGAATTAGTGCCCGCTGGTTTGGCCTGGCAGCTGCTCTCTGAGCCTGGCACACTGACAGCCTGGCACCATGGCGCTGTGTTGTCAGGGCCAACTAGAAGACTGTAAGGGAGGCGGTGATGCCAGGCCCACCAAACACAAGCTCTTCTACCATAGAAGGCTTTGTCTTCCAACCATACTTGCGTTACTTGTTATGGCAATATCGATGGATTAGTATGAGATTAAGTTGCATAATTAAAAAGGGCAAATTACATTCGTGTCACAAGGGAAAATGTAAATGGCATCCTAAGCCAGTTATGACATTTAGCCATAATGAAAAATGTGGCCATTATGCGATTTGAAGCAGCGTTCCAAAACAGTCAGGTGTCACATTCACTGCACCGTGCCCCACGAGTAAAGACTGATTCACTTAAGTGCAATTCAATTGAATTTAAACTGCTTTGTCGAGACTGCTCAACAAAAGCCCTAATGGTAAATTAAATGTGATACACAAAGCAATGCCATCTGTTTTAACACATACTTGTTACTGCAGTCATATAAAACCATCTTGTCAACAATATGCGTTTAATGAATTCATGGAACTCTAAGCCTGATATGCCTGATGCTCTAATAGGGAGAGTGGTGACTCAAATGGTGGCAAGGAGTGTCTTTTTTGGCACACGCTATGCCGCTGATTTTGGTGAAACTAAAAAAAAAAGATTTTCTGCTTTTTCCCCCTGATGTCCTCCAGCTGCTCTGCCTTGACTCTATTTGATTTACAGAGTTTCTTGATGGACAGAAAGCTTTATTTCTAGCTAAAGTAATGCTAACTGGTGCTAATTGTAGATGCAGCTAAGCTTTATTCTTATATTCTCTGATAACATTTATTATTTATATTAAAAAGAATACATTGTTTTTCACTTTAATGGCTGCAAAAGCAAACTAAATCAATTGTCAAAACATATTTTTGTTGTTTTTTCTAAGTTGTTATAAAAGTAACTTGTAGTTTAGTTGTGTTTAATGGGAATATTATAGTATCACAATGATCTTACGTCACTAAATGAATTCAAAATTAAATTGTATCTTGGTTGACTTTGTGAGCACTGTCAGCAAATATCCTATTGTTGTCCAAGGAATCGATATAATAACGTATCGTGATAAAACTTGTGATTTACACCCTTTATTAGATATAATATTAGCTGGCTTACTATGTCTTGTGTTGTTGCATCGCTTGATTTTTGGCTGTATTAGCAAAGTTATTGACCAGTTTTCATAAGTAATGTAATCATAACAAATATACAGGTGTTCATATTTAGACAGTGGTGTAGAAATGAGTTGCACTCTGAAACTGTAAGGGTGCTAAATCTCAAAAGCATACCGATTCTAGTTAATGCTGCTAGATCGCTGATGTTTTTTTTAAACATAAATCTGTAATCATTTTTAATCTAAGGTGGCATGCGTGATAATTGAATTAATAGCTATTTATCCTGCTATTTTACCACCATTGTAGTGACATACTGAAAGTGTCATCATGTATCTGCTGCAGGCTGCTAAAGGTGTTTATTGAGTCATAGAGACCACCCTTGTGTGGAGGGTGTCACTGGTGGGATTTGGGGAGATTCTGGGCCTGGATGGGCCTGCCATGGCCGGCTGGGCCTGTTTTGGCCCAGATGCAGCGGCTTCTTTCCAGGCATGGCACTGGGATATCTGTAGAGCCCAAGCACACCAGCTGCTATCTTCGTGTCGCAGACAGCTGTATCTGAATATTCATACAAAGCGCAGATTAATGTGTGCTTGTTTGGCCCCACATGGTGCACCATCAAACAGAAGTCATAGGTGTAAAAACACAACCTCCACTGCAGTGTTAATGAAAAACTCTCACATTCCCTGAATCTAACCGGAAAGGAACAATATGGCGGGGTTGAGGAGCGATGTGGGATTGGTCAGTTTTGATCAGAGTAACAAAACAATGAGGTGCATTCCCTCAATACAATTCAAAAACGAATTTTAGTTGCTGTGTCATGTTTGCTCATTTACTATGTTTATATTTTGGCCATTTCATGGCTATGGGAGGACCAGAGAGCAGCTGCCCATCTTTTCTTTTTCACCAGTGGCTACTCCAGTGGCTGTACTGCCACAACTCGTGCTCAGTCCAACTTCTCCTTTGGTTGAAGCCATTCATCTCATGCCAGTAGGAGACTCACTGACTCACACATTCACATTCAAAGCAATGGCCACCTTGCACACCCTTGGCTTGATCAACCTTGGCCTTATTTGAGATGTGTTTTGGAGGGAGTTAAGGTGGGTGTTTGGTCAAATAATCTGCTGGCTGACGGCAATAGAATCTGTGAATGTGTATTAGTGAGTGTTTTGAGACTGGAGTTCTATAAAATGAGCAGATGGTCTTTACTTCCCCGCCTGAATAGGTGGAGTGAACCAGTGGGCACACAGAGGGAGATTTGTGGGTAAACTGTTTTACCTCCCCTCTCTTTGTGTTGTAATAGGGAAGGCAAAATGGTTGCTAACTGCTGACGGACAATGGCTCAGCCCTAATGAGAGCAAAGTGTTTTGGTGCTGCTGGTATAATGAGGATGAAGTGGAGCAGCTAATTATTGCAACCATCTGAAGGTATCAGAGCCAGACGAGCCTGTTTTGTACAGTGTTTTCTAATTCACCAAAATTGAGAATTCAAATATCTTTGAATCAGTGCCTCAGCAAACTGAAACAGAAAGGACTATCTTATCACTTTAGTGAGCAGTCTACTGTATGTTAATCCATCACAGGATAGTAAAACCATAAGGTGTAAGCTGGGTGTATAGTTTATTTGCTCAGGCAGGTGTGACACAGCTCTTATCTGCTGCCTGGCCCCTTTCTGACCCTGAGAACTCAGTTAGGCCGACACAATACCAGTAACACAAGCTGTAAAACCCCACAGGTCGCAAAAGCTTTCATTCTTACTGGTGAGGATCTGTGTGGTAGCCATGTTTGTCTGGTGAGTGTCTTGGTAATTTATGAAGGAAATGCTGTGTGGGTGTTCCCTTCCACTTCTACCCAGTGTCCTTCACTTGACCACAGCTGGATCCCTCGTCATCAGAATGTGTTCTTCATAAAAACTTTATTTTGTTTTCAATATGTGATGCATTTCGTCATCAATTGCTCCGAAACAATCTCTAATAACAAGCTGGATTTTGCCTCCAGGGCATGATTGACAATTGGTTGATTACAGAGTGGGTTTTATCTTTGAATAAGCAGTATACACGCTCCTCATCAACAATAAGCTTGCAGTGATTGCTGTACCAATGCCCAGGCAGAATCACACTGGATGATGGTGATTGCCCTTGCAGGGTGGGTGCAACACATAAACAGCTCAATAATAAACAACAGGGGCCAAGTATGTCTTCTTGGGAGACATGAGCTGTGTTACCGTTGAAGTCGAAGTGAATTTTCAAGCGAAATTTTGAAATGTTGCATTAAAGTTGCATTACTTCCACCCCTAAAACTCCCATTGGTATATCAATTCACCTTGAATTCATGAAGAAAAACGTTGTTTTTCTCGCATGTCTCCACGGTGGTCAAAGAATCAAAAAATGGCCCAAAATTGTCTCCTCTTTATGAAAATGTATAAATTTTCACTGTGTGAAAGCAGTCATTTTTGATGTTAGGGGTATGCTCATGGGGCAACCTTAATTAGGTGAAACTCTTTAAATTAAATTATTCAACTAGTTCAAGCAGACTTCCTCCATGAGAAGTTAGAGCTTTCTAGACTCTAGAGGTCCCTTTTTTCATTCTCCCTTACGTAGAAAAAATCTTTATATTGTGTAAATAAAGATAAGGGCCACATGCTATTTCATCTTTTGAAATTTATGGCTGCAGAGTGTGGGTGTAACAGATCTCACAGAGCCCTAAAAGGAGACATTTTTGCAGAGGGCTTACAGTTTCCCATCAAGCCTGTGCGTTTGTGCTCTGTGGCAGCAGGGCCAGAGCACTTTCCCGTCATTATGAGGGCTCCAGAGGAAAAAGAGAAGCGAAATGGTTTCCAGGTTTGACTTTAATCTAAGGAGGGAGGGGGTGAGAGGAGGTAGGGGGGCTCGGTCACAGGTAGGTCCGTCACAGGGCTGTGGGAAACCAGGACGCAGTAGTAGTGGGTCATTGTGACATGACATGAAGCATAAAAAAAGCTCTTCCCTGCCTCGTCCTGCACAGACACACACTCACAGCAAACACACACATCATATTTACTGTATTTGGGACTAACTGAACATATTTCACCACTACGATTATCAGACTTTCGTGCATTATTCTCAGGTTGTCAACCCCGAGGAAGCCATTAGTACAATGAGCATTGTGAAGTCTGACAGTGACGAACCCCTGCAATTCTGTGAGCTTCACCAGGGGATGACACCCATATGGGGGAGGGAAATGGGTGTAGATTAGGAAGGGAAATGACACAATTTCCAAATTTCATTGTGTAACAGGCAAAATGACAGCAGGGGTCCTGAGTCCCAGAAAGATTCATGTCAGCGGGGGACATGACATCACTAAATCTGCTGTTTCCTTCTCTCAGATCTTTTGCTTTTTGGTGCCAAACAATAAAGATAAATGTACAGATTAAACACTTCTACATGGAGTGTATTTAACAATCTCATGTAAAACTTCAATTTAGCATACTCAGCAGGCAAGGTTGGTCCTCCAGCAGGATTCCCACATTGTCCTTATTGTGCCTTATTGTCTGAGGAGGAGCCATGTTGTCTACAGAGGGCCCCATTCTCCTTTGTGCTCTGATAGGTTTACCAGCAGCAGTATAGAACAAGGAGTAACTCTCTCATAGGACAAACAGGAACCAGCCTGAATGTAGCCTCGATGCTTATCTGTTTCTCTAATGACTACTGTCTGTGCTTCGGCAAGTAAATGCCATTAATGCTGGTTTGACAGACCTTTGAATTAGACTTTTGACTCAGAGCATCTACAGCAAGACAAAACAAGTGGATTTTAGAAGATTAAGTTATACAAGTATAGTGTCTGTACGGTAAATATGAAGCTAAAGCCGAGAGATGGCTAGCTTCACTTTGCATAAAGACTGGAAATAGATGTAAACAGCTAGCCTCAAAAGCTAACAAATCTAGCTCCCAACACCTTTCAAGATCACTTATACATTATTTCTTATATTTTTAATCATGAATCAAGGCACTTGTGAATGTGCATAAACCACGGTTTCCTTTGGATTTTCCTGAAAAAACTGTCCCAGGAAACCAAAAAAAGTTGGAGAAAGTCTCAGTTTTTATATTACATTTTAGTCAGTCCACATATTGTCAATTCAAAGCAATCAATACCCGTGAATTGCTTCACATAGTACCTTTAACCTGTGAGCAATCTGTAAAATGTAGAAAAAGTGCCAAAATTGCACAATGACTCACACACATTCATTGCTATCATGAATGTGCCATCATGTTCTCTGTCTAGATATTGCACCTGCATCACTCCTGATATTTGGCGAGATCTGAAGCTGAGAAAACATCCACTACATACACAGATCTCCGAGACAAACCAGCAGTCCTGTTCCATTTCTTCAGTTTGTTCGTCCAGCAGACACACCTGCAACAAAATGTTTTTTAAGCTTCTACTAATATCCAGCATTACACAAAACATCAGCTTTAATGTTGTCAGCCTGCAGAATACTTTGTGTCAGTTTTTAAGGAGATTCATGATAGGAAAACAAATAGACCTGGCACAACCGTGTCCTTTTTCAGTCATCGAGGCTTTCAGAGGACATTCAAGCTTTAATAATCACTTGTGAATTAATCACAATTTTCAGGTTATTTTTATGGCATTTTTTGCTTTTACTTGACAGCAGAGAGTGACAGGCATCATGGGAGAGAGACTCAAGCTGAGGACAGAGGTTAAATACTGTAGAACTGCTAGCCAACCCCTCACCAAGATTGTATCAAAATTAAGAGAAAGAGGCAGCAAACTAAACACTGCCAAGAAAAATAACAGTTAAAACAAGCGTAGATAAGAAATGAGCCAAAAACTACTGGATCCAAAATACGGTATGCCAATTGTTCTGGTGATGGCTTCAATTTGTGGTAATCTTCACATCCTTAGGGTTTATTTTTGCTGATAAGGAAATCAAGAGATGCAGAGGTAAACAAATGCACACTCATTCCAAATGAGGCATGCAATATTTGTTCCTGTACAAAACTGGAAGTGCTCCTGAGATACATTGTGACATAATTTAAAGCAAACATGCTTAGCTTAGCATAAACAATCAAAGCCGGAGAACAATCCACTCTCTTATAAGGGAGGAACTTCCTTCTGATTTCCCCTACACTTGCAGGAATACTGTTATTTTACAGAGGGGGAAGTTGTTTTCGTACGGAATCGCAGTCATTTTTCACGCTCCTGATGACTGCCAGAGTCCCTTTTCCCCTCGCCTTGCAACATTTCCTTATCAACGGTTACTTATTTGGCTTTATATCAAAAGCCGGGTGAGGCGCTGATCTCAAGGTTGTGTGCTTAACTTACTTGGTTCCCAGCATAGTTGAGCCTGGCATGAGGTAGCAGGGAGCGACCCAGCAAACAAGGCCTCATGTGTGACCTGCCCCTGCTGCACAGGGGGGAAGGACTGCAGGCATAGTTTGAGGTGGGGGGGGGGGGGGGGGGGGGGGGGGGGGGGGGGGTTTCTCATGTCACAACTAGGGGCACGCTGATGTTGTGGGTCTACTTTACAGCATGTTTTTATTTTTCAATTCCTGTGACAAGCCTCTTGACTCTTCAGAGACCTTTAATTCCTGGTCCCACTCTGCTCACTGTCAATCTCTGCATCCCCGGGGGTCATTCCCATCATCCATGGGAACATTGGTTGTGACAGTAGGACTCCCAGAGGACATGGTACTGGGTAGATTTTGACAGAAAATCCCGGCAAGGCCAGAAAGGCATAGTTTTGGAGTTTTAAAATTCTCTGCTGCAGCCAAATTGGGGCGGTTTGAGGTTATGGAGAGGGGGACACTCAGCCAGCCTGTGGCTCCTTGTATGGTCAGGGCACATGCTCCTTCCGGGAGACGTAGGGAGTAGAAGGATGTGTCAACTCTCCCTAGGATAGGTCACTGCTGCGGGACCTTGATGATATAGGTGAGAGCATGAAGGCTGATTAAGGGGCCAGGATGTGCGTGAGACATCCTCTGATGTTCAGGAATTCCCTCATTAAAGAGGGTCATGTTGATGGTCAGTTGGAATCAGCCTGCGGAATAAACAGGGGTGGTTCTTCCAGCAAATTCAAATAAACACACTTTTCATTTATTCAACATGGAAGTGGTCGTCACAAATGTGCATTTCTTAAATTAAGTCCATTTCCTTTGTCGTGGGCCTAAACTTAGTATAGTTCCGTTTCCGTTACGCATCTCTGTACAGGGCAAATTATGTCCTTTTTGCTTTCAGCAAATGTATGATATAGTGCCAAAGTTCTCAGTCTTTTTTCAGCCAAGGACCCCTTACAAGATAGAGAATATGCCCTCATGTATCCTTCTTGAAATACTTTAATGTAGCTTATTTTTTTACCTTTTAAAACGGGACTATAACAAACTTTCCATACCTTAATACATTTTGTCTGAAAAGTTTTCAGGGACCCCCTCGTAGAGTGTCACAGACTGATTTAGCCATTATAATGTAGCTTTTCACCTAAAGTGATAAATATGGAAATGCCATGGAGTCAACATAGTGTCAAGCATTATAAATAAAGCGTAAAATTAGAAAATGTCTCCCAGTTAGCCGATCTGGGCAAAACGTTCTGGACAATATATATATTTTTAATTGCCTGAGTTTCAGCAATTACAGTGACCATTAACGTATCTGTTCAGTGTATGGTTCAGTGCAGGGGCCACATCAGGGCCCTAATTTTGTTGTTGTTTTTTTCCCTTTCCTGGCTCTCACCCCCCCTACTCATGTCTGACAAATCGTTTCCAGCTAATTTACGATGGTCAAACTGCGGGAGAACAATACCCCGTGGACGTAACATGCCGCAAGCTCTACCACATGTCCCCAAGAAGAGAGAGGTGCTCGCAGGAAACACTTGCTGAGATAACAAGATAGTAAGGAAAGCGGGGCCACTGAAAGGCCACGCAGAGAGAAGGAGGAAAATATCCATCCAGAGTGTTTCGCTTCAGGCTGCCGACTAAACTGTCCTCAATCTGAACTGTATGGACGTTATCGCCAACAGTCTCAATACAGTACTGTTTTACTGAGTCATAGCTGAGCTGATTGAAATATGAAATTATGGATATTGTCATCGCTTCAATGAGTCACTTGGCTGACCATCAGAATCTGTGACGCCGGACCAGCTAAAGCCTTGCCAGGACAAATAGATCTCCTCCAACATGATGATGCATCTAGGGTACGATCCCTGCAACCAAGCAGAGAGCGACACAGCTGCATGTATACACACTCACCTATCACAAAATGCCCAGCCGTCCGTGCCTCCCGGTGAGAAACAAACATTTCATAAAACAGTTTAGATGCGCATCTGCAGAGGTTGATTGCATGTATTTAGCCCAGATAATCATTTCTGGATCTCATGTGCACTATAATTACAGACAGCACCTGTGCCTGGCCCACCTGCAGTCATTACCACGAATGCCAAGCAGCAATTTAACCGTAATTATATCAACAGGGGGAAAGGAAACATTCAGCGGCAGAACAACTCAATAACTTTACTATTAAAAAATGCAGCAGCGTTGACAGGAAAAGCGCTGTCTCACCAGGATTCCTGGAATAATGAAGTACCAGAAATTGGTGCCTGAAAACATTTAAAAACCACGACCCCCCAGGCAGATCAGTGATTAAATCTTGCCAGCTGGGGTAGGGTTGAGCAATACAGGTGACATGGAGGACAGCAGGATCAAGGTCATCAGTCAGGCTAATTGATGAGCGTACTTGTTTTCACTGAGCCCGAGTATAGTCGCGAGGAGGAAGAGGAAGGCGGTCTTCAAGGCTGCCATGTTTGTGTTGTGAGGACAGAGGTGAGAGGCCAAGCACAGCACAGCGCTGAGGTTTTTTTTTTGCTTTTTAAACCGATAGCTCAGTCTGTCAGTGAGCTCCAGGTAGGTTTCTCCTCTAAACAGTCATTCTGGTGGGAAAGGAGAAACGGGGAAGTGGCAAGCCCTCTTAAGATCAATGAATGTGGTGGAAAAAGGAGTGGCCCAGGGCAGCCAATAGTGGCCGGGCCACAGGGAGCTGCAGGGAGATAACGTAAACAAGGAAACCACCTGATGTGAGCGGGGTCACATAAATGCTCAGCCCTCCGCACAGGCAGGTGCTTCCTGAGTCCTGCTCTCTCAATCAGTTGCTTGCTTTCCTCATTCTTTTTTTCTGTTTTCTCAATCTGCTGCAAAAGGTTTTTCCTAAAAGTATAATTCATAACATGATAGCAAGGTTTAAGATCAATCCTCAATCACTGCCTGTTGTCCTCACTCAAGTGCAAAGAGTCAGGGACAGCAGAATGCAGAGTGCTTTTTACTGAAGTGATGACGATCATGAAGGCAGTAAAGATAAGAGCAGCTTGCATAAGGGGACGCGTGTTCTGCAGGGGTCTGTGTCTACAGATAAAAGACCTTTACCTTTGAAAGGAACAGTCAGGTGAAAACTGGAGATTGCAGAAAGAATCTGTGTTTCCAGCTTCAATATCTGCATCAATATCTCCAAGCTCCCCTCTCCTACTGCTCTTTCTCCTTCTCTTTCTTTCTTTTTCGCTTTGCTGGTTGGTCTGGGATTGTTTTGTGCTGTCCAATGAGGAAGGAAGTCGGTGTGAGAAAGTGCCTGTTTTTTTGGGACCAACAGGAATTGGCCTCATCACAAGCGGTTCCTTTTTTTGCCGCTGGAACAATGCACTGGCGTCACACCCCTCGACTGGACCTCGGCATTTCACATGGAAAAATGTTCCCAGAATTCCGCTCCCAGGCTCGGGGTAAGGCCGAGGATGGGGCGAGGGTGAGAGGGCGGGAGGTGGAGGGCGGAGGGTAACGGCTGTTAGCGGAGCGGGTGACACAAAGTGACCAGTGGACACTTGTCACTATTGCAACCAGGGAAAGTTTCAGTACAAACAGAGAAACATTTTTTTTTTTTTTAAATCATTCTCTATCACACCCTGCAGTTTCAAATTATGGCTTTAGGTATTTTCGTGCAATAATGATAATAAAGATCAAAAGAAATGTAGAGCCATGAAATGTGTACACAAATTTTCTACATGTGTACACAAATTGGAATAACAACTTTACATTTACATTTAGTCATTTAGCAGACGCTTTCATCCAAAGCGACTTACAGGAAAAGGGAAACAATCAAGGTATAGTGTGATAAGAGCCATTAGTGCAGCAATAAGTGCTAGTGACAATTCTTTAAGAAGTAGAGAGGTGCTAGGAGAGAAGGTAATCTCTGAAGAGCTGGGTCTTCAGAAGTTTTTAAAGAGAGAGATGGCCCTGCTCTGGTAGGAGCTGGTAGTGTGTTGCACCAACGGGGAGCAAGAAACCCAAAGAGTTTAGATTGCCTTGAACAAACGGGTGGCAGAGCTAGGCGCCGTTCATTGGAAGAGCGCAGCGGTGGTGAGGTAGCATATGCCTGTATCAGGGCGTTCAAGTAGGTGGGTGCAGTACCGGAGACAACTTTATAGGCGAGCATTAGAGATTTGAATTTGATGCGGGCTGGAACAGGTAGCCAGTGGAGCTTGATGAGCAGCGGTGTGACATGTGACCCTTTTGGCTTGTTGTAGACCAGGCGCGCCGCCGCGTTGTGGATCATCTGAAGGGGTTTCACTGTGCAGGCTGGCAGGCCCGTCAGTTTTTATTCCAATTTTGAGGCTTTATTCATGTGAATTTGCCCAGCTGTTAACAATTTTCCCAATTAATTCAACACCACCTGGATGAAGCACAAAGGAAACGCTAAGTTACCAGCTAATGATAGCTGTAGCTAACTAGCTTGGTTTGCAATGTGCAAAAAAGACTTCAAACTAGCGATTGAGACTATAAAGTAATTTGGCAATTTAACCGAGGTTCAATCATGAACACTCTGATCATAGATTTAACCATTTATGCAACAAATGGAAATACAGTTAGACTTGGCTGATTGCAGTGCCTTTAACAGGACATTGAAACCATTTTAAGTTTTATTTTGAGCCATTAGAACTCAAGACTAGAAAGGTGGAGGCAAGTTTTTCAAGGTGTGTGACAGCATTGGTGTAGCAGGGATCAGTGAGCAGGTAGTCATATTTAAAATGGCTGCCTTATTGTAAGAATGGGCTGTGATTGTTGCTGATGAAGAATGATTTAATCAGCAGGCTGTTACAGTTACGATTACAGTTGGGGTTTATGACTTTGTCACTCTGTCCTGCATGAACTAATGCAAAGCTTCATTAATAAATCAAGTGAGAAGTCATTGTCTCAATACACTCTGATTTATTTTTGCAACCAGTATAGTCGCCCCCAGCTGGCCATCAGAAAGAAAGCTGTTTACTGGCTTCATTTTTCAGACCTGGAGGTTGTCTTTTTGATGGGACCACACACATGAAAGGCTCTGTGAGTGGTATTGTTTGACATGTCAGCTAAATGAACAAGACCGAGTGCTTGTTGGCTTGTGGAAACTATTCCTGCTACTGGCAGACTTTGTTGACTTGCTGCTGCAGTTTGGTTGATAGTCAGGCAACTTTAGTGCCTGTTAGTGTTGATTTAAATACTTCTATCATCTCAAGAGTCCTTGGAAGCCACTCCTAGGAACGATACATTTTCTGCATAACATGACTTTAAATTGACGGTATTGGAAGCTTCCATGCACAGATTTAAAATCACACACAGCTCTGTGTAGTGTGGTTGGCATCACAGTATTGCACTGCAAACATTTTTTTTGCTTAAGTCCTACAGCTTATGGCTGCAAGATAAACAATATACCCCCGTTAAAATGTGCTGGGTCTGCACTTATACTATCAGTGTCATTCATCACTCCGGCTAATAAATCATCACGGACTGTATGAGAACACAAACTCTGAACAGAAAGATTAATACGCATGGTACAGCTATTCATCTTAACCCATTAGAAGTGCTCCAGTTTTGAAAGAAAACATAAAAAATCCATGTGTGCATCTACGAGCGGCATAACAGGCGTCATTACGCCATTGCACACCAATGAGGAATCACTTCTCCCACACATTCATTTTCCACACTTTTTTTTTCCTCATAAGGAAGAAATAGGTTGTTTGAAATGAACTGAGGGAGGATTAAAAGTCTGACATCCTGCCTATAGTATGATCTGAAGAGCACAGAGTTCTTGAGAGATGTCAAATATTGGACAGAGACATGAAAATTGCCTATGAGAGCCGAGTCAGAGGAGTAAGAACTGGGACTCACAGGGTCAAGTTGGAACAACACTCCGCGGCAATTAGGCCTGGCAGCAAGGGAGCTCCTCCTGGGCAACAGGGCCGACTTGCATCGCTGCTGCTGTCTGCTGGTTGGACTGTGAGAAGATATTTATCACTGTAAACATCGACATAATCTCATCAGTGAAGATCCAACCTCAATGAGCCTTTACTAGACAAACAGGCTGCACCCAGACTCCTCACCACCAGGCTCCCTCTGAGAGAATTAATCAAAGCACATCCAGTCAGGCCCTGTTGTCTCAGTACGAGGCTGGGTAAGCACAGCAGAGGTCTAAGTGATGTCAAACATGGCATGAAGCCCGCAAACTAGCTGTGGAAATGAATACATCTTCCATCTGTGCGGTATACTGCTGTTAATATCATGACCAGGCCTTTGGTTCACTTGGATAACAATGACTCCACACAAAAGGATTTGCATCTGTTGTTTGTCCTGCAGAGTGGAGATGGGTTTGTGTGTATGTACACAGTGAGCAGTTATGAGGTCAGCTGCAGTTCAGTCAGTTAAACAGAATCCAAACAAAAGGTCACGTTTGATAACTCTTGGCAGTTGGGCAACAAAAAACCATAATCGTGATGATTTTGGTCAATACTGAGATCCCGATCATTTCACACAAATACTCAGCAGACTTTCTTGAACTTTGCAATCTACTAAAAACTACTTAGCATATATGCAATAAATAAAAAATAAATTAGAATCAGCGAAAAATGGAAATGCACCACTGTAAAGGAAGGATTGTGCTTGATAATAACACAAGACAAAACAAGAGCATCACTGCAAAGCGCCATCTAGTATGCTCCAATGGTAGATAACACACGATAAAGTGCCCTGTAGGGTGCCCTCTCAGTAGAGAAAACATGATAAATTGCTGTGTAGTGTGGCCTTAAATGGAGAAAACATGAAAGAGTGCTCTCTAGGGTGGCCTTAAATGGAGAAATATGATTGGGGGCTCTCTAGGGTGCCCTTCCAGTAGAGAAAAGATGGGCGGCTTTGGCTCAGTTGGTAGAGCGGTCACCAATTAATCGGAATGTCGGTGGTTTGACCGCTGGCCATGGCAGCCTACATGTCGAAGTAACCTTATGCACGATACTGAACCCCAAATGGCTCCCAATGCTGCGTTCATTGGTTTTTGAATTAATTCTACAATTCAATGCCAATGGTGGCAGGTGGCACCGTTGTAGGATAGCCTCGGCCTCCAGTATGAATATAGGGTGGCATTAAATGAAAAAAAAAAAAAAACATGATTGAGAACACACTAGGCCCTTTTAATTTTTTGCCCCTGCCCCTCAGAGTACACCACTGCCAATAATTGCTTTATCCCAATTATCTTATATTAATCATCAGAGATAATACCATAATTGAAATTAAAATCAAATGACTGGCCCAGCCCTTCCCTTGGCAGGTCAAAAAAAAGGCCTCACGCAGGGTAACAAAATGACAAACAAAAACTCTCCCCGAGCCTCTCACCTTCTAAAACACACATCCTCATGTATTACTGTAAAGCACAACACTCCCACACACAACGCCAGCAGAGCTAATCCCAAGAATCTCTGCTGCGTGAAATCGGAAGCAAAGGTAGGAAACTGCTTGTACATAGACTAAATGGGAAAGGAAAAATAGGAATTTCAAATCGTCGAAGGAAATAACAACCGAGCCTCCAAAAATACCTTCAGATCCATCTATATAAATAAACAATAATATAGTGTTGTGTACTGTAGAGGTCATGCACCCCTGGTCAGGAAGCGGAGGAAGAAAAAGCAGATAAGAGATCATTAAGTCGCTGGATAATTAAACCAGAATCACAGGCCATTATCACGCCAAATCACAGCATCTAACAGGATTGCATGCCAAGGTGAAATTACTAGATGCTAATCATGTTGATGGTGTCCAGTGATTATGTTATATTTCCCTAATGGTGACATTAAAGCTAAAATCTTTCCAACTTTGAAGATTAATATTACTTTGATGTAAATGTCCCCTGATTCAAAGAGCAGAGCAAATTCAATAATAACAGCTAATTCAAACCAGTGCATCTGTGCTGTTAAAACCTCTTGAGGACACGGATACCCCGCTGTGTAGCACATAAAGGGAGCGCACCTGTTCACACCTCATACTAACAGGTAGATTAGTGTGTGAATTGCGGGTTAGCGAGGCCTGAGGGTTCCTAGTCTCAGCCCCGGCCTTCCTGATAGGCTAACTGGTGCGGTTTTAACAGTCCTCTTCACACCAACACGCTCTTCCCTCTTCTCCATTTATCTCTTTCCTTTTCCTGCTGTGAGGTTTTGTCTTGCGTGAAGCAATGATGCTTTGACTCTGGCGAGGGAGGATTTCCTCAAGGCTACAGTAGCTTCTTCCACACACACAATTAGCCTGGTAATCACTCAAAACAGAGCTCGCTCGGACACAAAAACATGTTTGGCTCTCGTGTTTTGCCTGGGAGTGTCCGTCATGTATTTATTTTCTAAGTGCAACACAAACAGCTGCAACAACAGATGACATTCCAGTTTAATTTTCCAACTTATCAGGACAACAAACATGAAATAAAAAACATGCTGGAAAAGGTCGCTTTTGAAGTGCAGAGTGATGCAAATACAGCTTGCAAAGTATTTACATAATCAATTAATTCAAAGGTTTTCAATGTGCACTACAATTGCACATTTTGTTGCATAAATGAAATGTATGTTTTTTTAAAAGATCACCCAAAAATGCATTGTTTATTTTAGAAAGAAATTGTAAAAACAGGCATTATCATCTAAATTTTGTCTTTCCCACAGTCCTTGAACAGATCATAGATTACTAAGCTTCTGTCAACCCGTTTTACTAAAATGAAGCTTAAAATTGTGACATTTCTGTCAAAATCACTTTATTCTACATGCATAATTTAAAACGTCACCAAAAATAAACTGTTTGTCATAACTAGATCCTGTTAAAAACATTTAATTTGATTCTGCTGAGACGAATTGTCGCATGACAAATATTCACTGAAAATCTGTTTACACAGAGCAGAGAGGAGAGGACAGAAAAGGTTGTAAAAATGCAAATAGTTCAATATGTGTAGCATATGGAGACCCAGTTTGTTTTTCCAATATTCATGACACTTGTGGGCAGTTGGAAACATGTTTTATATATTAAATCTGTTGGATTTTTTTCAATTAAAAAAAAAAAATCTAATAAATTGAACTTATTTTTTTTCAGTTTTTTTATGATTTATGTCACTATAACGGTGTTATTCTGTACAAAATACATTTTTGAGTTGCTAACACTGTGCACTTGTGTAGCACTGTGCTGTGCTTTAAAAAAAAAGAGCAAAAAACGCCCTGAAAAAGCAAGCAACAACAGACAAACCGTTTCAAGGACAAAAAAGCACCGAAACATGTAAATGCATCTGCTAAACTGCAGAATATGACATCATTCAGCTAGAGTAACAGATTTTGTAATGGCTACTGCCCCTGCTGGCACTCCATGTGTCAAAGGTGGAGCTGCTCTGTTTGGATCAATATGAAGCACTGAAGGGGTGGTTGGGGTATTCACCATCCCTGCCTGGTGGGAGGGAGGTATGTGCTGCTGTCTGTTGGCACACTGGCACACACAGCTTTTACACACATGGCCCCAGATCACCCCAACCTCATTTACGCACTTCAACCTGAGCAGAAGCCTTTAAAAACTTGTGTTGTTGAACCATAAATTGCACCGCGGCCATAAATGATGTCATCAGGCGACTATCCACCATCTTTTCAGCCCCTTGAATAGGGTGTAGTGACACCTACATGCATCATGTCATGGTGTCAGTGACTAAAGTGTGTTGTTGGTTGCGTTGTAAGGGTAGAGGAGTGCTGACATGGCTGTGTTTTGTCAACAGTGTAGCAAGAGGGTGGCTGGAAAGTTCCACAGGGCTCTTATTAGACTGGCAACCATAATGTCAGGGTGTCTAAATTCAACCTAATGTCAACTGAAGGTTTGAAGGTTTGAAGGCTTAAAGGAAAAGTTCAGATTTTTTAAGCAGGGTTCTATGAGATACTTACATAGAAAGCAGGCAGGAAAACCGGCACAGAAGCAAAGCAATTGCAGAGGCTGGTCAAAAAAGACTCTTTAGTCCAAATGTGACTCATTTACCTATATTAATTTAACTAAATTAAGCCTTGTAATGTCAAAATACTTAACAGCAATATTAAATTCAATATTTAATGTTAGGCTTGGTTGGCTGATCCTCCACACACACATTTCAGTAATTTAGTCTGATCAACACTGTACAGAATTTGTGTATCTGAAGGCAGTATTAAGTGAACACAGGGCAGCGTGGTGCTGTGAGAAAAGGAAACCACCCTTTGCCTTTCTAATTGCGGCAGCAGGTGATTTCTCCTCCGAGGGCGACATGCTCAGATGCCTCAGATCCATTGGCAGCGCACATCAAAAGCTCCCATTGATTGGCTGGACAGATTGGGGCGTAGAGATCAAATGCGCTGTAAAGAAGTGTTAAACTGCTCTGCATTAAACGGGGCAGATTTCTGGACTAAAAGGAGCCATCTGTTAGCACTGTAGCTAATTTCCTATTGCACTATTGCCCAGATTGTTGATACTATTGGAACAGCGACCAGAGACGGTGAACCCAGAGGGTAAATACAGAGGAAAAAGTAGTCTGACCGGTCTAAGTGCATCCAAGGAGACGCAGTGTAAAAGACAGAAATAAATGATAATATTATGAATATGTTTTCACATGTCACTGGGTTCACTGTGTTCAGTTTTTAGGACAGTAAATACATATTGGCATTGTGCAGAGGACAATTTAATTAAAGCATGTCTTTGATCCTTTTTATTGATGGGGGCACAATGATCTTCGTGTGTTTAGGAAATAAATTAGTATCAACAGTTGGTGTGAGTAATGTGTTTTGAGTCAGTCGCCAAATTCGGAGAATGTCCAGGATTGAGGAGAAATCGCACACTGGATTAAATTATTAGTTTTCTGAGTGATTACATTTCAAACATCTTGTTCAGCCCTATAACTTATGATCAATGTGGAGAAGGCGAGCCGTTCCTGGGAACAAACATCAGTCTGCCAGAGAGCCAAACAATTGCATCAGGCACTTTCTCATAAATAGCAACTTGCCTAATAAGTCCAAAGGCACTTTCATACCTCTCCGTTTCCCAATCAAAATGTTATTTTTAGGGTTTCGGATGCCAGCTGAAAAAAGCCAAAGAACAATCAGAAGTCAGCTTTACAAAACACTGTCACTAAGAAAAATGATGTCCTATACACAGCTGAGATGGAGCTGTGGTGGGCCCACGTCTGTTTCCAAGGCTGTGTTTGTTCTACCGCAACACAGCAGAAAAGAGCCTGTTAGATTATTGTTTGCATTGGTCACAAGTAAATAACCCATACAGCTAAAATGTCATATTATGTCAGGCTTGCGGTCTATTTATATATGTATATATATATATATATATGTATATATATATATATATATTTATATATGTATATATATATATATATATATATATATATATGTATATATATATATATATATATATATACACACACACACAAAAAAGAGGATGTAAATATTAAGAAAGGCATCAACGAAAAGGCGCTTCTTCATATCTGATCCAGAACAATTCGAGCATCACTGCGTGTTTAGCACAGTCCAAAGCTTTACAAGGAGTTGTAACCTGAGCTACAGTTGGGAAACCTTAACCGTGGTCCATCAAATATTAAAGTGTATGGATGTTTTGACGTGTATGAAGGGAGGGCAGGAGCACCCTTGCACTATACACGACAAAAGAGATTAATAGGGCTCTAGAGTCCACATAAACTAGTGAGACCCTCGTAGATAAATGCATTAAAGTCATTTTTATACATAAAACAGAGCAGGATTTAACCACTGCACAGGATCTGTGTGATTCAGTCAATGGTGGGAACGCCAAATGCTTCAATACAGCAGAGCTGTGAGATGTCCGGGCCTCTTACTCACACTGCTCCACACTCAATAGTCCATTGTCTCTGCTCTAAAGTGGAACCTCAAACCTATAAGTCAAAGGTGGGGGGTTGAGAGATGAAGTCATCTCTGCAGGAGAGCCGTGCAGCCAGACACCTTCATGGCCAGGGAACAGTTCCTAAATCCTGTTCCCTCACTGTAAATCCTCCCAGACACACTGTTGCCTGATGTAGGGGTGATAAAGGTAACAATGCCTGCGCCCAGCGTGAGTTTACATGTGATAAAAATGCATATGGCATTTGAATTTATTTGCTTAGCGACTTCTATATACTGTTTTGAGTTCATTTTTCTTTTCCTCCTCTTGGAACAATTATACTTCCACATGAAAGGAGGAGGAGAGTTTTCTCAAGTAGCTCTAGTGGATGTTAGTTCAACAAACACTGTTAGGATACAATCGCAACTTTAATTTAGATAAATTTGCTTTCAATTGACGGCATTATGAGTTATGATGTTAAATACAGTGCACAAACAGCTGGCGACTTGCACTTGTTATGGTGCTTTTATTAAAAGTAAAATATACAAAAAATATACAAAGTGAGATTTATGGTCTTTCCTGTTCCTGTCATTTTACTGTATATATGCAACACTAAGTGTGTGTGTGTGTGTGTGTGTGTGTGTGTGTGTGGTGGCATATGGTACACTGTAGTATATATATATATATATATATATCCTCGGTAAATTACAGTACTGTAATTGTTACTGTATTATTTTACAGGGGGTTTCTTGTTTTTGTTATATTAAATGCAAATTTCATCAAAAGGTAAATTACTTTTATTACAAATATTAAGCATGTAATAAAAATGGAAATCTGTAAAGTAATATTATGGGACATTGTTTTCAGTATTATTTAATTATTTAATGGTATTGGACATTAAATTAAAGTGACTTTTATGTAAATAAAAATACAAAAAAATACACATTATATTGCTGAATGTAAAATAAAGGCAATTTTCTGTTTTCTTACAGTAACACTTTAAATTTAATGTAAAAAAAAAAAAAACATTAAATGAATGGTAAATGTATGGCAGCAAAAGTTGCCAAAACAAGTTATATTAAAGTTTTAAAAGGTATTTACTATTATTATGACCATAAGTGTTTACTGTTACAGTGTGCTTTTCGCTAAATATTTCCACTGTTTATTCAGTACTGTTAAAGCTGTTTATTCTGCAGTTTCACTAACCATTGCAACTATTTTCCCATTAGCTACTTTTAGCCAAATATTTAAACTTTTTATCTATGTCTTTTCACTTACAATTTTAACTTTTTAAACCATACCAACCGCTCCTTACTTTTAGCCAACTGTTCAAAGTGTTTGTGTTGTGTATAGTGTTTTGCTGACAGTTTTCCACGCTTTATCCATTTCGCGACTACAAGTCAAATATCCATCAGTATACTTTTTTATTATTATTCACAGTGTAGTTACGACGGGCCTCAAGAGTACATAAAATAATGCATTTAGGTTTAACTGTAGCTTTTGTAGAATAATGTAGAATAAGCATATTGTTTTGTAATTAGTATATCCTCAAGGTGCCAATCTGAATCTTTTGTAGGAGCCTGTTCCACGTTGAGGGGCCCCTCTCTCTCCATGGGCCCCAGTGCAACCACACCACCTGTCTGTCTATTTATGCCCCTGTCACTGCCTGTTTCTGCATGTATCTTCTCAAATTTTCCCACATGATAACTATCAAATTATAGTTAAAAAGCAAACAAAAATAAAGAATAAAGTCTGTTTAAAATGCATCTGAAGATTTCCAAAGAAACACCTTAACGTTAACACATCACATTAACGTTTATTTGCAACCATCTTTCTCCTTTACGCGCCAGATTTTTTGGTAAAACGCGGGTTCCTCTCAGTTGATTTATGAGTTAGACAATGTGTTTGCAATAAGAAAACCATTATCATACATCGAAGTTATCTCCTTCGTCCTCACTATCTAAAATAAACACAAGAAATAACAGAGAAGGCTGCGAGGTCACATGGCACCCGGGACGTCCAGGCGCGTAACAGCGCACAAACAATCCCTGAGGAAGAATAAGTTAGCCATCTACGGATGCACTAATCTCTTTGGTCTGTATGCTCTATAATAAATCATATTGTGCAATTAATGTATTATATTCTGTTTAATGGGTGCATGCAAAGCTTAAAAAATAGCGCTTTTCTGCCCCAGGTGAAGCAAGGACCTCCAAAATGATAATGCTGATATTGCAGGCAGAAAGAAGGTGGAGAGGGGAGTGGGCGGTGTTTAGTGACTGACAGTGTCAGCAATGGCACCACACTGCGGTATATAAACAGGGAGGGACGTCAAACATCCCTCACTGGGAGTCACTGTGCGCTGATGCTCCGCCACATGCCCGCATCACTGTTGGCAACACGAGCCTCGCATCAGCACAGCAAACTCAGACCACATCTGACCGGCACGATGGATGGGCAACAGAAAGATCGCAGACAGTCTCACTTGTGGATATTGACGTTACTGATATTTGTCTAACCTCTACAGCACTGGATAACTTTCCAACTTCTTCTTTTGGATACGGATTGTGGAGCTGGATCTCGTCCTGCAAGCGTTGGAAAAAGGGATTATATGTATTTCGCCATCACCACTTTGGAATAGGGGCGTTTTTGTTGGAACTGATTTTTTAAGGATACGCACATTAAACTCTAAAGGATGGCCGTTTGGTTCACCTCTGTTCTCGCAATAGTTGTAACATTATTTACTCAGGTAGCTTGTTTTTTGTTTTGTTTTTTTTAATCTTTGATTAAAAACAAATTAGGGTTATTTTAAAAAAATGCATTATTTTGTTGTGCTCACTTTTCGTATCCTTCTAGGTTCTGGGATCAGGTGTGTTCGAGCTAGATCTCCATCACTTTCAAAATACTAAAGGTTTGCTGGCAAATGGACTCAGTTGCAGCATGACTGGCTGCAGGACTTATTTCAGGGTTTGTTTGAAGAACTTCCAGACAGTGGTGTCTCCCGGCGACTGTATATTTGGAAGAGCCACCACACCTGTTCTGGGCAAAGACTCCTTCAGCATCCAGCAGGACGCCAGGCTGCGTCTGCCGCTCAACTTCACCTGGCCGGTAAGAGCACCTAAACGCACCAAAGTCAAAATGATTTACACAGGATTTAGTAACGAATAAAACAACTTCCTACCAGTGACAATATTACCTTCAAACATACATATGTATATTTGAGAAAATCAATTAACAGCATATCATATCATTAACTTAAAGCAATATAAATTATAAGTATTTCGAATGGCATATAAATGTGATCTATATGTTACTGTGTTGTCCATACTGTGTATAAAGCTAGAATAGAGCACTCATGAAAGCATGCATTCTTATCGGCCCTATAGCCTATTTTTATTTTCGGATCATTATAGCGAATCAAAGTGGAATACCTATTATATATACCTGCAACCTTTTGCAAGACTACTACATCAGTATTAATTTATAATTTCATTTTTTGTGACGTTTATTTCCTTTTTGTCCCCACAGGGTGCATTTTCGTTAGTTATTGAAGCCTGGTCTTCTCCTGCAGCGGACCTACCTGGAGGTGAGGACACGTATCCACCACTAGAGGGAGACATGCCATGTGTCGCCTCAATACACGACTTATTATCTACCTGCACATTTCATCAATAACCCTCACTTATCGTGCTGGCAAATGCATCTGGCATTCCCAGCGTCATGGGTTCGTGTTTGTTAGGATGCCTTATGAGTCACACGACAATTCCTCACAATCAAACCTCTCCAACACAATTGCACTTCCGTTGTTTTATTTTTGGCGTGCATGGGAAAGTGCACAGGCTGGAGTGAGAATATGAAGCCCTGCCAAAAAAAAATCCCATGACAGCCTTTTCCTGGATTTTACACCTTTTTTTGTTCATATACTGGTCACAAGTGAGAGGAAAGGGAAATGTACAGATTGTGTATTGTTGCACAAACTAATCTTTCCATGTCTTCCTCGCAGATACCACCAACCCTGAATTCTTGATTAGCTCTTTTGCCATCCAAAAGCAGTTGGGAATAGGGAGTGAGTGGTCCCAGGAAGTGCAGAGGGGGACACAGCAGACGGAGCTAAGGTACTCATACCGGTTCATCTGCAATGAACATTACTACGGGGACACTTGTTCCAAAATATGCGCTCCGAGAGACGACCATTTTGGCCACTACACCTGCAAGCCTGACGGGCAAATAGCCTGTCTACCGGGATGGAAGGGAGAATACTGCCAAGAACGTAAGCAAGAGTAAAGACACCATATGGACACTTTCCTTTGTTTGTGATTAAAAGGTCACAAGGCGAGGCTATAGATTGTTCCATAATGGAGTGACACTTAAGCTAAATTTAAAAAATGCAGGTTGTGACCTCATTTTCAGAAGTAAAGTTAGACATTGTGTAGCTTAAATATAACTCATATAGAGTAACAGAGGGTTTTTTTGCACATTATTTGTTGTTTTATACCTCCGCCAAGTTGTTTAAACACAGTAGAGCACATACCATTAAGTCCTTGCAAGCAGTGGGTCTGGGTTCGAGTCCGACCCGGACCCTTCCACTCTGCATCTGTCAAATAAAGCCAAAACGGCAATAAAAAATGAAAAATTGTTTAAACCAGCAGTAAAGCGTTTTGTTTTGAGTTTTAGTGTCTGAATGACCTGTTACATGATCACAGGTGTGTATTTTCAGTCGGAGCTTTTAATGTGAAATTTGACGACGGTGCACTTTCACCGTTTGGCGCGTGCGATTTTTTTTTTTTTTTTTGTAATCCCGGGCGGTGGTCGCCCACAGCAGCGCGCGCCGGGGTTAATCGCCGCATTATCACTCGCCACGCGCCACTAAATTGCGGGCTCTATTGTTGACGCGGGTGTAGGGCAGCAGCTGCAAACGGGGCTCGAACTGCCCACCGATAACAATGGGGCAGCTGTCCTGCTTTTTTTTTTTTTTAAGAGAACAAGCATCTGCTGCGCACTAACCAGCCGTTTAACACCATAAAACCATGCGAAATCAATGTCACATACAGCACAGAGAAAGCCGAATTATGTTTCCCATTGAAAAGGTCAGGTTTTATTGTGCGAAGACACGAAAACACATCTAAAAGTGATAAAAGTCTTATTAACAGGTCGTTATTATAGAGGCAAATTAGAAATCTAAATATCTCCATTTTTCTCTCTTCTTTTCAGCAATCTGCCTGGAAGGGTGCAATGAAAGAAATGGAAATTGTACGCTACCTGGTGAATGCAAGTGAGTGTTCACTGATTATTTGATTACATTTTCCGGTGCCTAAAGGAATCCACAAATATTAACAATGACTCCTGAAATAATGATGAAAACCATTAAGTAAATCTATTAATTATGTAACAAAAAGGTAACCTCGTATTTGATTTTAAGGATGTATGTCTTTGTCTTTTTGTGTGAAATCATCTCTGGGATTATCTCTAGGATTATGGATAAAAAGATTATCTTTATATCCGTTTTTAAACTATGTCTATTGATATTTAATAGGGGAGGTATTCATAAGCTATTTCTCATGTATAATGTTTAAACTTTTTTCTGTAATTCCTATTGTCTTTTTTATGTGCATATAAAACAAACAGTATGTCATTCTCTCTGGCAATGATGAGTGTGAGTTTGTTGGTGAGCCAAAGGTCATTTCGTACTGTTTTATGTGTGAACAGATGCAGAGAGGGCTGGCAGGGACTCTTTTGTGATGTGTGTAAACTCCATCCATCCTGTAAACATGGTACCTGTGCAGAGCCGTGGCAGTGCACCTGCAAAGAAGGCTGGGGAGGCATCTTTTGTGATCAAGGTGTGTGTAACTTCCTCTTTGTACTGTAAATAAAGGAACATGGTGCCTCTTTTTTTTTTCTTGGCTCCATTAGTGACAATTTTACCCTTTTATTTTCCAGATCTGAACTACTGCACCCATCACAAACCCTGTGCCAACGGAGCAACGTGCATGAACACAGGCCAGGGCAGCTACACCTGCACCTGCATGCCAGGCTTCACCGGGGTTAACTGTGACTTGGAGGTCAGGGAGTGTGACAGCCAGCCCTGTCGCAACGGAGGCCACTGCCTGGTGAGTCCGGAAGTCTCTCTCTCTCCTTTCCCACAACACAGGCTTTCCTGTTTTTGTTTTCGCCTCACTCTATCTGCTAGTCCAGGAGGATGCTATCGATTGTCAAGTCAGTGGATGACCCAGTTCACAGAGTGTGCACTGTAAATAGAATTCAGACTAAGGATAATGGGGTTCGTTGGGGCAGTCATGAACAGGATATGATAAAGAAAACATCTGTGAGGGAGCTTTTTGATAAACTTTCTCTCTTTTTTTCCATCCTTGCAGGACTCTGAGAACGGCTATAGGTGTAAGTGTCCTCAGGGGTTTGAAGGGACACACTGTGAACACAAGAAACTGACCTGCGCAGATGCACCCTGCTTACTCGGTGGCAAGTGCAGAGAGAGGGATAATGGCCGTTCTTACATATGCGAGTGTTCAGCAGGCTACACTGGACTGAACTGTGAGAAGAAAGTGGATAAATGTACCTCACTGCAATGCACGAATGGTAAAACATTATTTCCCTGTGCATGAATTCTTCCCACCCAAAAAAATCAATGTCAGTTTAAGTGTACACTATATTTTCAACATTTCCACCACATTACCTTGCTGTCAGACAGCCCTGCTTAACTCTACATGGTGGAAATTGAAGTTATTCTGTGGTCTCATCAAAGCCACCTGTCAATTGACAGAGCAGCAACTTTTGCATGTAAAATTAATGTTTTGAGTCGGGTCATTTTGATTCAGCTTCAGTTTCCCCCATGTGAACATGAACAGGGCTGTCCGACAGCATGATAAAGTGGTGTAAATATCAAAAGATAATTTTCCCTGTGCATGAATTCTTCCCTTTCTGCACATCTGAATATTGTTCTATAATGTTTTGTTTTGCATAGGTGGACATTGTGTGATCCACGGTAACCTCCGACTGTGCAGCTGCCGCTCAGGCTTCACAGGTCTGCGCTGCGAGATCAACATCAACGAATGTGCCAGGAACCCCTGTGCAAACGGCTCCACCTGCATAGACCGCATCAACGACTACACCTGCACCTGCCCCCCAGGGTACACGGGCCGCCACTGCGATAAGCCAACTGACCGCTGTGCCTCTCAACCCTGCCTGAACGGCGGGACCTGCACCACTGGAGCCGAAGGCCAGCCTGCCTGCATCTGCCCCGACCACTACAGCGGCCCCCAGTGCCAGCCCAACGATGTGCCTTCACCCAACACGCAGAGCCCCAACAACAAGTGGAGCTTGGTGGCCATCTGCTCGGGCGCAGGCCTGGTGGCTGTTCTGGTGCTTTTCTGCATGGTCGCCGTAGTAATACAGCACCTTAAGAAGCAGAGAAGTAAGGAGCAGGACTCAGAGACGATGAACAACCTCTCCAAGGTTGACTTTCAGAAAGAGAACCTCATCTCTACTCTAGAGCTCAAGAACACCAATAAAAAGGTGGATTTGGAGGTGGACTGTCCCAGGGAAAAGTCTAATCACAAACACATCAACCACTACCACCTGGACTATAAAACCTCCATGGGGTACAAGGATGAACTGTCCCTTCTGGACAAAGATGAAAACTGTGAAAAGACAATAGAAGAAAAAAAGCATTTGAGTAGAATGTACAGGTAATTGCACCTAAAATAGTTAAATAAGCAGTTGTATAATGGTTCTGGAGGATCAGTTAATTGACATGTATGGTTTTGTGCTCAGTAACTAATCTGATGTATCTTCACTCCACAGTGAAAGGCCGGAGTGTAGAATATCAACAATATGTTCTTCCAGAGATTCAATGTACCAGTCTGTCTTTGTAATAGCAGAGGAGAAAAATGAATGCATCATTGCAACTGAGGTAAGTTCTTTTTTTATCATAATTAATCTATTTTCTTGTTTCCAAAAGGGATAGTGGGTTTGTATGAGGTACTTATCCATAGTAGATGGTGGTCCACACGCCCCACAGTTTGGAGAACAACAATGAGTCAGTTTAAGTGTACACTATATTAAGTATTTTATTTTATTCACCACTTTGCCTTTCTGTCAGACAGCCCTGTTTACATGGAGGCAATTGAAGTCGTTCCAATGTCTGATCAAAGCCACCAGACTCCATTGACAAAAACAGTAATTTTACCTTGCAGAACACGGGAGATGCTGGTCTTAGTTTGTTTGAACTACTGAGTGACTTTGATGTTTTAAAAGGTTAGTTCAGATTCACCAAAGTCCCCAATAACAAACACACTAGGATCGGATCGGGGTAGCTTTAGACCAGTCACTCCCGCATTGTGCAAGGTAAAATTACTGTTTTGTTAATGGAGTCTGGTGGCTTTGATCAGACCAAAAAGCGGCTTGAGTTCCCCCCATGTAAACTTAAACAGGGCTGTCTGAAAGCAAGATAAAGTGATGACAATGTTCTAAATGTTATTGATATTTTTTAGTTGGGCCTTTTTTTTGGATACTGCGGTAAGATAAGAACCTCATACAACCCCACTTTATAAATCTGAACTATCCCTTCATAACCCAAAATAGCACTTTTTCTTTTGTTATTTCAGTAGTGATTGAGCTGTGATTGATTTTTTTTATCTTCTTCTTTTCCAGGTATAATAAATGGAAGATATTCTTCACTGTCAACATTGGATTTCTTGTGGACTGTTTACAAGTGTGGAGAGACTGGGATTTATTTAAATGCAAGTTGCTGCTCTTGAAAACTTGATAACTGGATGGAGCCGGTGTGCTCTTCGAATTCAACAGAACTGAAGCTACTAATCTTTGTGAGAATGTAAAAGACTGAAGAAAAAAAGACTATAAATAATGAGCAAATCTGACTTGTAGACGCAATGTTTTTGACTCAAATCCTCGTCTGCTCTGTTCAAGTTCAACCAAGGGCGACGGGCCAACGTGTTTATGCCTGCGTGTTGATTAGAGGACTATCCTGATGTGCTCCTCTCCACCTTAGTGCAGTAATCAGCAATCAACAAATCAACTTGCTGCTGAGCCTGGGGAAGGAGCCAGCCTTTTTTCCATTTTTTTGTGGCCTGCAATGCGCTATGCAAAAGAAAATCAACATTGTGCTTAATCAGAAAGGGACAAAAAACTACTGAAAACGGTTCATTTTTGTAGGATATTTAGGGTTATTAGTTTTGCAAATCCTTTTTTTTATAAAGAATGTATGCAGCCTAGATCACAAAGCCTTATATATATGTTTAAAAGCATTGTGCCCGCCTTATCTTGAATCCTTTGCACAGCAAACTGAACATAAAAGATCAAAAGATGCAATATGCTGCAGGGAAACCCATGATAAGGCCTTGTTTTACCTTATGCAAGATCATCCTTAAATAAAGACAAAGAAATACATGAAGTGACTATCGTACCAACGACGCCTTTAAAGGAAATTACTGAACCAATAATGTTGTTTTGTAGGATTGGTATTATTAGTAATTTAAGAATATGAAGCACTGATCACTCTCTCTCTGTTTTATAAGATTATTTTGTATATACTGTATATTTATATGTTGAGATTAGAAGTATGAATCTGTTTTTAAGTTGATGCCCAGAAAAGGTGAATTTATTTTTAAAGTGTTGTTTGTGTTTTATTTGTATTATTTTTTGTTATAAAAAGAAACAATGAACACATATCTGGTACACTCGTTTGTTTGTTGGTCTTCAGTGGTTTGGGTGTACAAATAAGAGCTCCTAATTTTAATGTTGGAATCATCTAGAAAATGTATTTGTGTCAGCCGGTGTGGAAGTGGCTTCATTGTCTTTAGATACGGTCGTATTTGACATATCTGGTAGCATTTCTAATGATTCCATGTCTTATGTCCATGACGTATGTGTCAGTGTGATGTGAAATCAATGTGCTAGCAATCATTCAGTGGACAGAAATGTTAGGAAATACTCAAACCAAAAAGATATATATTCAAAACAACATCTGTATGTGAAAATAAAGAATCCTTGTGGTCTTTCTACAGCACGTAACTGCTTGTACTGTATTTTTAGATATCACTAAGGAACAAAGATGAGCTGAAAGGTTGGAGAGGATGAAGTAAGATGCACTCCTGCAACTATTATTAAATTTAGGCATCAATCTGGATAAGGAAATGTCTTTTTACTACCACTTGGGGGCAGTAAACTTTGAAAGAAGTTTGCAAGAAAAAGTTTCTCTCACAACTTAGCTCATTAAATATCATATACAGTGAGTGACAGGCAGAGGACAAATGATCTCAGGCAAGCACAGTGATCCGACTATGCAGCGGACACAATGGTGTGCTAGACAGTCCTGAGCAGACACATAAGGAGCTTAAGAGAGCACAGATATAAATAAGTCCCAGCTATTCATAGGTTAGTACCTGCTGGACTCTCACTGACTGTTTGACACTAAGGAATACATGACATGCTCCCAAGTTTCGAAACAAACAAAAATAGGGAATAAAACTTTAGCTACAGTACAAGCTTATATGGCTCTGGCTGTGATGTAAAAAATAATAATAATATTTGTAGAACTAGTATTAAAACATTTCAGGAAATAAAATCAGACAATTTAAGCAACACAGGAATTAAATGTTAAATAAAATAAAATAAATAAATACAACTAAAATAAAATGATAAGAATGTTGTCAGTAAACTGCACTGAGGCAATTAAAACCAAACAATTAAAATAATAAAAAAAATTTCAATGAAGATAAACATCGAAAGAAAGAAAGAAAGAAAGAAAGAAAGAAAGAAAGAAAGAGTACATTTTCGTCACCTAGACTAAAAAGAGTTACTATTTTTCTTGTTTTGTAAAAAAAAAGAAATCTTTTTTTTACAACTTTTAACCATAAAATGGAAGTAAAGTTCAAAATAATGGGACATTATAGATTTTTTTTAAATAGTATTATTTAATTGCTTGATGGTCTTGAATGTTAAATTTCAGTTAATTATATGTGAAATATATGTAAAAAAAAAAAAAAAAAAATATATATATATATATATATATATATATACATCATATTGCAGAATAAAGGCAACTTTCTGTTGGTTTTTTATTTTACAGAAACTTTAAATTTAATATATAAAAATAAAATACTCAAAAATAAATCGGTAAAAATTCTGGCAAGTTGCCAAACACTTGCAGCAATGTTCAAGAACTAAAAAAACAACAACAAAAAACATATATTCTACAGATTACTATCCGTATTTTTAACAGAAATTCACTAAATTAACTTAACTGTAAATCAATTACGGTTGTTTACTGTTATTTAACAGTGCGTGTTTTGCAACTTTTGCTGCCAGACTTCTTTTTGCGACTGCTATGTGTTTTGTGGTTTCCCCAATTTCTGTAGTTAACGCTGGTACGAAGTGTTCTGACTGAAACCATCCTGATTGGTTTACCCGTAAATTAAGCCCGCCCCTACGCTGATATGATTGGTCGACAGCATATCGCTCTGACGTGTTCTGAACAACAAATACACGTGTTTATCAGAGCACAGCAGAGAAAACGGACGTCAAACTAAACGTCTGTACGTCAAACGGTGTTATTGATGGCACAATGATAGACTCGTCACTTTCTACAAGACTGCATTAAGATTTTGGAAGAGTTTGTTCCCGCCTTCAGCACTTTATAATAGCGAGACTCTGATGTATTGTAATGTATAGGACGATAGAGACAACAGAGGAAGCTGCTTGTTGAAAGAAGTAGCTATAAAAACGCTTTTTTTCTTTGTTTTTAAAACAGCCGAACGACTACAATGAAACCTCAGGACATTATCAAAGAAAAGAGCAGCCTGTGGATATTTGGGTATGGCTCCTTGGTTTGGAAACCTGATTTTGTATACAAGAGAAGCAAAGTTGGCTTCATTAAAGGATATAAAAGGCGCTTCTGGCATGGAGATGATTTTTATCGAGGGGACAAGGAAAACGTAAGAATTACAGTGACTCTAACATTTATTTACAATTGCATCTCTCTCCAGCTGGTTAAAAATATAATTTGTAGTTGTTTATTATTATGCATTCTATATATATATATATATATATATATATATATATATATATATATATAACTTCTTATTTTCGCTAAGTAGTCATGTCCTCACTGTCACTTGTTCTTGCTTTCCACAGCCAGGCAGGGTGGCCACACTGGTTGAGGATCAGGAGGTAAGTGTCCTTCAGTCTATTTTGATACTGTATACAGTAAGCAGTAGTGAGTCTTAGTGCTTCTTATATTTGATAGGGCTGCAACTAATGATATATTGGCATCTATCAATTATTTTCTTGGTTAATCGATGAATCCTTTGGTCTGGAAATGTCCACACCAGTTTCTTAAAGACCAAGGTGATGTCTTTAAATGTCTAGTTTTGTCAAAAGTATTCAGCTTAAGATCGGTAACTCTAATATTCAAGAGATCTGTTGCAGCTCTACTTTATTCCTACCATTTCCATTCTATAAAAACATGTGAGATATATATATATAAACAATATTCTATTGCTGTATTTCTGTGGAACAAAAGCTGGGTGGATCCATAACCATAACATTTCCTCAAAAGACCTTTTCCTTATATCTTTCATACTGTGCAACGCATAGTACTGCTGCTACAGTAGCTACTTATTGATACCAAGAGATGCAAAAACACTACAATGATATGTAAAAATACCGCAGAGACCCAAATGACAACAAGGAAACAAACAGACCAAAGAGATATTAAAAATTACTACGGAGAGATAAGAATGCCCAAAGGCACAAAACAACCTCAGAGTCACTCAGCCACAACAAAATGGCACAAAAAGATCACAATGGGACACAAAAAAGAGACACAAAACGACTACAAGCAGAGAGTAAAACAACCACAAAGTGGCACAAATGACTACGAAGAGACATGAAAGGCAAGCAAAAGCAAAAAGTGAAGTACAGAAAGACACAAAATTACCTCAAAGAGATCCACAACAACTAGTAAGAGATGCATAAAGACCACACAGAGACACAAAACAACCAAAAAAGACCCAAAATGACTTCAGAGAGATTTAAAACAACCACAAAGAGGTACAACACTGCCACAAAGATACACAAAACAACCTCAACCAGACACAGATGACGAGAAAAAGTGACACAAAATGACATCAAGGAGTCACACAAACAATAGTAAGACCAAACAGAAGCAAAAAAGACCAACTACAAAGAGCCGTAAAATAACCCCAGAGAGGCTATGAAGAGAGACAAAAGAGATGCATAACGACAAAGAGAGACACAAAACGACCAAAATAGTCACAAAACTACAAAGAGCCGTATGGGTATGGGTATCTGGGTTTCTGGCCCATATGCAGAAGAGATGTTAGGGCACCTGGGTTCATGTCTGTCCCCAAGTGTCCTTTGTCTCATAATACGCCCTTGTTTAGGTGTCAAATTAGGTCATTTACTTTGTATGTTTAACGTACTGTATTTGTTCCACAATCAACATTCCTTCCACTCCGCTTGTTTTCCATGCAGGCGTGCACATGGGGTGTGGCATACGAGGTGTCTGACACCCAGATCGAAGAGTCCCTCCAGTACCTGAACATGAGAGAGGTTGTGCTGGGAGGTTACATAACGGAGACGGTGGAGTTCATCCCGAAGGAGAAGGGTCAGGGTGTTCTGCTGGCCCTCGTCTATATCGCTACCTCCGACAACCCCATCTACCAAGGCCCGGCCTCGGACAAGGAGATCGCCAACCAGATTGCCATGTGTAGAGGGAACACGGGCCACAATACCGAATACCTGGTGCGCCTGGCAGAGTTCATGAGGCTGTACTGCCCCGAGGTAGAGGATGAGCATCTCTTCTCTATCGAGGCGGCTCTTCTGAACATTTTCAGCGATTGCGGAGGGATCAAAGCTCCGGACCCAAAGCCCCTTCTGCTGAGAGCTACATAATATAAGTTACTCCACATCTTAGAAATGTTTTTATACTGGGTGAGGGAAATGAAGTCCAACAACACATGTTACAGGGTGCTTGAAAGATGAATACCTGATTTGGTTTCAGGAAATATATACATTTTCTGTTTTAGGTCTTAACATGACCACACCAGAGTTATGACCTTTTGACATGAAATGGTTAAACATGCTTTACTACAAACTGATACAGAAGCAGGTGCTTTTAAAAACATCTCACTAAGAGATTACTTTTCTTTTTTTTAATACATAATGTCTTACACCTTTGTTGTAAAAGGCTCTCAGAAGCAAATTGTGTATATTTTTGAAATGTTATTCTAATAAAAAAAACACTAAAATCGGCGCTGACTTAATGGTGTTGATTTTTCCTTGGCTCAGGCTTGACTCACGTTGCCAGTTTAAACAAGTTTGCTATACGTTCTGTTTGCAGTTAAATGCTTGATTGCCTCATGCTCCAACATCACGTGTCCTAGGAATGTACAGCTATAGCCTCTCACAGGAAATACTGACTTTTCCTCAAGAGACTTGTAAACTGTACTGACCTAGCAGCTTATAGATATCTCTTGTGCAATTATCCTGAATTCTATGCATGCATTTAAGTTTACTCTGGATGTTTTTTGCAGTTCTTGAGCTCATGTCAAAACCAGCAGGCTATAAAAACATTTTGCCACAGTCTTTAACCTCTTAAACTCTGCCAGGCACAGCAGTGGGTCAGCCGTTTAGGAGTCTTTTTTTGCAGCCAAACATTCTTTAAAGACATAAAAATGTACATAAAAATCACAGAGACAACAAATATGCATGTAAACATCTACAATATTTGCACAACTGTAGACTGTGGAAGATTGCCTGCATGCTTGTATTGTATAGACACAGTGTATAGGGGCTGAGCTTCTAGGTGGGGGTGCAGATAGGGTTTCTTTCCCTGTCTGGACTTTGGTCACGTGGCAATAACATGTGCACATGCCACATGTCAGACTTTATGAAAAAGTAGATCCTTCATGGATCGTAGATCAACAGACACACACACATTTTTGGCATGCATAGATCTGCAGCACACTGTTCGACTTTCTTAGAAACCAGCCCAGAACTAGGTCAAAGGTTTGAGCTGTGGAGGAGAGAGAGCACAGGAACATACAGTTCAACAGGAGCTCACATGTACAGTACATGTCCTGCAGAATAACACGGACAGCAATGGACACTTTAAGTTGTCATTATATAACTAAAGCTCCAGTGGTTGCCCTTTTCCAGGAAGCAATGATAAAACTTGCAAGAACTGTTTATGGTTTCTGCTGTGGCTGAATCATCACTGCGAAGCATGCCATGTCCTCTGTGCCATCAGAGACACAGACACACTGTCTTGTTTGTTGTTTTCGATGAAACTAATAAGATCAACCAGACAGACACACACAGAGAGACTGAATGACTCAACGGCACATATGTTTGTCTGTGGCTTCCTATTACACGACATGGTAACATCTGGTCCATGAAGAACACCACAAAAAGAATCTGATGACTCAGAGGATTTCATTTCCCAACACTATATTGTGCTTGTTCTCTCCAGTCATTTGTTTTCTTCCTTTTTCTTAATCAAAACAAAGGCTATTTATTGATAGGAAAAGAACAGCTAATCTCATTTTGGATTTGCAATAAAAACTCTGATGTAGCAATACTGCCAGCGTGACGTTCAGTTCTAGCCTCTCCCTATTGCTCATAATAATAACAATAACAATCTTCTCCAATCTTGGTACAAAACATTTTGGTACACAGACGCATGACCTATATTCATTGTAAATACTCTAATGTCAAAATCATCATCAGTTGTTCTCACTCTGCAAAGATAACTGCAGCTACAAAACACATCAGCTGCTCCTAAGAGGATGGTTTTATAATATATATATTATATTTTGGAAGGATAATACAAATAAAGAAGTATACAAATTCAACGCAAAAGTCAAAGATTGTCCCTCCATATTATAGTATTTTTCTTGCCAGCCTGGACCAACTCTGACCCATTGCCAAGGCAAAAAACAAAAAACAACAACAATAATAATAATAATAATAATAATAATAATAATAATAATGAAAGTAATACCATTTATTAAGTTTAAAATGTATTTAAAAATTATATTAAAAATGTAATAATAATTAAAGGGAATGATGATGATCATCATAATATTATTAATAATAGCAATAATAACTAGAAGTAATACTAAATATTTAATTTATAATTCATTTAAAATAATAATATTAATAATAATACAAATGGATTATACAAATGTATGTAACTAAAAAATTTAATAATAATAATAATAATAATAATAATAATAATAATAACTGAAAAAAATACCAATTATTTAATTTATAATTTATTTAAAATAATAATAATACAAAGGTTAAGAATATAAATACAAATGTAAATGTATTATTAATAATAATAATTAATGGAAGAAATACCATTATTTAATTTATAATAATAATATAATGTTGTTATAATAATAATAATAATAATAATAATAATAATAATAATAATAATAATAATGATAATTACTGTAAGTAAAAACAATAATGAGATCAATTTTAAAAATACCAAATACGTAAATAAAATAAGCTGTAAAAATAGGTTAATAACCTCAAATATTCAACAAGAATATTCAACAAGATGAACTTTCGATACTAAGCTCAGTGGCACAATTAGCTAATAAACACTTAGTATTGAATATTAGTATAGTAGTCTGCACAAATACAAATACAATTTTAAGATATAATACAACTAATATAAATGATACTTATTATTGGGAGGCAGATCACCTGCAGCTGATCTGCAAATATTTTTTCCCCAGTTTTAGGAACAAGTCAATCAAGTTACAGTGGGTGCAAGTGGTAATGTGAATTCTGAAATAAGCATTTATTTATGTATTTGCAATGACAGCTCAATTATGCTGCATTAGGGCATTATGAATTACAACTCACTCTGGCACCTCTCAGTAGAGGTCTAACAATAAAGATGAGCAAATCAATAAATGCCCCTTACCACATTATGTTACGGCTCTTTGGAGACGTGCAGACGAAATATGAAACCCCCTGGAGGGACGGGGCTAATCACTCACAAAGAGAGGAGAGAAACATGTCCACACAACTTTGTCTATTCTTTGTACATCTGCAGTGAAAATACCATGAAACCATTTATCTAACATATAAAAAGGCGATTCTATTGACACATGCATTGTTCCACTGTGCTCCTGAAAAAAATTGAACCCATAATCAATATTATCACCCTTCCTGAGGTCACTTGCTCTCCAGGAAAAGATGTCAGCCATTATACTCTGAACATTATGAGGAACACAGACAAAGTGGAGGTTGAGGCCACAACCTATGGACGCATTATTCCAACTGATCCATGTTGGAGCTTCCACCTGCATGCTAATGTGCACCTAGCCTGAACCCCAGCCCTCGACCTGGGCTCGGTCAGAGCAGGGCTGAAGGTCACCCTGGAAGTGTGTTAAAAAGAAAGTGATCGGGCCGCTAATGGAGTCCATCCACTTTACAGCCGGAGCCCTCTCACACTGGGAGGTCAGCTCTGTCCGCTGAGGGTCACTCACCCCTCACTGGGCTCCTGCCAGTGGACATGAGTGCTGTGTGGTTATCGAGGCCACTTTACCACAAGAGGAAGGACGTCCATTAAGAAGGCTCAAACAATGGCTAATGATTTGGCAGTAAACCTTCTTTCATCCCTCTATCAATCAACAAAATAGAAACAGAGACGAATGTTACTTATATTTTACAGATCAAAAGACTGAATCTGGTTTGTGAGATGCTGCTCAGTTCAGACTCATCTATCATTCATAATCATCATTCTTTAATCCATTCATCATGCATGGTGGTTGATGTGAAAACTGTTTCTTGTCATCCAAACAGAACACCTAACTGCATCTTTTAATTCAATCTGTGTGGAGCAGGACTGGGAAGTGAACCAGGCTTGACAAAATTAAAGCTCCAGCCAGAGAGCAGCCTCCTGCTTCATTAGCCTGCTCCATCACAAGAGGAATGGCACTATTGGTGCTCTTAATTTAATTTTCTTAATCTCTTTTACACTCAGACCCACCACAGCTGCCTGCTCCTGGCCAAGGGGTGCCAGGCCCAGAGGGGAAATGGCTCTGTCAGATAATCTGAGTGAACTCTTCATATGTTTTAATCATGGACTGTAGAAAATAAGTTAACATGTGAAGCCTCAAATCTGGCATTTTAGCCATTGCCATCTTGTTTTTCTGAGCCACAAATGACCATATTTGGATGAGGGGGTTGAGCATGAGAGGTTACACAGGTTAACTGCTCAGAGGGCCATGCACCATTAGTATAGCAACACTAAGTTACCAGCTAAGGCTAACACTAGCTAACTACTTTGGCCAGGTAGCATAACAAATGCTAATTTACCAGCTAAAGCTAGCCCTAGTTTACTAGTTTGGCCAGGTCGGTTGGCATAACAAATTGTTAGAGAAATGCATTGAGGAACCTTTAAAATTAAATTATCTTACACCAACAGAAAATCCTCACCTATTTCTCTGCGCAGATCGTTTAATGGGGAATGATGACCAGGAGACATCCAAGTTCTCAGTTTAACATAATTTTATTACAATACGTCAAGAAATGTGCAGTTTACAGAAATCCCTGGGTTCAAACATCACTTCCCTGATTTACATGATTAAGGCGGATCAGTTCATGAGGTCTGACCCCCTTCTGTCCCTCGAACCCTTTTTTTTTTTTAAATATTCTAACAGATTTACTAATCATGAAGGTAGATTTCTTCCAGGAAGTGCCACCCTCTTGATCTGTTGATTCGTCAGTTTTAATCAATATAGGGGCACGTCATGTCACCAGGCAGAGAAGACCGTAATCTCCTCTTCCCAACACACTGTGTCCATGACCTGGCCTGCTTCCAAAACATTCAACACAACCTCCTGTCTTGTTATGACTTACAGAAATATAATTGGAGACACAGATGTTGCAATGTCCACACAAACTATAAAACATAAAATATGAAACATACAATGTATTTTTGTGATTATAGAATCTTACTAAGTTTAAGCAGTTGGGATATATGTATTTAAAGTAATCACAGTTTCTAAACCAATATTAACACACAAACATAATCACTGTATCAAAAGCATATTGCATGATTTATCCATAATTGCATAGAGAGTGATAGCACAGACAAGGTTAGTAAATTACACATGCATAGACAGTGACCTTTGATTCAGATAGTGACCCCTTAATGCACAGAGACAGACAACAGAGACTGAATAACTTATTTCTAACAAAATGCTAAGCTACCACCTAATGGTAACACTAGCTAACTAGTTTGGCAGGGTAGCATAAGAAACGGTAAGTTACAGGCTAAGGCTTGGAATTCAAGTTAATTGTGATATTAATTGGGATGCTAATTTTGGCTATAGGTTTTTCTCTTCTTCAACTTTATTATTATTTATCATTCATCATTTTGCTACTGTGTAGCGTTCGTCCATTATATCCTGGTTCTGTACCTCTTGTTGCATCAGGGCCCAGAGAGTTGGACATCTTCCCAGGAGTTTATTATGTTTTTGTTTCAGTTTTACTGTATGAAGCCTGAGACCAGACTAAACTTTTTATGAAAACATTTAATCTGACAATGGTATTACAGGAGGAGAGGTAACATATGCTTCCTGGTCTGCTTCGCAGGAATGCCAGGAAATATTTGAGCCCAACTTGCAATGCAGACCTGTTTTGCTTTTGCAGATGGCTCATCATGAGCAACCGCAGGTGCAGAGTGTGTCGATCAGTGTCTGACAGAATGCATGGCAGCGTTGAGCCAAGTAAACCTCTTGCAGTGTTAAGTTTGTGAAGGCAGAACAATTGGGTGAAGCAGGTGTTTTTTTTTTCTTTCAGTACCATGCAGTGCCACAGCTGGCACACAACCACACACCTCTGAGGATGTAGTATGTTTTTGTTTCCCTTCAGAACAAACTGAAGTCCTATTTGTTCATTTTTCATCTTCATCTTGGCTCGCTGAGCTGCCAACTGCTTGATTTCACTGCTGATCAATCACACGTTGCATTAAATTGAAGAAGCATGCTAGGATTGGCTGCAAGCACAACTATTTTAATACCAATTTTATAATTTTTCTAGGTTCTTTCAGTTGACACCTTAAGGCTGTTCAATACTGATACCCGGCCCTTTCGAGAGAGTGCCAGGTGCTTGTTTTGGTCAAAACAACACATTGTGTTTGCATTGCAGCCTGTGCCACAAAATGATTGGCTAAGTCAACATATGCTGCACAGACATATTGAGTGACACTACCTTTCTCTCTGCATGACAACACAGACCAAAAATAAATGATTGCACAACGTTTTCCCCTGAAATGGCCACACCAGAGCTGAGATATAGTCAGCTGCTAAATGCAGCAATAACTGGGACGTCAAGAAACCCTGAGGGAAAAAAATGAAGAGGCGTGGTGATTTATGATTCATTTTAAAGTGTTAGTGCTGTGCACGTCAACACATTTGCCCTACATTTTCACAACTTATCCATGACGATTAATTTCATTTGGAAATTAACCTATGAACGTCAGGCTGATTCAGAGCGTTTTTCTTTTTGACAACCTTTCCTGTCCTCTCTCCTCTGCTCTGTGTAAATAGATTTTCAGTGAATATTTGTCACGTGACCGTTTTCTCAGCAGAATCAATCATGGCTTCACAGTGTCGCTGAGGAGCAGAATTTAATGTTTTTAACAGGTTCTAATTATTCCACACAGTTTATTTTTGGCAACCTTTTAAATGACACATGTAGAATAAAGTGATTTTGACAGAAATATCCCAATTTTAAGCTTAATGTTTATCACTTTTTCTACCAGAACCTTTCGTAACTTATGATCCGTTCAAGGACTGTTGGAAAGTTCAGATTCCTATGATGATGCCTGTTTTTACAGTTTCTTTCTTCGATAAACGGGCTATTTTTGTTGATCTTTTATATAAAACATACATTTCAGAGGGTTAATGTAAAACTTTTTGAATAAAGGAAAGTAGGAATCGATCTGTGTTTCAGAGGGGATAAGGCCTTAAGCAGATGAGGTATTTGAACTGTTGTATTTGAACATAAAGCACAACTTAGAAGTTAAAATATGTGTAAACAAAACCGCATAATAATACTTTCAAATCTTTGAAAGTTGAAATCTTTGCAAATCATGAATACGTCTTTGGCTTTCTTACCTACATCTTGGCATTTCCCTCCTGAGATGGCCCTGACATTACCAGGACTCTGAGCTCTGCAGGTACTCACTTTCTCAGCCTGAATCAAAAGGCCCTGGAGATTTCCTGCCATTTTTCTCTGGAGTGTTTTCTCTCAAAGAACAGGAAACGGCAGCTCTGTTTCCCACACACTCACAGCGGCTGGATATCAATGCCATTTTACAGTGTGACCACAATCAAGCAGCTGCAGACTCATTGTGAGTCTTTGTGCCACAATGGTGTCTTTACAACATTATGATTGTATCCTTTCTATGCTTGTAAATGTCTTTTAGCGCTGATTATATGATCAGTCTGTGTTGCTGATACAACATCTGTGTTCTCACTTTAGTTTTGTCTCTTCTTAGTGACACATCGACCAAATATGCCAGTTTTGTAATCAACAAATTAACAAAAGCACTCTTGTGTTGACCAACATAAAAATAAAAATAAATCAGTCTGAGTCAAATTTTTCCCAAGTGTGTAATGGCGAATAATGATGCTTTGTGTTTGTTTGGAAAGTTTTATCCCTTTGAAAATAACTTGTTCTCATGTTAATCAGCAAATTGCGACAGAGTTTCCTGTTTAAATAGATTCTAATCAGACTCTGTGAGAACATGTGCTGCTGTGCGGATTGATGTGGAGCCAATCGAAACTAAAAGAAGAAGAAAACACAGATGCTTCAAAGGCCAAAGGGTGAGACCCCTGCTGATATTGTTATCAGTTCCCTGTCATGCATTGGATCAAACATTCATTTTTAATACACCAAGCCTTTCCTTTTAACTCTAACCCTTGCCATGAAATCAAATGACAGAATGAAACTGTGTCATCACACTTGACTACATGGAACAGTCCGTCAAAACAGCACGTCAGGTCACATTCCAGACTTGTACAGTCATCAAAGTTGACAAAAGGTGAAGAAGCATTGAAGGCCATAGAGATAGTACCACAAATAACTCAACCATGAGATGTTGTGAAAATGAGGACTATGAGGATATGCACAAACTCAGAAATGTATGACACTAGCCCCTTTCATAGTGCTGTTTCATGCCATCAATTGATCCCACCAATTTTCCGCCTCTGTGACTACCCTTGGAGGAAGCGGAACCACTATGAACGGGCCATCAGAGCGAAGCGGGATATTTGACGTCGCGTGTGACGCATGCTAACTGTAAACGTGGTGTCCGCCGCTGATTGTAAACAAACCGGCTTTACACCGCTAATGGTGCACAGAGTGTGCGGTGCTTGTTGTAAACAAACAGAGGTCGCTAAGTGAACACATGCTGCTGCAGCACATGCACACTGTACTGCTACAGTGCTAACTGTGTAGCCTATTAGCATTGTGTTACTGCGCAGCACTGCTGCTGCTCTGTCGCACGTCACTATCTTCTCCTCCCACTATCGTCTCCTCCCACTATCGTCTCCTCCCACTATCGTCTCATCTTGTTCCGCAACACCGGACTGCTCTATGAAACGGTATAAATATCACGCCTTCACGGGTTCACTATGAACGCCCTAAGGCAAAAAGCCGGCACAGATCCTTCCGGCAATATAGCGGGACATTCACGGGACGCCACTATGAATAGGGCTATTGTCTCTTAACCCTCTGAACTCCAACAAGCTGTTAAGGCTGTTTCTTTTGCTCACTTTGGCCTGACTACAAACTATAAGTCCTGCAGCTCTATGGAGTAAGAACAATCATGACTAGAAGTGGGAACAACTCAAACATCTCTTTTGTGCAGAATAACACAGTTATAATGACATAAAGCAACAAAAAAGAAAGAACGCGAGTTGAATTTCTCTGATAAATTATATTTGACAAATTGGAATAAAATGGAATTTATATCTCAATATGTATAGCATGTCTCCACATGCTATACATATTGAACTTTACATTTTTACAGCCTCTTCTGTCCTCTCGTCTCTGCTCTGTGTAAACAGATTTTTTTTTCAGTGAATATTTGTCACGGGAGCGTTTGTCTCAGCAGAATCAATCATGGCTTCACAGTGTCTCTGAGGAGCAGAACTTAATGTTTTTAACAGGATCTAGTTATTCCAAACTATTTATTTTGGGCAACTTTTTAAATGAGACATGTAAAATAAAGTGATTTTGACAAAAATATCACAATTTTAAGCTTTGTTTGGTTCCTTTTTTCTAACGGAAACTTTTATAAACTATGATCCGTTCCAGGATTGTCAGAAAATTCAATTTTGGATGTTAATGCCTGTTTTTACAGCTTCTTTCTACAATAAACTGTGTATTTTGGGGAATCTCTTAAAGAAAACATACATTTCATTGAGTGAAAACCAATGAGAGGAGCACAGATAAAACAGCACATACAGAAATGTGTCATTTAGATAACCAAAACTGTTCCAACTTTGGCAAAAAAATAAATAAATTGTGTGCATGTTGCCTGCTTAAATCAATCAATTAATTAATTTAATGATCACAGTCACCAAGCCGATCAATTGAAGGATACTTGTTTGACTGTTTTGAAGCGTGGCTGCTGTGAATCCCAGGGGGCACAGAGGAGGACAGACCCCCTGTGATGTTCTCTGGAGGGTAAAGTGGGATTAGTCCGCTGCTCCTGAACCCCTGCCAGGGTTTAATGGAGCAGGAGTAACTAAATTGACGGGTCTGTTGCTGGCCAACAAAAGCCCAAAAACACTTAGGCTTTACTTAAAAATTGGGACATGCTTACTTACACTAAGCTGGTTCAGATCCAAATGATACAACACTGGTTATAATATTAATTCAGATTAACTGCAAATCCAACACAAAACAAGGCAATGCAAGTATATCCTCATTCACAAGATTACAATGTACTCAAGGACGTAGTTTATGCTTTCCTGCAATAACTGGCTACGAGTCAAGAATGTGAACAACAGGGGTCAGCTAGGAGGTACGCCGAGGGCGGGAGAGATCAGCACAGGTCTGAATTCCCATGAATCACTGGGTGCAGTGACCACAAGGTGCTAGAATTCGAGTTGTCCTGGGAAGGGGGCTGCATCCTGTTGCTAATAAACATGAGAGATACATGGTGTGATTCTCTTATGAAGTAGAAACACCACATATCAAACCAGACTGAAACAGCTCAGCAACAAGCGCCCATGTTACATCACTTATTGGTTTGTGCACTGAAGTTTTGAAGCTTCAAGTTGAAATTTTGTTTGTCTATTGTGTTTCTTTGGAACCAGAGATAACATTTTTGGACAAGACAGTGGAGAGGAGGAAAACTATTTGTTGTCTTTTTCACATAGACTATACAACTGGACATCTTTTTTTTGTAATCAGTACAGTCGCCCCCTGCTGGCCATTAGAAACAATACAGGTTTAAGGTACTTCAGCATAGACTGCTAAACAGCAGGATGTAAGCTCTGTCATTGTGAGCATGAACATTACCTACTACTAGCTGCACAAAGAAAGCCACTAAAATAGCTGATTCTCAGCATTGCATGTTTTCTGACAGCTTACTGTGCTATTGTATTGCAAGTTCCTAAATGTGATACTGGTTTGGGTTAGACGTAGCCAACTTTTTCACGAAAAATAGTTAAAAACAAATTACATATCATCAATTAACACATGAGTTAACCCTCTGAAACCCAACAAGCTGTTTCAGAGTGTTTTTTGTTGTTTTTTCCATTTTACTCACTGTAGCCTTAATCTTCACTGCAACATATAAAATATAAAATCTATAAGTCCTGCAGCTCTATGGAATCAGCACATTATTATTATTATTATTATTATTTGCAGAACAACACAGTTATAACATTTCCAAAGTTGAATTTCTCTGATTTTTTTTTTACATTGGAATTAAATGGAATTTATATAAACAACACCTTTCCAAGTGCCTACAAGTGTCATGAATATTGGAGAAAAAAAAGTTGTGTCTCCAAATGCAAAACAATTTGAACTATTTGCATTGTTACAACCTCTCCTCTCCTGTCCTCTCCGCTCAGCTCTGTGTAAACAGATTTTCAGTGAATATTTGTCACCTGACCATTCTTCTCAGCAGAATCAATCATGGCTTCACAGTGTCACTGAGGAGTAGAATTTAATGTTTTCTAACAGGATCTACTTATTCCAAACAGTTTATATTTGACAACGTTTTAAATGAGACATGTAGAATAAAACGATTTTTGAAGAAATATCACAATTTGAAGCGTCATTTTGGTTACTGCTTTCAACGAGACTTTCATAACCTATGATCCTTTTTTACAGTTTCTTTTATATGTTGGGTTTTAAACATACGTTAGGTGGTGGGGTTCACAGGGTTAATACAGCACAGTCTATTTCATGTTAAATTCAGACAAGCAGGTCAGGACCTCTGTCATCAGGATGCAAACAGTATCACAGAGATTATGTTGAATATATGTATAACGAGTAACAGTGTGGCCTAGCGGCGACCCCAAAGTCACACCTAGTACCCAAAGAAGAGGGAAATGATTTCCATTGCGTGATGTCTCAGCGTGTGATGGAAGCAGCAATCCCGCTCTAATCCTCACCACTTAAGGGCCTGGGCAATATCTACTTAAAGAGACATTATGCAGGAAATGTTATGCAAATGGCTTGCTTATCACTTGATCTCTGTTTTGTGCCCTGTCTGCAGTGTGCCATGCTGATCTCTGGCTTAGGGAGGAGCATAATCTTTTAACACCTATCTGACAGATTTCTCTATTGTTGTCAGATTTAAGATACAACAGGAATTTGAGTCAGGTTTACTTTTAAACAACCAGGGAAATGGAGACACGGGGGGCGTTGAGTTGGAGTTATGTATATGCATTAATTCACATAAGTCAGTCGACACGCGTGGTATGAATTCTGAAGTGTGCTGTGCGTATATTGCTTGTTAAGCTGCACACGTTGAGAGACTCTTACTAAGCAGATTATGTCTATAAATCTATGTCAGGATGCATTTCTGTATGTCATGCAAAACGAGAAACCGTGAGAATGCAGAACCAAAACATGTTTACAGTATCAGAAACGCATCCCATTTGACTGCCTCGAGACACTGTTAAGCACGCTGCTGACCTCTGCTGCACAATTTAAGGTACATTCAAACCTTGCAAACACATTTGCATATATGGTGCCTGAATTTGCATTTCGTAGCATTAAAAGAGCAGCTCACTGGCTAATTTGTGGTGATAAAAGAGGCTGTTGCAGGAAAGACAATCTTTGGACGTGGGGATATTTAAAGACCATTTCCTGTGTTTGACATTTACCTTGAATTAAGGAACACAAGCATTGTGACTCACAGCTGCCAGAGGTGTAGCATGGGAGCCTGAGCCGGCAACATGACGTGTGTCGTGGAGAGGCGGGGAGGGAGGAGGTGGGGGCACCAGATGTTGTCTTCCTACCATGGGGAATAAACTCTATCACTCACAGCGCAGGTGGTGGGAAAAAGGGAGGGAGAGAAAGGGAGAAGAGAACGAGTGAGCAAGAAACAACGGCAAACAGGAAGCAGAGACCTTACAACACAATGCACACAGAGTTTCCTGCAGGCTCAGACAGATAAGGAACAACACTTTGTTTAAAAGCCGTATTTTCATCCACCAGCGTTTCCCGACCTCTGAAACTACATCTTACAATGCTCTTACAATTCCTCTGCAGCAAAGCTGTGAAATGTGTGTATTCTGAATTTCTGTTTGTAATGTGTTTACTATTATCACCATTAAGACAATGCAGGCCTAATTTATAAGGTCAGGGGCAGTGATGGAAGAAATATTCAGATCACTTATTTAAGTAAAAGTACTAATAATACACTGTCAAATTACTCCAGTCCTGCATTCAAAAGTTCAAAAGTATCAACTTCAAAATGTACTTGTATCCAAGTATTAAAGTGAAAGTACTCGTTATGCAGAATGGACCCAATCAGATTGTTATATAAATTCTAAACATATTATTTATTTATAAAGCTCTTACAGAGGGCCAAAGTGTTGTACAAAAATACATTTACATGAAATTCATTAAAATACACATAAAATCAGCATCTACATGGTGTCGAATGCCAAGGAGAAAAGGTGGGTTTTAAGAAGGATTTTTAAAAAACAACGTGTTATTAGATTATTTGTATTGAGCTATTTATATAAGCAGCATTTTAATAAGATAGGGCTAATTTTAACTACTAAATTTACTTTTTTGTGGTTTAATTTATAAAAATGTTTAATCACTTTAAGTATTTTATGTTTTTTATGTTAAATCTCGACCTGAACAGTAACTAAAGCTGTCAGCTAAATGTAGTGGAGTAAAAATAACAATATTTGCCTCTAAAATGTAGTGAAATAGAAGTACAAACTTTTCTCTCTCTCTCTTTTACTCATACACTAGATATTAGAGTCAAATATTGTGACTTTTACTTCATTACATTTAGCTGACAGTACCTGAAAATTGTACTTAAGTAAATGTACTTGAGTAAACTTGAGTAAATGTACTTAGTTACATTCGACCACTGGTCAGGTGCCATACATTAGTTCTGCTGTGTGATGATCTGAAACATCATCTCCTGTACATTTCTTATCTCCAATCTTAAAGCTGAGAACCAAAAGCAGTTCAATCATCCAGTCTAACAAGTCATTGTGTGGATAATGCTTTACGATCATTTTGAAAATTTTTGCAGTGTAATTTGCAACAGAATTCTGACGATTTCATTTTCAGTAAATAAAGATTATGATTTGTGTGAATGTTTATGAACCCAGTCACTCTAAAAAAGACAGGATGAAACATGGCACATGAAGTTTGTGCTATAAACTGCAGCTGGTGACAGTCTAACAATGTCCCCTCAGCTGTGCCCTTTGCCCCTTTTGCATGGGAGAATAAAGCCACCTTCAGAAAACTGAATTTATAGATCTAAGACACATGAACAATATGACAAGATGACAAACAATTCAGATGTGATGGATGCTGGAAGATGATAACGCCACAACCCTCTGTTTCATGTATCCAAATAGTGCTGCATGTTTATGTTATGTCTCATTCCATTCTCTCAACTGCCATAATCTATATAGATACAGCATTCCATCCTGTTTTCTCATTACATTTGTGCAATTCTGCTGGAGAAATTTTCACCCACTCTTAACCATCTGAACACCAAAACTTGTTTTCTTATTATTATCATCATTATCATCAATATTTAAACTTTCCAGCAGTCCTTGAATGGATCATAGGTTACATTTTTTTCCGTTAGAAAAAGTAACCCAAACAAAGAACTTTAATCTACATGTCTCATTTAAAATATACTGGACTATCTGGATCCTATTTAAAAAATTAAATTCTGCTCCTCAGCGACACTGTGAAGCCTTGACCGATTCTGCTGAGAGGAAAGGTCATGTGATAAATATTCACTGAAAATCTGATTACACAGAGCAGAGAGGAGAGGACAGGAGAGGAGAGGAGAGGAGAGGTTGCAATTAATGTACAAATGTACTCAATTAGTTGCTAATCGTATCATGTATTGTTTGGATCCACTGAATATGGCGGAACTATTTGCTCATAATTACATTTGGATAATCAACTCATTATTTTTGACTAAATTTATGCACATTTGGAAACAAAAAAACAAACTTTACAGAGCATTCAAAAACACCACATTTAATCTATTTGTGAATGTAATAACAAAAAAGCTGTTATTACCTCTGTAAGATGTTTTTATTTAACTTTCTTAATGATTGCTATTAGTATTTTCATTGTTGTTGATACGATAAAGTTTGAAAAAAGGAGAGGTTGCATGTAGAGGTTGTGAAAATGCAAATAGTTTACACTTGGAAAAGTGTTATATATCTATACATTTAATTTTATTCCAATTTAATGTAAAAAAAAAAAAAAAAAGAAATATGAATATGAATAATTAAAACGTCCTGCAACAGCTTGTTGGCGTTCAGGGGTTAATCTACATAAAACCTGAACTAATTAAACATGACATGAAGATGTAGTCTTTTTGTGAAACATGGCAGCCCAAGTATCTCTGCCCTACTGACCAACACATTATATAAATATTAATGTTAGTTATGTGTCTGACCAATCGTGAAAACTTTCCGTCTGATCCATAGACTGTAAATAAATAAGGTCTGATCCGAGGAAATTGACGGCAGCTTCTGAATGAAACGAGAGGTGGACATTAAAAGCCAATGCTGGGGTGACAGCTCCCCCTATGGATAGATACATATATTACATTCAATTATTATTATTTTTATTTTTATTTGAGACATGTAGAATAAAGTGATTTTGTCTGAAATGTCACAATTAAGCTTCTTTTTGCTTTCTTTTTCCAACGTAACCTATGATTCGTTTAAGGACTGTTGGAAAGTTCAAATACCCACTATAATGCCTGTTTTTACATTTTATTTTATTTTTTACACCATATAACTCACCAAATAATCGGTTATAATGATGTAATATAATTATTATTTTTACATGTTCCAGAGATTGCAGTCAAATAAAAAACGCGTTTAAACACAGGAAATTAGCTTTTTAAACTTAGTTTTATTATTCCTTAGTTATTTAGTAAATTAATTAATAACAACATTACGGAATGACAGAGACTGCGAATGCAAAACATTTTTAAATTACACATTAGCCTGAAAATAACATTTTTCAAACCCTTTTGTCTGGATTATATATAGATATGATAGATAGCACGACCAACAGAAAATCTCCTTATCAGTTACTGTACGATCTTTATCGAGAGGCATTCAAGGTCAGACCAGCTGACTCTCAGTAGGCCCGTCCTGGTAGGAGTGTCTATGTTAATCAGCATCAAACGGAAACGGACAAACGCAGGAGCATCACTCATCTGATTGGGCGCTTTTGTTCTTTCAAATCGAGGTGTCCTCTCTCTCCTTTATTGGCACCAACGGGCCCCTGGCTGGTGGAGAGGACATCTTTTACAGTAATGCTGCACTCCTTCTGCATGGACTTTCACACTGCTGGGATGATGGAATAATCAGTAAAGATGGCCTGTCAGAGACATGAAAAACTACACAGGCTGAGGGACGAGCTGAGCTGCATGCTGGTTGGTGATGGAGCTGTGGGGAAGACGAGCATGATCATCAGTTACATCTTTAATGGATACAACAATGAGTACAGACAGACGGCTTTTGATGTTTTTACTGGTGAGTGAAAGTCTTTAAAAGCTAATGACAATCATAATTTGGGCTCAGTATTAAAACTGATTTCTACTTGCAGGTTTGGTTCATGTGAATGGAATTCCAATTCGTATCAAACTGATAGACACAGCTGGACAGGTAAAATGTTAAATGCCACATTGTGATTTTCTACCAAACCGGTTCCTTCCTCATCCTCTCATGATTTGCTCTGATAGGAGGAGTTTGGCCACCTTCGCTCCTTGTGCTATGCCCACGTGGACGTCTTCATCCTCTGCTTCAGCCTGGTTAACCCCGTCTCCTTTGAAAACATCACCTCCAAGTGGATCCCACAGATCCGGGCCGGGAACCCGACCTCTCCCATCGTTTTGGTTGGAACTCAGTCAGACCTTCGGTACAACGTGGACGTCCTCATTCATCTGAACCAGCGGGGCAGCAAACCGGTGCACTTCAGCCGGGCCAGAAAGCTGGCACACAAGATCAGAGCTTATGACTGTGTGGAGTGTTCGGCTCTGACGCAGCACAACCTCAAAGATGTGTTTGACTGTGCAATATCTGCTGCTGTCAAGCACAAGCACACAGGAAGAAACACTAAAAAACTCAGCCTGCTCAAACGTTTAAAGATGAAAATCTTCACATTCATCTGATGTGGAATCAGAGTCGGCTTCTTGGACACTGAGTGCTCTGTTTCTTGTGACAAATCATGCATTTTCAACCAAACTGTGCACTAAAACAACATAATATCAAACCACTCTCATCCTGCATTGACATGCATTGAAACGTGACTTGATCTTAATCCAAAATGAATTGCATAAAAAGGCTTTTATTCTGCTCTTTTCCCGCTCTTCTCTTTCTTTTTTCATGGTGTGATGTGTTGCTGTTGTTTATATTTGTGTGTTAAAGGTTTCTATTAAATGCACTGCAATGTAACATATTTAATCGCCTGCTAGTGTATTTTTTTAATGCTTTAATAGATAATAGAAAAACCTTTTAAAAAATGCTCTTCTTCTTCTCTTCTTCAACGTAAAGCACTCCTGTAGCGATTACAGATGGCTGGAAGGATAGTGGAAGGTACTGTCAGTGGAGAAATGGAGGGAAAACACAAAAGTGCCATTTGAGACAAATGGTCACCTGCTGATACTTTGAAGTGCTACTTTACAAGACAAAAGCCATTTAAATCCATCCTCTGTTGGAAATGTTCACACAGCCACCCACTTGGAATTTTCTTTGGTTAAATGGTGACCTAAGATGCATTTTTAATTACAGTCATTAAGGTTTTCCCCAAGATGATTGTCACATGAAAAGAAACTATTACGAAAGGTAATATGCGCTGAAAATTAAGCAATTTACTATACCAGCAAAGATTGTACATAGTCTGTATCACATTCATTAATATGCCACAGATGAGCACAAAAAACTAAAGGAGCTGGATATAATACAATCCAAAATCAAGAACAGGAACAGAAGATTTAGAACGATGGAATAAATGGACTAAATATGAGAACCCTAATTAAATAAATTTACTTTCTTTCTTATTATTTATATATAGTGGTATATAGTATAAAAGTGATGCTTCAGGCTAGCATAGGTCCAAGGGGTTAAGTTGGTTTAAGTACCTGAAACATTGAGTGTGAAAAATGTACCACTTCCCCTTCTTTAAACAGTATTTACATACAAGACACCTTACAGCAGCCCTGCAAACTAAAGTTCCATAATAATATAATTATAAACAGTGGCGGAAGAGGTAGTCACATAAAAGTAGTAATATGACAGTGTTAAAATACTCCTGTATTTATATTCTTACTTAAGTAAAAGTATGAATATAGAGACTAACGTGTTGATTACTTGTGTAATGTTGTAGCTGTTGAAGGTCGAGCTCATTTTAATTTTTTTACATACTGCTGGCTAGTTTAATTTATAATAGCCATGATTTATTCAAGTAATATATGTTGTGTTAATAATGTGATTCTATAAAGTAAACTAAATTTATAAAATACATATACAAAAGTGCACTATAGTATAGTATGGTATCATAATAATAATAATAATAATAATAATAATAATAATAATAATAATAAGATAAGACTTTATTTATCCTGCTGTGGGGAAGTTAAGTCGCCACAGCATTAACCACTGATTTTTTTAATAGTAGGCTACATTTTCCAGTTTCCAGCAAAGTTCCATACTTCGAGTGAAATATCAATGACGTTTGTTATTGTGAGCACATGAAGCTGCACAGAAGCTGTCGACTCCAGTCTGTCTTATAAAACTGCGATTCCCATGATGCACCAGCGCGTTACCCTCCTCTGACCCTGTGACTGAAAATAATCTGATCAGCTGATCTGACCTGGCAACAAAATAACGTAGCTAGAGAAGAGATCTGTCAGGGAGGGGGCTGAAGAACAAAACAATGACACTGCTCGGAAGCTTACAAACACAGCGACACTTTTAAAATACTTTTTAAACGGAATCGCGCTGCTTTCCCTCCCGTTTTACAGTAAAAGAGTCCACTGATATCCGAGCTTTTTGACATCGGCTCGCTGTTGTTTTTGTTGATATGTTGTTACAGCTCAGTTGACAGACTAAGAGGCTAGCTGCTTGTTTGACGGCTATGAACTGCTGAGGCTTGCTGCACCGCTAATTACAGCCTTTCTCTGGAAAAAAGTTGAAACTGTTCGTCGAAACCAGCGAACAGTAAGTTAAGTATTTGCTGCCTGGATGCCAAATTATCCACCGAGTTAGCCAGCGAGCTATTGAGGGTCAGTTTGCTAGCTAGCCTGTTGTTAGCATCAACGTTTGCACATTCATCCTTTCAGGGAGAGCTCATTGTCTCGGCTGGTGCTGGCTACCTGTACATTTATCTGTATTATTTAAGAAATTAATTCGCTAATTGTAGATGTTATTTATCTAATGCTGCATCTAAATGCTAACTTGAAGCTAACTATTAACTAGTGGTAAACAGATATCAAGTGTAACTCAAGGAGACGGCTGTTTCTGCTTCATTGCCTCACTGTTAGTTGTGTGTTTGAAATTTATGCTGCGAAAACTAATTTGATATATTATATTGTGTTATTGTTGAGTGTTACAGTCAGTAAATAAGCAGCCCCGTTACCATGCAGCTATTTTAAGTTGATTTAGTCTTTGCATTTGGTTATTTCAGCTGTCAGTGTTACCACATGTTCATTTTTAATTAGCTGCTATTGGAAATAGTACTGGTGTCAACGCTTTTTCCAATAAGCACTGTTGTGTATTTAAGTTTACCTTGTAGGAAACGATGAGTGGGCATGGCTCATCTTCAGAAAAGGGAGTTAATACTAGTCTAATATGTCAGGAGAGTTATGCCTGTGGTGGCTCTGAGGAGGCTGCATTTGAGTGTGATGAGTGCAAGAGCTTGCAGTGTGTTCGCTGTGAGCTGGAGCTCCACAGTCAGGAGCGTCTGAAGAACCATGACCGGGTTCAGATAGGACCTGGGCACGTCCCCTTCTGTGATAACTGTAAAGGGGGCAATGGAGACAGTGGCAAACGCCATAGATCTGTGGTCCGCTGCCAGAACTGCAAAGTTAACCTGTGCCAAGACTGCCAGAAACGCACCCACAGTGGAGGCAACAAGAAGAAACACCAGCTCACATCTTATCCTCCACCGCCCAAACTTACCGAGGTCACCTCTCTCAAAACGCCCGTCCCACCCGCTGTCCAGATAGAGGATGAGACCAAATCTCAGAAGGCGAAACTACTGGAGAATATCTTCAGTTTTCTTCTGGTTGATGAGAATGAAGAAATGCAGGTGAGTCACACAGGATTTAGGATTTAAGCGCTTCTTTAAATACTCAAAGATGCTTTTACATGAAATGAATAAATTCAGAAAGCAACATACTTGAAATGGAAGAAACAGTGTACAAAGACAAATAGAAAGTCCCTATTGCACAGATTAATTATCATAACTTATTTGTAATTAATTTGTGCAATGCAAACTTTCTATAGAAAGAAAGACTTGTTTCATTTATTTTATATTGTTGTATATTTAGTATAGCATGCTTTTCTTTATTTTATTTACATACCTACTTATTTTGACTTCTATTTCTTAAATAGCAGCAACTGTAATAAAAGCAATTTCCGCAATAAAGTATTTATGATACTGAAAATTTAGAGCTAATGACAGTTCAGATTTGGAGAGGCAGATATTTGTAGGCTTTCTTGAAAAGGATTTGTGTTGATTGAATAGGATCAATAATTGAATATGAACAGGATTAAAATAGCAAAACAAACAAACACATTTTCACTTCTGAACTCTTGCTTTTCTTGCAGATAAAAGATGAATCTTCATTTGTAAAGAGTTTGAGCTGTAACGCCGACCAGCTGCTGAAGGTGGTGTCCATCTTTGGAAACACAGGAGAGGGAAAGTCTCACACTCTGAACCACGCGTTCTTCATGGGCAGAGAAGTGTTCAAGACTTCTCCCACTCAAGAGTCCTGCACGGTGGGCGTGTGGGCGGCGTTCGACCCCTTCCGTAAAGTAGTCGTCATCGACACAGAGGGGCTGCTGGGGAACAGCTCCAAACAGGGCCAGAGGACCCGGCTCCTGCTCAAGGTGCTCGCCATCTCTGATCTCATCATATACCGCACCCACGCTGACCGTCTCCATGATGACCTCTTCAAGTTCCTCGGGGATGCATCGGATGCTTACTTGAAGCATTTCACCAAGGAACTGAAGGCCACGACGTCCCGCTGCGGCCTGGATGTCCCTCTGTCCACCTTGGGCCCCGCAGTGGTCATCTTCCATGAGACAGTCCACACGAAGCTGCTTGGTTCAGGTAAAATACCAGAATCAGGAAGATCTTTATTATCATTATACTCAAGTAAAAGGGAATTGTGGATGGCTTCTCTCCATGCGTTCAGAAAAAAATATATATAAACATATTTAAAAAATAAAATGATTAAAAAAAATAGAATGCTAAATATAGCATAATACAGCTGTCATTACCAAAAAATGTTATTCACTGAAGTTCCTAAATTTTGTTTTTTTCGATATTTTGCAAACACACATGCACATAATGCCATGGGTGTTATGTAATGCTTAATATATAATATTTGATGATTATAATAATATAAAAGCTTAACATATCGTCTTGACATTTATATTCATATTATATTTAATTTTAGTGTTTTTTTAGGTTCATTAGGTGACTATTAATAAACATACATAGAAACATTTAAATAGTAATTAGTAGTAATGTAATATCACTTAATTTAACATGTTTGGCAGTTGAATGATTTGTGGTATTTTTCAAAATGTATTATAATGTGTAATGTGTTTATATATTTATATATATATATATATATATATATATATATATATATGAGACAATACAAGCAGGAAAAGGCAAACAACAGTAACAACAGCTTAAAAAAATTGATATTCTAGTTATGTACATACATGTCCAGGTTATTTACAGGGAGGTACTTGGTGAAAGTTTAATAATTAGCTTTTATTTACAGCTTTGTGCAAAAAAATAAATTCTGTTGTAGTCTCTGAGGGTGTGTGTGTGTTAGTCACAGTCTATCTCACTATCAACACTTCTGTTACTCCCAAGTCTCACTAATGATGACTATCGTGTTATTACTTCATCAGTTACACATTTATTAGACACGTCAGTGCTTTAATTAGAATTTCACTGATAATGTCAATAAAATCCATTTTGATTGTGTTAGTATGGATGCAAGTCTGCATCACCGTAATGGTTGAGAGGTGGTGCCTTTAAAGTAAACTAAGGCTTAAGACCTGCAGGTAATTGCAGGTTCAGCAAATATTAGCTTGCAGTCTACATTTACATCACTGGAGGCGTCAGTCTGCATTCCAACTCTTTGTGAAATGTGGAAAACCCTACTCTTTGAACTAAAACAAAAAAAATGCCCCATATGTAGAGCTGTGGTCAACTTGACACCAGTTTTTGTACTTTTAGTCAAGCTGCTGCAACTCTTACTTTAAATTACTGTCAAGCATTTTCCAGTGCATGCATGCAGTTTGCTACAATTTCAATGTAGTCACTGCTTATAAGGGAGAAAAACATTAAAGATAAAGCAGGCCTTAGCAGTTTCAAATGCACATGCTTTGTAAATGTGTTAAAACAAGAAAGGACACTGGTATGAGCCTTTGGATAACAATTGTAATGTAAACAAGTGAACTACATGTGTTTTCTCATAGATTTATTAAGTATGTGATTTTTGTACTGATGTTGCAACGATTATTTGACAAATCAATTCTGTCAATTGAAAAATAAGCAACCTGTTTGATATTTGAGTCATCGATAAAGTAAGTTTCCATGCAAAAGCTTCTCAGATATTGAGAATATTATATTTCTTGCTTTTCTCTGTTTTATATCTTATTAAACTGAACATGTTTTGTTTTTGGACTGACACAACAAGACATCTAAAGACGTCCCCTTTGACTTTGAGACAGCGGGATGGACATTTTTCTCTATTTTATGACATTGTACAGACCAAACAATTAATTGATTAATCAAGAAAGAAAGCGGCAGGTTATTCAATAAAAAAACAAATTGTTAATTGCAGCTGCAACATTCTTGACACTTGTATGTTTTATGGTATTTTTCTGGCATATATAATGTATTCATGTTCACAATGTCCTGTTTGCATTGGGCCCTTTATGCCCTTCATGCATTTTTGGAAGATTTTCCTTTTTTTATAAAGTCTCTGTGGTGGCCATATTGGACTTTCAAAATGGCGACCTTCCATAACTTGTTTTTAGCAGAATCCATACTGATAATTCTGACTTAAGTGGCTAACTGTATATTTTTCAAGCCCAGGAAACAAATGTGACCATTTGCAACCCAATATAGCTGCAGAATCTAATGCTGCACACGCTTATTATATGTTTTGTATCAGGCAAACAATGCTGTATCTCTTGTTACTGTATCTCTTATTACTACTTTTTTTATTTGACATTCAAATGTTATGTATCTGATGCACTGTGCTAATGGATTATCTACAGTACGTTCTGAAAACACTTTATGGTAACCTCTCCCTCTGTGTCTTGCTTCAGATAAGTCATCTGAGTCAGTAGATCGGCTGCTGTTGGAACGCTTCAAGAAGCTTTCCCGTTTCCCAGAGGCCTTCAGCTCTGTCCAGTACTGGGGCACGCAGACTCTGAGCCCCCCGACAGACTTCCGTGGCCTGCAGAATAAACTGGAGCAGCTCCTGGACAACAATGCCACCCGTTCCCCACGCACCCCTGTGGTCATCTTCAAAGCCCTGCAGGTAGGACTTGTTTATAGCTTGAATATAAGCCTGCTTCAGACTGACTGGTTGCTGTTGTAGAGCCAGCTCTGACCTGATAAACCATTTCCTGGATTCAAATAAAGATGCCACTTTGTTTCATCTGTGTCCTGCTAATTTCTGCTGCTCCTTGATTCTCTCACAGGCATTGAGTGAGCGGTTTAATGGGGAAATTGCAGGTGAGCTCGTAGCCCACAGCTGCTTCTTTCCTGATGAATACTTCACCTGCTCCATCCTGTGCCTCAGCTGTGGGTCAGTACTATATTCATTTATTTTTTAAAGTGGGAGACATTATAAAATATCCTTCTCGAAGACTTTGTAAAGGGGCCAATCAGGGAAATTTTTAACTGATCTGTAAGGACTATAGACTATATTGAGCCAGATCTGATTCTTTGTTTTCCACCGGCTGTCACACAGGTGTTTTTACTTGCAAATTTTTCATACACAGCAGAGTGTTTACGATGGTTGCATTTATTGCGTGCTGTCTGTCTCTGAGCTGTGTGTCTAAGAGCAGGAACCACACGTCATAAACGACAGCAAAATGCAGCATGAGACTGTTTATTTGTTATTTACCTAATGGATGTGAACTCATTTAATTTTGAGTCAGTGTCAGAGAGTCGCTTGTGTGTTTTGCTGTCATCTGAGAGAGACTAAACACCGGCGCCGGTGTTGACAACCACCACAAGCACAATAAAAGCCAGTGAGCAAAAAAGCTAACCAGAGTAGGCTGATTTATTTTATTTAATCAGTGCAAAAGATGGCAAAATAAACACTGAACACAATACAGTTCATTCAACTAAGGTAAAGGCTGCAACGAAGCACTCTGGAGGACGTTTTTTAAGGAAGAGGAAAAATTCTTTGAAGGCCAAAATGATTCCTGAGACTGTTTTATATATTATACCTCGTTATTCTCTAAAAAAAAAAAAAAAAAATAGGAACAGCTTGGCGACTCAGGACTGATTTTAACAACTTTATGTACTTGAAGTGTGCACTGTGCAGCTGTGCTGGATCAGAACTCTGTATTGGCAGATATTAAATGACTGGTATTCGTGGGCAATCTCTTGTTTTTTAGATAGTTAAACATTGTGACATTTTGACTTTTCTTGCAGATCTGGCTGCAAGAACAGCATGAACCACTTAGGAGAAGGAGTGTGCCACGAGGCAAAGCACCGTTGTCGTTATTCTATTCAGTATGATAATCGCATTTACACCTGTAAGGTAAGAACAGTAAGCTCACAGATATCACTTGGATAAATACTAATCCCTCTCCCTGTGTAATTCCTCTTGTTCCATGCCTGATAAGTATAAAGTCTTTGTTTGGTGCATCTCTTTAGGCTTGCTATGAAGGTGGAAAGGAAGTGGTAGTTGTCCCGAAGACCTCAGCTTCCTCAGACTCTCCATGGATGGGCCTCGCCAAGTACGCCTGGTCAGGGTGAGTATCAGCAGAGTGACCTGCAGGGTCGTGTGTAACGAGGTTTGAGTTCGGCTTATGTTACCTTTCACAGAGCCTAATTTTAGCAACTGGTGTTCCAGAATTTGACTCTAAAATCATATTTTCGATTTATTTCAGCTTGTCAAGCACCAATACTTCAGATATTTACATTTATATTGTCACAGATACTCCTATATTTATGTATCTATCTACTGTATTTTAAGGTACGTTATTGAATGTCCCAACTGTGGAGTGATCTACCGGAGCCGTCAGTACTGGTACGGGAACCAGGACCCCGTGGATACAGTTGTCCGCACTGAGATCCAGCATGTATGGCCAGGGGTAAGAGCAACACTTAATTTAATTTATTTATCTGATTTAGATCGTATTTCCTTAGTCGTCTGTAATCTACAGACCTAGAGTTACTGCACAAGGTTAGTACAAAGTCTTGAGAGTTTGGAAAATGCTTGATTTTAACGTTATTTTGTCAAGTTTAGAAATATTATGCTTGAATTTGAACATACTCCTTTTTAAAAATGACTAATTTCAACATAATCTGGTGGTTCATTTGCACAATCACTCATGTAAACTGAAACTCCAAACTCCAAAATATTTATAATGAAACAATCTCATTTGAGTGTCAATGCTCATTGATTCCAGTTGGTATAAACAAATCCTGTGAACTTTATTTTTCACAATTTATAGTGACAATTTAGATGTGATGATAAAGGCTTTGAGGGTCTGGACATTTTTGGTTTATGTACAATAAAATATGCTTTAATTTGACTTTTAAAAAGCCATATCAACCCTGATAGCTGGAGGTAACCATTCATCTACTTATATAGTAAAAAGCTGTATACTTTTTGCAGTCGGACGGCTTTTTAAAGGACAACAGCAATGCAGCGCAGCGTCTCCTGGATGGAGTCAACCTAGTGGCCCAGTCTGTGTCAGAGCTCAGTGTCAAGCCTGCCAAGGCCGTCACCTCTTGGCTGACAGATCAGATCGCCCCAGCCTACTGGAAACCCAACTCCCTCATCTTGGTGAGTGACACACAGCCCCACCCCTCTGCCACCCGCCACCAACAGCCAAGTCAACACTTTTCCTGTCCAGAGCTATGTTTACTGTCTGAGGCACTCTGTGCCTATTACACAATATATGTTTGCGGGTCATTTGATAGACACAGATTGTGTCCTCCTCCCTCCAGCTCTTGGTCAATAACAACTTCTGTTGTTGTTGTTGTTGTTGTTGTTTTTCTTTCTTTTTTGGAACAAGGTGTGCCATAAGTGTCACACAGTCTTCCAGGACAACGACACCAAGCATCACTGCCGTGCCTGTGGGGAGGGCTTCTGCGACGGCTGCTCTTCCAAAGCTGCGCCCGTCCCTGAGAGAGGCTGGGGTCTTGCCCCTGTCAGAGTCTGTGACATTTGCTTCGAGCAGAGAGCTTCATATGCAGGTGCACACACTCTAAAAGGGTCTCATTCAACAGTATCTTACTTCTGGTCTTTAACATGTTCTTTAGAAAAAGGTCCTAAGAAGTGTTGACATCATATTCTTGAAGGTGTTGTTTGTCCCTGTGTTCTTATAATGGTCAATCCCATTTTCCTCGTAAAATGTGTGCCAGTTGTTCGTGATTAGCAACCGAACCAATCCCCATAAAATGCATGAGACTGCATGAGACTGCAGGACCGTGTGCACACACAGAGATTGAAAAGAAAAGTTGAGAGTTGCTTTGATTTAAGTCTGACTCACAGCTATTTGCTGGTTTCACCCCCTTGCCCGCTCTCTCCAATTTTTCCTGTTTATCTTCTGCTGTATTATCCAATATTAAAAAAACAATCATAAAAAATATATCCCAAACTGCATTACTTTGGGCTTATCAATGAATTTTGGATGGCATGTGGCAAATGTTAGTGTGGTTTTTATTTAATTTAAAAGACCATATTACTTTGGAAAATATAGATAAACAGTATAGTAGTACAAACAATAAAAATATAATTGCATTTATAATCCTATAATATTGAAGAAAATACAATCATAATTTTTTTTAGCACCAACATTTTATGTTTGTGATTCTGTTCTTGCCAAACAACAAATCCAAACAGCATAAGTGGGTTTTTTCAGAAGAAATGTCTTCTTGCGGTTGGTAAATTATGCCCAATAATGTCAAATTTGTAGTTTGTTATACAGCTACAGTTTTTGTGAGCTTGGCTTGAGCAAAGATATTTCTTTCAGCAGAGCTTGAGGCTGAGCTCGAGGAAGAAGAAGGTGGAACTCTCGCCAGGAAGGTTGGAGAAGCGGTCACCAACACAATTGGGGTCGTGGTCACTGCTATTGACATCCCACTCGGTAAGTGTTGCCCAAAAAAGAGTTACATGATCGTTACATAACAGAGTAGGTGACCCAGTATATGTGGGTGAATATGTGATACAATGCCCTCTGCTGGCAGAGACGTAACATGCTTATTTACAGTAAAAAGTTGTTGTTCGTTCAGAGATGTTATGTAGGAGTCTGACCAGCAAAGCCTTCCTTATAAGGAATGTGGGATGCCAATGTTGTAATAGAGCCACAGTCCAAACAGCTCCAAGTGATTCCCAACATGCTTATAATGTGTTCTTGCAGTTTAATTATGTACAGTCATGGAAAAAATTATTAGACCATTATTTTCTTCAATTTCTTGTTCATTTTAATGCCTGGTACAACTAAATGTACATTTCTTTGGACAAATATAATAATAACAAAAAAAAATGCTCAAAAGATTTGAATTTAAGAGCTGATATCTAGCCATTTTCCATGTTTTTTTAAAATAATAACCAAAATCATTATCAAGAAAACCATGGAAAATGTCTAGATATCAGCTCTTACATTACATTCTTATGAGATATTTTTGTTGTTATCATTATATTTTTCCAAACAAATGTACCTTTAGTTGTACCAGGCATTAAAATGAACAATAAAGTAGAGAAAACCAGGGTGGTCTAATAATTTGTCCATGACTATACGATTAAATAATAATAAATCAGACTTATACAGTGCGTCTCTAAATACTCAAACGCTTTACAAACTTTAATGAATAAAATAAAAAATAGTCTTAGATGATTGACTGAAATTTTGAAGTTTTGGGCAGTTTTGTCTGTTTTTTGATCCTTTTCATTCTGCCTGTATATACACTTTAAAAAATGTTAACCATGCCATATTGGTTTAATTGTTTTCAAAACAACTTCACCTTTACTTATTACTTACTGCATCAACATTGGAACATAAACAACAACAAAAAAAACATTAAAACATAAAAAAAAAAAAAATAGATTCTGAAATTATGCTTTTTTACTTTCAAAAAGACAATCTTTCTCAATGAAGAATTTCAAATGTTCCAAATGTGAAAATAATGTTTACCATGTCATGTTTGTATCATTTTTCTCAGCACATCATCACCTGATAATTATTTTTTCACTTTGACTTACTAACAACATTTTGAATCCCAAAAAACCCACAAAATCTGCTTTTGAAAATTATATTGTTTTACTTTTAAAACACAATAATGCTCAATGAAAAGTTTCAATGATGCAAATGTAAACACATGTTGCAAATAAAACAATAAAATGAGGATAACGAGGTAAAATGAGGATAACATCCAATTCTATATTTTTATATAGGAAATATATTTGATCTTATCTTTAGTTTTACTTGTCCTATCATGATCAAACAAAAACTGGCATGGAGTTTGAAGTCAGCATTTTACAGAGCAGCTGACAGCAGGGAGACACACTGCTGCATTTTTATGCCATGACATCATGAAGAAGTCATGTGATTTGATCACGCCGGCGTTATCTCTCTCTATTTAACCCTCTCTCCAGAGGGTTTAACCCTCTCTCCAGAGGGTTAAATTTCATCAAGCAGAAGTTCAAATACTGAATTTGCATATGTTATTCTTGCCAATCATTTTTAGGGACTACTTTAAAAGCCTCCCACACACACAAACACTGGCTGCAGAACCCAAAACTGCCTTTTTAAATCTCTTCATTTCACGTCAGTGGCAATGCTACCTAATGTTTAACGTCTAATGTTTGGTGTCAGAGCAAAGGTGAGACTGTTTTTTTCATTTCATTTTATGAGACTTCCTGCTGTAAACTCTGTTGCATATTTGTTGAGTTGATAATATAAATGTTTTGAGGTTTCTCAAAAAAGATCTCTCAGTAGTCTGGATCAGTAGCTCTCTGCAGAAATTTCTAGAATGCACTTTGGGCCAGTGTTTATGAGAAGAACGTTTTAATAACAGCCAATATGACGCATTTCTGTCAAGATAATCCAAAATGTGTTTTTGATTGAGAAAACTGGCTGTGCTGCATGGGAAGAGATTGCAGAGAGTTGGCAAGAATAAATGCTGCACTCAGTCAAATGTACTCCACAAATCATTGGCCTTTTTTCCCCTTCAGGTTGTTTTTTCACACATCTTAAAAACTATGTTTTATCCAAAACAGCATGATCATAAGTTTATATTAGGCTGCTACCTACGCCTACTGTAGATCTATATATACTGACTGGTAAAGGTCATAGAAAAATATGTTTGATAACCTGATATCCTGCTGAAAACTTCTCCAAAAATACCTCAGAGCGAGGTCTGCTCCAATCACAACAAAATACTAATCCAAATCTTCTTTCCAGCCAAGGTACTTCAAAGAGTCGTGAGGAAAAACAAGCAGTGATAGAGCTAAAGTAAAGCAATGGTGACTGAGAATTGAAAATTCAGCAGTCTACGATTTTAATTAAATGAATGCGCCTCTAAATTAGAGGAATGGCTCGACATTTTTGAGAAATGCACATTTTTAGGGGGAGGTCACATGCTGTACCATTTCTTGGCCAGAAGCAGTTGCGAGGCAACCAGTGGAGATTCCAGGAAGTCATTGCTCCCTGCCAAGAAAATGTCTGGGACAGAACCCCCTCGTAAAAAGCACAACTTGCCGCTGTTACACTTCAGTTTTTGCACAGATTAAACTAACAAGATATAGCGTGTTATAATTAATGAGCTGCGGAGCTAGTCAGCAGAATTTATTGCCCTCGCACAGAGGCATTGATAACCTGATATCCTTCACAGAATATCAGGTTATCAATCAGGCTGTTCATCTGTGCTCCTCCTTTTAAATACAGTGCAAGTCTAAAGTGTCCTCTGGATGGAGCCAGGATGGCAGTTTTTGTCCAGTTTTTATGCTTAGTTAGACTAACAGATATGAGAGTGTTATCAGACTTCTCACCAAGAAAGCAAATGAGCGTATTTTTAAATTTTGAATGAATGTAATTATTAAATTTCTATTTAATTATCTAAATTTAATTTGATGTTTATTATTTATTACATTTTTTTAAATTAAATGTTCTTAATTTATTTTTGTTTCTTTTACTTTTTTATTGTTGATATTGTTTTATACTTTTACATTCTCTTGTTTATTTTATATTTAAACTATTTTTGTTTTTGTACACTACCCTTGTTTATACTGACCCTTCTTTCTGCTGTCCACTTGCTGCTGTAATGTTGCAATTTCCCCATCATGGGACTTATAAAGGTTTATCTTATCTTTCCAAAAGGGCGACCCTAACCCTGACCCTTATAAATGTCAACACTATAAAGTTTAAAGGGACAGTTCACCCCAAGATCAAAAACACATATTTTTACTCTCACCCGTAGTGCCAATAATCAGTCAAGATGATTTTGGTGTAAATAAGAAATAAAAAATATTAGAATACAATGACTTTATTGTAATTGTATCATTAAAAATCATACAATGAAATTTAGAGTGCTACTCCTGTAAGGTGGCATAAGTAAAAAACACAACCTCCACCATCATTCATACATGTCCCAAACAATAATAAGAAATAAATGTAATATAAAAATTAATGTAGCAGCTATAACCTGCTGAGAGAGGTGCATGTTAAAATAATTGCACACATAAGAAGAAACATTAATCTTGTACTAGTGCAGTGCCCGTAGGAAGAATGTATTCGTATAGTGGGAGATGCAACATAAGAAGTGAATAAAGCTAAATCTCCACTTAGCATGCTAATTGTAAATAACAGTATTTGCACATTACATGCAGACCACTACAACGTCTGCAACTCCATAAAAAACACTTACGTCTCATAAGGTACGCACACCATCCAGCACATACACATTGAACATTGATATTCGCTGTAAACTATTTGAATATTATTGGAAAATCGAACCTTGTAGCGCACTTTAAAGCTCCGAAAGATAGGTAGGTTAAATAGACTTACAGTTGAGATGAGTCAGGGTGGAAATCCAGAGCGAATTGTGTTACTGACCAGGTGTAGGCCTATCACACAATGGGGCGGAGCTCCCCTAAAAGGCGTCAGATCGGAAACAGTGCAATGCCGCAACAAGTCCTACGAAAATAATGATATTTTGAAAAATGAATTCAAAAATCTTCAAAAACACCTTCCTGCCATGCGCAAACCACAAACAAAATCTTAGGTCAGTCTGACTAACGGTCAGCGAGATATGCCCTAGACACACATCCACACACACACACACACACGCGCGCGCGCGCTTCTCGCTTCTCGCTTCTCGCTTTTATAGATAGATATTTAAGTGTGTTCTAGACTGATTTTTGATCTTAGGGTGAACTGTACCTTTAAGTTGTGTTTTTGTTAATGTAGATGGTACCTTACAGTATAACTGATGCATACTTGTGTATGTATTTGGCCCTTAGGCCTGGTGAAAGACGCCGCCCGTCCTGCCTACTGGGTGCCTGACCAGGACATCCTGTCCTGCCACAACTGCCAGCGCGACTTCACTGCCAAGCTGTCCAAGCACCACTGCCGCGCCTGTGGCCAAGGAGTGTGCGACGACTGCTCCCCGGAGCGCCGCCCGGTTCCGTCGCGGGGCTGGGACCACCCTGTGCGTGTGTGTACCAGCTGCAACCAGAAACCTGGAGAACTTTAACGGGGACGCGCTTCCTTCCTCAGAGCACCGGAGAGAACCACTCACTCACTCAGCTCGCAGTCTGTCACTGCTTTACCTCTGTTAATCTAACGGTTCTGTCTTGTGTCTGTGGAAAGGAAGTTTTTAGGCTTATATAGTATATACATATAAATATATATAGGACATTTAGCAGAGTTCCTGTGGCCTTTGTAGAACAGCCAGAACATGTGACTGAGTGTGAAACCTGCATTTCCGCTCTGATTATTCAGAGTGAATATTTTGATTCTTATTGACACAAGTCCCTGATTTTACATTCAGTTCGGCTGTTGAGCTATTTTTCTACTATCAGAAAATATTAAAAAAATGTATCATTTAAAGAGTATTAGTTAGTCGAGAACCCTGCGGGGTCTGTGTGATTAGTTCCCAGCAGTTCTTCTTATTGAGCATTGTTTCTCTGATGTCGCACGTGTAATGGCAAGGAGATATTTTATATCTGTGCAGGTATTAACTGCGGGTCCCATTGCATGCATGTATTGCAACATTTTAGTTTTTGCACTATGCCTTTTTCAGCTGTTATAGGCTGTTGCTTACATACATGGCCAAAATCCAGATATCCAGATGAGGAATTCTGTTGCAAACTGAGCTGAAATCCACCACAGAAGGTCTGGATCGGGAATATCTGGTGTGCCAAAAATCATTCAGGTCACTGTCTGTGCTGGTAATGTTTTTATTTGATCATGTACTTTGTGGTTGTATGAAGACAAAAAATTATTTATGTATTGAAGATGAAAAAAAACAACACAATTATGAACACTCTGGCATGCATGAGAGATCCATGGCCTTTAACTTGTTCAGAGGATGGTCTCTGAATAAACCTCACTATCTCTTTTTTTTAATAGCGATTTAGCATTACCATGTTATAAAAATGTATGTATTTCATGTTGTTTTCTTGACACCTCGATTTTAATTGTTTTCTAAATATTTACAGTTGTTGTCTGCCTGGTTGTACGGATATTGCTTTTGCAGAACAGAATAATATCCAAATTTATCTTCAAAATGCGTTTTACATATTACACTCACGCCTCCAGGTCTCCGTAGGCACAGACTGACAGGAAAAAGACTCCTGACAACACATTTTAGCATTTCACAGCTTATGTTTCCGTTATAATTCATCCGTTATTGATATTGTGCATTTTCTTTATTCTGGATTTGTTTGACATTACTGTATGGATATTTATATACTTTGTAGCAAACCACTCTCTCTCTCTCTCTCCAAGATGTTTTTGTCTTTTTTTTTGTCTGTAAGCAGAAAAAAACTGATGCTGGAATGTGGCGATGATGAGATATTGAACCATATTTAGTGACTGAGAGCTTTACATCTGGATATCATACAAAGCACAAGGTGATGCCTTTAACACATATGCTTGTATTTTGTTGTTACAAAAAAATGAGAAAAAAAGGGTCTTTGTCGATTGTAAGCTTTGTAGATAAAGTGAATTCTCCCTTTTTCCTCCCTAACGTGGAACTTTTTGGTTCTGATGTCTGATGAGAAAATGTTGTGTCTGCCTTGTCTGAAAATAGATTTATGTGTTTGAATGTTGCATCACACACACACACACACACACACACTCGCACTCGCTAATCTGAGATGCTAATATTGCACAGTATAGTGTAGAAAATTCATGTCAAGTTACTTACATTCCCATGGAAATTTGTGCAGACTGTTGCTTCGGATACACTTTGCATTTTGTGCAGTTTTTTTGTCCGATAAGGGTTGGGTGCTATCAAAGAGCCACAAAAAAATAAAAAAAAATAAAGCAGGAATGATTGATGCATTTAAAACTGTTGATGATGATGTGTGGACACTGAACTGATGGAAGATTTGCATAAGATTAAAGTTGTATCAGCCCCCATCTGTCAAAAACACAATCTAGAATTGTCTCTGTGTCTCCAGTGTGTGTTTGTGTGTTTAAATCTCCCCGTGTTGGACCACTTTCTGTACTGTATGTGGGAGGAATAGATCGTGTGCACGCCTATGTGTGTATTGTCAGCCTCCTCTCTCTCAACACTGCAGCATCACGATAAAGTGAGGGGGAAAAATTATTTGCCTGGTGCTTATTGATGATGATAAATGATTTATAATTATTTTAATAAATAATTAAACACAAGCTTCCATGTTGATATTCTGTGCCACTTGTGCAGTGCATGGTGTCAGCAGGCCAGGAGAAAAAGGGAATTTCACTTGACATGCATCCAAAGCTACTGTAAGGGTCTCTTTAAAAGTGCTGTTATTCAGTTGTGTACAATATAAATACAAGGGAAAACCCTTTAAAATAATTTTTGACAGTTTACCCCATGTGGCCACGCCCCGTCCGCGTATGCTGCAAATGTATTGGTCCACGATTTCACCCCGAGCTCTGATTGGTCGACTCCCGTAGGTTTCCCTCAGAACTGCAAGACGCCGATATTGCGTTACATTGTGGCAAAATGGCGGCTGTCATTCAGAATCCACTAAAAGCGTAAGTAATTTAGACATTTAGGATATTGGGAATATCTACTTTGTTGCCAACTTGTACATTGGAAGCGGCTGCTTGTGCATGTGTTTCCCAGCCGTGTGCATGTGACAGGTTAAGCTGTCCGAATTCATTTTTGTGTACTTCTTGCATGGCAAAGTAGCCTCGTATAGTTATTTTATTCCACAAGGTTTTTTAAAAACATTTTAGTGGTAAATGTTTGCGTTTTTTCTGCCTGACATTTTAGCCGCACCAAAGGAGCTTTTCTCCGTGTGTCTGTACATTCAACACGGGAGAGTGTCGTCTTTCCTGGGCTATAAATTTATTTGAAAACTGTCGACAACGTGCCCGTTTGCGCTGCACCGAATAATTAAAAGCCGATTTTCCTTCGTGCTCGGTTGGAGCACATATAGCAGGAGGGGGGAATATCGTCCCCTGACATTCCGAAAGTCGTTTATAGTTGGTGTGAATTGTCGACATGTCAACTTTGGCTCCTCCGAGCGCAGACGTGGTCAGGACCCGGTAAAGCATAGGGAGGAGGCATTTTGTATTTGCATGCTTGCTGGCGAAAACGACAAAAAGTGACAGCAATTTTGAGTCCGCCGTTTGGAAATAGCTTATCACCCCTTGTGCTCAAATAGCCCCTGCTGCTGTTGTCGTTTCTATCCCCCAACTTCAAAGCAATGCTCCACCTTTTTCTCCATTTCCCCTTTGTTCTTTCTGCTTACTGTAACTTGCACACAATTAGCCTCCTGCTTCTAGTCATTTTCCTATTTAAAGTAGCCATTGTTGACGTGACAAAACGCATGCAGCCTCGTATTGATGTGTGTTATTATCATCACGGCTCCTCTCTGGGACTGTGGAGGTATATAGAGAGAGACAGAGCAGGCACTCCACTGTGCCTTTAAGTGGAGGAGTGCTGGAGATTAGCTGGGTCCAGGATCCTGGGCCCATCTGTCAGAGAGATGCTCCGACAGAGAGGAAGTGTTGGGCACAAGCAGGAGAACCATCTGCTGCTCCACAGAGGTACCCTGGCACCTCCGTGGACTGTAAGCACTGTACGGGGTGGACCACACATCACCCACACTGTTGCTATTGTTGTTATGACATTGTTACTACACCTTGGATGATGCAGGGAGGCTTTTTGATACCTGAAAGTCTAATTTAATCTATTTATTTCAACTGGACATTGTCTTTTTTGTGGTTACCTATAATATTTTAGAAGATTGGGTCAGTGTCAGGGCTGGGTACTTAACACTACTATTTTATCAGTTTTTGCAACATTCTGCCTGTTTATACTACTTAAAGATGTCTACCATGCGATGTTGGTACCTTTTTTTGCAGCGCAGCGTCAACTATATGACCTGGATTATTGTTTTACTTTGACTTAATGTATCAACATTTGGAACCCCCCAAAAAACAAAATCTGCTTCAAAAATTATTTTTTTTTAAAAACTTTTTAAAACACAATCATGCTCAATGAAGAATTTTAAATCATGCAAATGTGAACACAGGTTACAAATATAACATTTAAGAGGTCAAATGAGGGAAACATCTAGTTCTATATTTTTTAACTAAACCTTATCTCCGGCTTTACGTTGCAAAAACATGAAGAAGTCATGTCTGCATGATTGGGTACTCCACTAAAATTAGATACTTTTATGCACTGACCAAATTGCTTCAATAGTATCGAGTAGGGTTGGACATTATGGCCAAAAAAATCTATTATCACGATATAGATAATTTCACATCACGATAATAATGTATCATGACAAAGCGTGTTTTCAATCAATCAAAAAAAAAAGGTCTATATGAAATAATCTCATTATAACGCACCTTTTTTTTAATATACTGCATACACCCTATTAAACAGCACATCTTTGGTTCAGTATATTATGACATAAATATTGGGGAGGATTTTTCCACATTGCGATAGAAACAATATAGAAAAATCTGAAAAGACAGTTTTCTAGCATTTTGATGATATATATCATCATTTAACTATTTATTTCTGGTGTACATTGTCATTATTTTGCAGACCATAATTTTTAGCACGAGACTAGTCACCCAAAATATTTTATTATGACTGAATAAAGAGGCCATGGATGGTGTCATTGTCTTCAATTATCGAGTAGGGCTGGGCAATATGGCCAAAATCTATTATCCCGAAATAGGTTATTTCATATCATGATGAAGATATATATCATGACATAGTTTTTGCTGATTTTTGCAGTTTCCTATTATTCTGATTATCCTTGTTATATTATATTAGTCTATAGCATATATGCCGATAGCATTTTATTCTATTTCTTTTTGTATGTTAATTCCATTTATACATTTTTTCATGTTTCTGTGTCTTGTTCTGTTTATGATGCTGTAACACCAAAATTTCCCCTTGTGGATTAATAAAGTATATCTATCTATAGCATGTTTTAAATAGCCTATATAAAATAACCACACGTTGAAGCACATTTTTGTATACTGCATACACCCTAATGAGCACCTCTTTGGTTTAGTATAATATAACATCAATATAACATAAATTTACCGTTTGACTGCTTATTGTTCAACATTGGGACAGAAAAAATGTAGAAAATATGAACAATAGTCTTTTTTTTTTAGCATTTTGATGATATATATCATATTTCCCAGCCATATTAATGCCCTGCCATTCAGTACCAAATATTAATACCTTAGGAGTAAATTATAACAATAACAATAGTCATACAGCATGCTTGTATCAAGAGCTAGTAATGCTGGTGTCTAACCAAAGATGTTGTATATGTATGAAGGAAAAACACAACATTTCATGTTTGGGTATTTTATTTTTATTTTAAGGGGCTTGTCTACGGTGTGCATCACAAATTAAAACAGTTATTGTAATGTTGTAAATTATTTTAGCTGCAATGGATTAAAAAAACATTGGTTTCAAAAAAGTATATTTAGGAACTGATAGGGCAGTAGGTGTCCCAATGTTGGGAATTCCATATCTCAAAAAGATAAATATGATATTATAGCATTATTTTGGTAATTCAATAAGTAAATGGTCTATTGGAAGAAGAAAAAACACGTACTGTATGTTTGCAAATCAGCACCTCTTTGGGCTCTAGCATAAGATATAGATAGACATACTTCATTAATCATCCACAAGGGGATTTTTTGTGTGTTTATAGCAGCATAAAACACAGGAACATCAAAAGTGGATACATGGACTTAACATATACAATTAAATAGTATAAAACAAATAAACACTATAGGTATAAAATAGCTTTAAGAGAAAGGATCAGAACATAAAGTGTGTTCCAAATAATGTAAATATTGCAGTTTGACTGGTTTGCAACGGAAAAGAAAAAAAAAAAAGGATACATGATATGTTTTCATATTGAACAGCCCCAAGGAACTGGTACCAAAATCAAGGTATCATTACCTCCATTGAAATTTTTTTGGATGATGCCTTTAGCACCTGCACACTGATGCATGATGCTCTGGATGGCGGCTAAATGTAAAAATATCTGTTGAATGTGTATTTTTACATATGTAGACTTCACTTTATTCATGCAACGCCTTGCTTGTCTGCACCTGAACAGCTCCGTTATTCATGTTCAATGAAGAACCCCTCCTTGTATCTCCTTCCATTGTCTCATCCCATATTTATGTTTTTTTTTCACAAGAGCAGGATTATTATTGGAAAGTACATTTCCATTATTACCTTGTTGGACTGTTTCCCTCTCTTGTGTCTACTGTCAAGCTGCGGTTTCATCTCGGAGACGCTTTAGCATTCTGATGTGGAATGTCTCCTTGCTATAAACTGTGCTTAATGAAGTGTTTCAATGTGCTATAATTAGCCTCTGTCTCGGGTTTCTGACTTCATTTCACACGTTTGTCAGATTATAATTAGTCACACTTGACACTAATTGGATGTCGCTCCTGTGGACCGGTTTGACCCTTTTTTTGTATTAAGATGGTTCACTTTAGGGAAATGAAACGCTGGTTTGACTTTGTTGTTGGGATGTTGGCGGATGAAGCGGCGGCGGGCAAGCTTGTGCACGCCTGTGTGAGGTCTGTCCCTCCTGTGAGGGAACGGGAGGACAGTAATCTCCAGAATCTGCTGATTAAAATGGAGCTTGGAATATTTGATTAATAAAGAAGCTCATAAAGCTGCTCATTAAAATTTTAGCCACAGCTGGAGTTGGACACATCTTACAGCCACAGCTCCCCTGACATTACATCGTCGAGATCCTTCCTCCGTTCGTCAGCTACCTTGTCGTTGGCGCTGAGTAGACTTTGAGTGAGTCAGGCCTGCTGTTTATTGGCACTGCAGTGTGGAGGTGTATGGTCTGGTTTTACTCCTGCCCTCACCCAGGCTGTGTTGTTCTGATTGGTGTAATCAGCGGTTGTTGTCAGGAAGCAGTCACTCCGTAGGCCCTCCTCCTCCTCCTACTCCCCCTCTCTTGTTATGTGGTAGCTCTAGCTTCCTGTGCAGGAGAAATGCACCTGCAAATTTGAGAAACCTCCTGAACACAGCTGAAGGGACTGAAGTTTTGTTGCATATAACCAATTTTTATCTTAATTTGTCCTTCACGTCATTTAGAGCTCTCTCATAGTGCTGGACCAGTTTGAAGTAGACACTGGGATTTTTTTGGTCATGAATGTCGGGATCACTTTGCCTCTGTGAGCTGCTCTCCTGCAAACTAAAGTTTGTCGTTAGATATGCAAAATGAGTGTTGACACATGCTCACATTACGGACGCAGCCATGTGACACGACGAACCGTTGACAGGAACACGCTGATAGCGGAGGCCCCACTGGCCACAAGATTTGCTTTTGTTCCTCGCCCTCATGCAACACACTCACCTCTCTGCTCAACTGGAAGATATTAAAGATACTCAACACATACCTCAGAGCCTTTACTTAAGTAAAAGTACCAATACCACACTGTGAAAATACTCCACTACGAGTTAAAGTCCTGCATTCAAAACATTACTTTAGTAAAAGTAAGCTGTGTCAGTGCATAAAGAATGAAAAGTAAAATAATTCATTGTGCAGTGAAATGTTCCCTGTAGTTGTTTGCTGCAATATATGATGTTATAATGTGCATGATGCATTTTACTGTTTACACTGTTGAGTAATTGAATCTACAGAGATGCATCATAATCAGTAAGATCATCATATGTTTGTAATGTTGCATCGCTGTCCTCTGAGACATGTAATTCGACATTTTTCAACTTTTCCTGAACTCAGAAAAACAGCTGTTTTCATCTTTGTGATGATGCATTTCCAGCTAACCCAAGAACATTTTTAAATACTTTGTCATTATAAAGAAGTAAGAGACTTCTCCTAGCACAAATAAGGTGAAAATAACTAGTAACTTAAGCTGTCAAACAAGTGTAGTGGAGTTAAAAGCACAACATTTCCCACTGAGATGCAGTAGAGTAGAAGCATTTAAGTACAGTATTGAGTAAATGTACTTACTAACATTCCACCACTACCTCTGAAACACTTTAAGGGTTTCTAGTTTGAAGCTAGACTTTAAAATTTCCATATTTAAAAATCATAATCAAAAATGTAATTAAGTAATGTAACTATTAACTAATTGCACATTTTTTAGTCTTCTGATTAAATAGTTACTTATTGTTTTTGTAGCTGATACACAATTCTGGTTACATGTAATGCATTACTTCCCAGCCCTGTGAAGCAGTGATCTAAACCAGTTTATTTGGAGGTGAAACTGAAAGTGAGTGCACTTGAAAAGTTGGTAATATTCCTTAATTGTACAGGAAACTGTGTGTGCGTATCCGGGGTTAGAACGGTAGGTCAAAGTGAACCAGGAAGCTGGTGTGTTTGGTTTAACCTTTTGAACCCCATGAAACCTATATTTTCTTTAAAACATCACCAAAAAGACATAATTTATCATAGAAAGAAACTGTAAAAACAGACGCTATTGTTGAAATTTGATCTTTCCGACAGTCCTTGAACAGATCATAGGTTCTGAAAGTTTTGTGAGAAAAAGTAACCAAAATTAAGCTTAAAATTGTGATATTTCTGTCAAAATCCCTTAACTACATGTCTAATGTCAGACATGGCCAGAAATAAACTGTTTGGAATCACTAGATCCTGTTTAACAACATTAAATTCTGCTCCTCAGAGACACTGTGAAGCTATATTGATTCTGCCAGAAAACGTCTGTCACGTGACAGATATTTTACACAGAGCAGAGGGAAGAGGACAGGAGAGGCTCTAAGTAGAGGTTGTAAAAAATAATGCAAATAGTTCCATATGTTTAGCATGTGGAGACACAATTTCCTTCTTATTATTCTTGACACTTGTGGGCACTTGGAAAAGTGTTAAAAGTGTAAAAATTCTATTTTATTCCCTTTTTTTTTTTAAATAGATTTTTTAGAGAAATTCTACTTTTTTTTCTACTTCATTTTAACTGTGTTATTCTTCACAAATGGAGATGTTTTCACTTCTAGCCATGATTGTGTTGGTTCCATAGAGCTGCAGGACTTATATATTTTTCATAGATTGTATATATTGCAGTGAAATACAAGGCCACAGTGAGTAAAATGTAAAAAGAGCAAAAGACGTCCTGAAATGGCTTAAAGGGTGAAAAACTTATATGAAGATCAGATCGCTTGTGGGTTTTTTTATTTTATTTCAAACGTCAGTGGAAAAACAGACAAAAGGGGAAAGTTGTGTAGGGGTGGCGTGTGACTGTGTGACACTCTCTCCCCTCCCGTGTCGTTGGATGTGTGGGTCTCGTCACTCATTACAAGTGTCAGAAAGATCTCTCACCCAAGCCAGTGCACCTGCTGCTCAGGGCAGCAGGGCTCTGATGGAGAGTGTGTTGATGCACAGACAGCCAGCACCCACCAGAAGACTTTCACCACTTCTTTGTTCTCCCTCTCTCCCCTCCAACACCTCCCTGCACGTTTCACTTGTGACGGATCAGCATCCTCTCTCGGTTTGTTCAACTCAAGTAATCTCAGGAGATTCTTGGCACTCCACGCTGCGTACCCTTTAAGCATGCTCTCGTAGCTGACTTCAGGGAGCATTTACAGCTGATCTGCTTTTAGTAAACTGATATGTCAAACTGTGTCTCATCAGAGCTGTGTGTTGATATTGAGGAGTGGCAGGGAAGCAAACAGGTCAGTTTGACAGGGATTTACTGTTTGAAACGACAGCCAACATTTGGTACAGATCTCAGATTTTACATATTACTATGCAGCTGTATGTTATTATTTTTTTATGAGCCAAATACTTATCCTTAAAAAAATCCTACTGGTTACGATGTCAAGCACATGAACTTGTGTTTTCAGCTTTGTGGCCAATCTGTTTTGAGTATATCCCTGTGTGATTCCTCTTGTAAAAATTCCTGCATCTCAAAGGGTGAGAAAGTGTCTGAACATCTAGGAAATCTGTGTTTTGCATGTACTAAGGTCCACATACACACTAATATTTTTGTGTTTTAACCCTCTGAATTCCAAGTTTTAGGGTGTTTTTGCTCTTTATACATTGTACTTACTTACTTGTATTTCACTGCAATATATAAAACATAAGTCCTGTAGCTCTATGGAATAAGCATAATCATGGCTCGAAGTGGGAACAACTAAAACTGTCTTTTGTGCAGTATGACATAAATCATAAAAAAGAAAGAATCTAAATTAAAATTCTCTGATACATTTTTTTAATGGAATAAATGAATGAAATTGATATGGTCAACACTTTTACAAGTGCCCACAGGGCCACAAGTGTTATGAATATTGGGGAGAAAATTGTGTATCCACATGCTATGCATCTTGAATTGAATTGAATTGAATTGAATTGTAAACAGATTTTCAGTTAATATTTGTCACGTGAGCGTTCGTCTCAGCAGAACCAATCATGGCTTCACAGTGTCACTGAGGAGCAGAATTGAATGTTTTTAACAGGATCTAGTTATTCCAAACGCTTTACTTTTGGCGATAGTTTAAATGAGACATGTAGAAGAAAGTGATTTTGACAGAAACATCATCATTTTATCTTTGTTTTGGTTACTTTTTCTAATGGAAACTTTTGTGACCTATGAACCTGTTCAAGGAGAGTTCAAATTTCAAGGATAATGTCAGTTTTTACAGTTTGTTTCTATGACAAACTGTGTATTTTTGGTGATTACTTAAAGAAAATCCTGGCAGGGTTAAAATGCATTACTTTTAGCTTTGTTTATACCTAGTGTCCACACTATTCGAGGGTTGCATTTTAGACAGAAACAGAACCCATATTTGCTTCCTGGTTGGATGAGTTTGTCTTTTCAGTTAATTAGGCCTACATAGCTTTTGTGATTTCATCCTCCTTGTGTGGCTACTCCTTCGGCCTTTCCAGTGATGGATAAAGTTCCTGGTACTGTCTAATAAGTCACCATATTTGCTTTGCAATGACTCCCACCTTTGACCCGTGTTACTTTCAGTGACAGTTCTCTGGTCTTTCTTTCTGCATCTGCTCTTCTTCTTCTGTAGTGCATTTTTCAACAATCTGTTTCCTGTTTACAGTAGTATGTGCATGCCCAGTGTACACGAATGGTCATGTGATGTGTGTTTTCAAGCGTGTTAGTATGGAACAAGATTATTTCTGCTAAACACTGCGGAAATGCTTGTGTGTGGACAAAGATAATTTTAAATTGAAAAGACATACTGTAGTAGCCTGTAGAAACACTGTATGACATCTGTCTGACAGTAATAACTACAATAAAGCCACTATCTTGGTATGAAAGTCCCATAGCATATGAGTCACAAGATGCTTGTTGGCTTTTAACCTCCTTTTCTTACTGTCTAGCCTTTTTATTCTTCTCTTTCTCACACCTTTTCAGCCCTCCCTGTGCTCGCTCTCTACCTGTAACTGTTTACTCTTCTCAGTCACACTGACGCGAAACCCTCTCCCTTTCCCAGCAAGCCTTACACACACTGTGGCTTTGTCTGAACCACAGAGCAGTGGGCTTTTGTGCGGGACAGCATTCCTAACACGGCTGTTCATCTGCTGGACGTTGTCTCATCAAGAAGGGAGGGAGCAGGAGCAGGATCTGGAAGACGCTGACAAATCAGGCTCCCAGCCTCCTCCACCTCTAGTTTAAGATTCCAGGCTCGACTTGCAGCCCGCAGCTCATTAGTTTCACTTCAAAATGGCCGTCTTCCTAATGTTGTAATTGAGAACACGTGGAGGAACTTCATTATGCGGATGTGGAGATGTTCATACTAGAAGAATCAAGCTCTAATGTGCCCTGTTGCCCCTGTGATATAACAGCAGACTGTGGAAACCACATACAAAGTACCTCGCCGTGAATTCAGAGTTGCAGCATTTACCCCCATCTTTGATATCGTCAAATTAGAACCTGCCCTTGTGCTAGGCACTCTGCTGAGATTAATTAAGTAGGCTAATTACCATACCAGGCGTGTGGCAGCGATTGAGGGCTTGAATGTGAAATATCCTCCCCCATTTCACTCTGAATATTAACAGTGAAACCCTGAGGGACTGCCAAAATCTCTGTGGCGCTAAGAAAAGTGGAACCAAAGTGTGAGAGTCTTAGCTGCTTTCGGAGGAGTGACTTTCGTATCAGAGCCTAGATTCTATGTTGTTTTTATAAACTGTCAACACCTCTGATCTAGAATCAGATCAGACAAAAAAGCCCACAGAGGTAATAACAATTGTCTTATAACTGGGTTGCATTGTTTTTGTTTTCCACAAATTCTTCCTGATAGAGAGCTGCAGAGGCTCAGCTGTCAGTTTGAGGCTCACATTGAACAGAGCTGATTAGAAGTTTGAGCAGACGTTAACAGCATTATTTGGGTTGAGGAGAGTTTCTAAGGGATACAAATCTTGTAGCTGCCTCAGCTCCCTGATTTAATGATCTGCAGCCGGCAAAGCAACAGGCCATTATTAAAGAGGCATACATGCATGATAAAAAGGCTCATCTCCATGTCAGAGATGTAATCACATTATGGTTATTCTTCAAACCAGCTGCCACATCAGTGGCTCGGCCATGTTAACCGTGTCCTGCAGTGTCACTGACCCTGTCACCCCCGCCCTGCAGGTTGGGCGACCAGTTCTATAAGGACGCCATTGAGCAGTGCCGCAGCTACAATGCTCGCCTCTGTGCTGAACGCAGCGTCCGCCTGCCATTCCTGGACTCACAAACCGGCGTGGCCCAGAACAACTGCTACATCTGGATGGAACGGCACCACCGCAGCCCCGGTGGGTAAACAAACACACGATATGCTCACAGATTATTAGTCAGGAATGCCTGGAGTGGATGTTTCTACCGATAATTACCTGATTTGCATGAGCAATACGATAAGTAAACCTATTAAGATGTATAAGGGTTCAGACTTTAGACATTTTGGAGATTTCTGCATTTTCGACAAGCAGTTCTATAAACTGCTGAGAAATCCTCTTTATTGTCTATATACCAAGGAAAGCCATACATCGTCTGAATGCTCTCGGTTCTTAGTTTGTGGTTGTAAAGTTTTATGAGGCTGTGATTATCCTAGAGGTCACAACAGCTCATTTTATACAATAAAGTCAAGTTTCAAGAAATGCTCTCACTGCAATGAAATGGCTACTACAAGGACTAACATCATCACACATTGAATCCACAAGAGTCTCAGCTTTCCAGTGATATTGTTTATAGTTTATGCAATTCACAGACTGTTAAGTGACCCCAGCATGCAGAAATATTCATATGCAATAGGGGAAAAAATGCATAAGAAAAAAATATGAATATTTTATCTTCATAAATCAGGCGTGCTTCTTATTATCTGCTCTATTTATCAGGTGTAATTTCATCATTGGAATAATCCATAATAATATAAATGTCCATGATTTGCCCCACATATATATGGTACAGACCTAATTTTATTGAGAGTGTGTTTTGGCCATCAAGCTTGTAAAAAATGATGCATCTACATTTTCTAAAGCCATTAACTCGGCTTGTAAACAATGTAGGCCAGGAGATTTTCGCAGGACCAAAATACTTCCTTCTGAATGGTGTTTTGACGCATATTGCACCTCCTGCAATTTGGATGCTGCACTAGCACGTATTGCAATTTTGGTAAGAAATTTAAGAAAATATGACAGAAATTGATGTGTTTATTTCCCCCAAAACACCCGTCTTTTGTTTAAATTATTTTCCATATGTATGCAAGTCTAGTAGTATGTATGAGTATGACTGCATGTCTACATGTCTATTATTGTAATATTTTTCTTCCTCTTTAAAAACAAAACATCCCATGTTCTGACTTTTGTGCAAATTATATTTTAAAAAGCTGAATAACAATAAAGTTATAACAATAATTTCTGAGAAAATAAAATATATAATCAGTGTGACGATTTAAATCTTGAAATATGTTTTTTTCCTTCATATCAGTAAAGTATAATCAGGTGATTCTATAAATATCTTCATCATCAATGTGTTTCAGCGGAAACTGTCTTGTTGTCATTGCACAGGGGTCGCGGCCGGACAGATGTACACATACCCCGCCCGCTGCTGGAGGAAGAAGAGACGGCTGCACAACGCCACAGACCCTCGCCTGGGCATCTATGGTCTGGGACTCGGTAAGACCCCCGCTGCCTCTCCTCCACAAACCATCATTGACAGAATTTTTTAAAATAACGGCAGAAAGGGCCCTCCCGGTGGCTCACACCGGTAGAGCGTGTACCATTAAGGCTGAGTCCTTCCTGCGGCGGACCCGGGTTCGAATCCGGCCTTTGCCGCATGTCCTCCCCTCTGTCTCCCCCTTTCTATCTATCACTTTCAATAAAAGCAAAAATGCCCCCCCAAAAAAAATCTTTAAATAACGAATCTGAAGGCTGATTAGAAAACTGGGCTGATCTGCCATAATTAAAGAAATTCACACCCCTGTCCAGCAGGGGACATGTGTGCATATTCATTAGCTATGGTATAGCAAGAGGGTCGCTGGTTCGACTCCAGCCTGCAGCTCTTCTTGTTTCCATGTCAGCGTGGGTTCTCACAGGGTCCTCCGGCTTCCTCCCACAGTCCAAAATCATGCAGCGTAGGTGTAATTGGTGACTCTAGATTGCCTGTAGGAGTGAATGAGAGTGTGGTCTGTCTCGATGTGTCAGCCCTGTGATAGTCTGGCGACCTGTCCAGTGTGTACCCTGCCTCTCTCTCAATGTGACATTTGTATTATTCCTCCTGATAAATAAAGCCGAAAAGAAGCTTCAAGATATCTGATTGAAAATGGGCCTAAGGGTACCCACAAGTCTCCTCTTGACATAGAGGCCTGATTTATGATGATAAATGTTGGAATACACAGTTGTGATATTCACAGATCCACAGTGTAACGTTACTGTGGGGTCTCTGTCTGAGCAGTTGGAGCAGCAGCGCTGATAAACAGCTGAAACTGCAGCTAACTACCATCAGGTAGTAGCATAGCAAAATGTTATGGTCGCTGAGTGTCCGAAGTTTTCTTTCAAAGCACAGTAATTGTGATGCCATTGATGAATGAGGTGAAAAAGAATGCTTTTGACGAAACAATGTTTGCATCCATGTTTGGATATGATACAGTTTGTTTAAATTACCACCAATTTCTAGTTAATTCCCACCAATTTACATTAAAATGAAAATAAATTAAAATGAAAGATACTAATAGATTATAATGCATTTTTTATAAACCTGTCCGTCCTTACACAACCTCTGCCACAAACCACCTGCCTGCCACTTTCTGCTCCTCTCCGTTTTCCTCCTCCACTCCACCCGTCTCCCACCCACCTCCACCACCACCTCCTTCAGCTCATGTGATTACTGGTGATGATCTGGAATAATCTGGCTAAAAGCATATCACTCTGTCTCGGCGCACTGAGCAGAACAGGCTGCCACTCATTTTTCAGGGGATGAAATGTGGCTGTGTTCACCCCGGCTGGTAAACTTGTTTTGTGAGAAGTAGAACATGTAATTAGATTTACCACTGCTGGGAGCAGCGAGACGGAGTTCGGCCACTGCAGACACTATTTAATAAATGTTATGGAATGAAGTTTGGCCTTCTCTGGCTGCCACTTGAAACCTCTCACTCAAAACATTTACCCTCTCCTCGATGTTCTCCCTATATCTTATTTTCTCTTTACCACTTCCCTTGCTGATGGGTTTTGTCTCTTTTACTTTGACAACTCTTTCATCTCTCCCTGTCATCGGCCTGTCTGTGTGTTTTTGTCGCCAGTGATCTTGAGCTCAAGTAACTGGTCCATTCTGTGCCCAAGGCTTGCATACCCACAGGGATGTTACACTATCCATAGGAATGAACAGGACAAAGGAGAGTGGCACACACAAAAAAAAACATTATGTTACATCTTGCACTTTCTAGTAGGTTCTAAAAAAGACTGCTGTGTTTTGAGACAAATCTCCATGATGATGACGCTTTAGTTTAAGTAATCGTTAGACCCCGACTGATATGGGATTTTGAGACCGATGACGATACTGTTTTAGAAGGGGAAAATTAATGTATAACTGATATGGTGGCAGATATAGTACATTTTTGAGCTGGAATGAAAGTAGACCTTGTTATGTGGATTTTGCACCGATTTTCCACCATTCTGCTAATGTACCCAGAGAGTTACTATCTCAAATTTTGTTAAATAAAGACATTTATTAAAAATAATAATAAAATATAAAGAATAGGAATTAAATAAATTTACATTATTACTTTTATGTTTCAGTCAATTGCTATTTAAAAAAAAAAAAAAAAAAAAATTAATAGCTGGCACCATTTCTAAATCATGCCAAGCAACATTTTCTGTGTTATATATTGTGTAAAAAAAAAAAAAAAAGTCTTTATAACGGCACATATCCCACGGCATATACACAGATACTGATGAGCCTTTTATAGGCCAATAATATCTGTCAACCGATATGTCTGTCAGGCTCTAATGTTGTCTGTAAAAACTGGTAAGAAGTCTAAATACAAATGTTTGGGAAGTAGAGAAAGTGGGCCTGGAAAGAGAAAGCAAAATGGAGAGATAGCATATGAACCAATCCTTTGTTTCCCAAACACATCCCTCTGTAGTCTATTGTTTTCCACTGAGCTCGCGCTGGCTAAGACCCCACCACCACCACCACCACCCGGCTGTCCCCTTCCCTTCTCCAGCAACAGTGGATTGTATGCGATGTCTGCCAGTGCCCAGCGGAGGGGAAACATACCCTGATTTAACCTGGCGTCTCTTATACGGAGCACGTTGTGCAGCTGGCCAGAGGTGGCCGGCACAGGGCAGCAGCCAGAGCATGTCTCGCTGCCACGGCAGGCTGTCTAACTGATGGTGTGCTAGAGACGGGGGCTGCATGCAGAATCAGCTCCCTGCTGCAGGCTGCTGCCGGCTCTATTTTTAGCCCCCCAGCTCCCATGGGTTGGGAGGGAGGGAGGGGAGAGGAGGGGGGTCTGTCTCGTCGCGGAGAGTTGAAAGTCAACGTGTGCAGACACAATGGTGAGGGGCTGCCGCCGCATGGTGGAGGAACCCATTTTTAGAGGAGTATCTGCTTCTCACGCCTACCTCCTGTATCTTCCTCTTACCCATGCAGTCTGCCACTGCTTCAGCACTTCATATTCAATATTCTGCAAAAGTCTTTCTAGTGGGCGCAGTGGTAAGATGAAGGGCTGATAGAAAGCTGGAGTCAGGGGGCTTTGAAGTGTGTCCTCTTCTCAAACACCCACAAAGCAACTGGATGATCATGAAGCTGTCTGTGGAGAAGAGATTGTGTAAATAAGATCCGCCGATCCAACTGACTGTCAAAGCTTTTGTTTGCTCTGCTTTGTCTGCTCAACCTGCTCCTGCCTCCTCCTACACTGTTTGTTTGGATCCTCAGCTATACTGGAGGAGGATATATCTGCATGATTTGTTCAGGTTAAAGCGATAAGCCACTTAACTACATTGTACCTCAGAGATTCTTGTGGACACAGTCAGCCTAATGTCTGCATAGTGCAGCATCATTGAGAGCTCATCAATGACAGTGCATTCTCTTCCAGAATATTTTTCCCCCAGTAATATAGTGCTGTGAAAATAGATATGACACATTCTGTTGCAGGTATAAAAAAAGAGGGAGAGAGAAAGATGACAAACACTATAACAAACAAAGGCTCAAGCAATTTGCCACATGCTTTTATTAGGTCTAGTGTGAGTGGGAGAGACATAATGGAAATTAATGGTGATAGAAAGCTGCTCACAGACTGTAGCTCAATTACATTTATTAAGGGTGATGAAGGAGAAGAAACAGCACATGCTAGAGGACTGTGACATACTGCAGCTTTCGGATCTTTAGCAATATATTTAACCTAAATTCAACAATAAACATGTCCTTAATCCTCTGAACCCCCACAACCCCACATGTTTTCTTTACAAAATGTCCTCACTGTGGGCTTGTATTTCACTGCAATATACAAGTCCTGCAGCTCTATGGAATCAGCACAATCATGGCAAAAGTCTGAACAACTCAAAGGTATTTTGTGCAGAATAACAGTTAAAATGATACAAAAAGGTAATTTCTCTAATCATTTTCTGATAACCTATGATCCAAGAAAACATACGTTTCTGGGTTTCAGAAGGTTAAATAGTGCAGAGAGAGAGAGGACAAGGCAAGGTGGAAGTATAAGTTATAAAAATGTAAAAATGGTTAGATAGGTATTTCCAATATTGGTAACACTTGTGGGCACTTGGAAAAATGTTGTGTGTTTATATATATATATATATATATATATATATATATATTCTCTGTGCTGCAGAGGTGCATAAATTATTTACTGCAGTAAATAACAAGGCCACAGTAAAATATGACAGGAGCCCTGAGACTTATTGGGGTTCAGAAGGTTTAAGTATAAACACAGGATTTTGATGATTCATCACATGTTTGTTGTCTGTTTTTGTCTGTGTGCAGACGGCGGCCTCATGCCCAGGGACGCCTTACCCACCCAGAGCACCACGCTGGAGGCTCTGCTGCGAGGAGAGGGTCTAGACAAGAGGAACAACTCTAAGAACGATGAGGAGAGTCTGCTGGAGATCCAGGTGAGCTCCGTCAGGCAGGGTCACTGAGTGTGTGTGTGTCAGCCAAACGTTTAAAGTGCAAATGTTCAGCGACATCACTCAAGTGATTGAGCGGCCTGCCGCTGAGAGTGAAGTGTTGCGTCCCGACTGGTTGTCAAGGCAGCTTGCCCAGTTTTTCCAGCTGACCTGCAGGGCTCGTTAGCCGACTGCCGTCTCACTGCGAGGCATTCTGGACAAGTAGCTGCTTCAACTTTGAATTCACATTTACTGATTGTTATTCTGTATATGGTAATGATAGAAGTGATGCCCACATAATATGTTTTAATATAGGAAAAATTATATTTACCATCCCTTGGTCTGTGCATAACATTGTCAACAAGTCAAAAGCAGTGTTAGCTCAACTAAAGTTGTCCCAATACTAGAACTTTACACTTTGATACAATTCTAGGTATAATAAACAATACTCAGTACCTCTTTTGTCTATATCTTGGGTACTGTGTAATGTGTCAACACTTTGACAACCTTATTCTTTGCTATATTAACCTTCTGAACTTCATCCCGCCAGCGGGCTTCAAACATACAGTATGTTTCCTTTTACAGAGGGGCAAAAATACACCATTTGTCGTAGAAAGAAACTGTAAAAACAGGCATTGTCGTTTAAATTCGAACTTTACAGCAGTCCTTGGCCCTCATTTTTCAAACGAGCGTACGACAGAAAGTGAGCGTAAAGTGGGCGTAAGATCATTTCTACGCAAGGCTCGGCATTCATCAATTTGGACGTGAGCGGAGGGTACGATCAGATCTCACATCTGCTCTCAGCTCGTGTACGCAAATCTGAGTCAGTGTGAAGTCCACACGTCTGAGTCGGAGAATTGATCTTAGACTATAGTATCGATGCCTGGAGCTGATAAAACTCTGTGGTGTTTTGTTTTTAATGGTGACAAACCAAAGCATGTTTAGGCTACATCATTTATCATTAAAACATAATTTTAAAAAAATACACCCTGCGACTGTGAAATTCTTTAAACAGAATACTAGCAGAGGCTATTAAATGTTGTTGTCTTCTGCTATTAACCGTTATGCTGCTGGACTGTAATATGTCTATATCGCTACTATTGTTGTTTGTAACGCTGCACTTTGCTAATAAAGCTGACTTTAGGGGTAAAAAATCCTCCTTTTGGCCTTCTGAATCGGGTATATATTAGGGCTTGACATTTAAATGACGCTCTTTTTGAGCCGCCACATTTATCAACAGCCGATCATTCTTACGATGTGATTGGAGAGATACAATCGTTTGATAAATCACACGTGAACCTTGTCGTAAGATGAAATATATGCTTGTTTCTACGCTCGTGTCTACGCTCCTTTCTACGCTCCTTTCTACGCTCCTTTGATAAATGAGGGCCCTTGAATGGATCATAGTTTATGAAAGTATCCATTAGAAAAAGTAACCAAAACGAAGCTTTAAATATTTTTGTCAAAATCACTTTATTCTACATGTCTCTACAAAAATGGATTTAATTTCATTTAAAATAATAAAAAAAAAATCAGAGAAATTCAACTTGCATTTTTCCTTTTTTATGATTTATGTCTTTATAACTGTGTTATTCTGTGCAAGACATTTTTGATTTGTTCCCACTAGCCATGATTCTGCTGATTCTATAGAGCTGCAGGACATGTAGGTTGTATATATATTACATATATTGCAGTGAAATAAAAGGCCACAGTGAATAAAATTAAAAAGAGGAAAAAATGCCCTGCAACAGCTTGTTGGGGTTCAGAGGGTTAACAGGAAGATGGGGCTTGGCGCATTAATGGCTCATCTCAAGAACAAAATAGTTATTTTTATAAATGAATGCTCCTGGTACAAAACAAATTGCTACAATAAAAGATAATAGTCACTAGCCCTTTCAGTACCTGTATGACCTGAAACATTTGTCAAAAACACCTTAAATTGTGGGTCAAGAACTGAACAATTGATTTTTCTCTCCTCTCTGTTGTTGCAGCATGCTGGTGCTTTAATCAGAGTCTTGAAGTGGTCTGTCTGTGTTTTTCTCTGTCTCAGAGGGTTCTGGAGGCAGACGCAGCAGAAGACGCTTTCAATGATGATGACGACTACGAGGTGGACACTCCCAAGAGGAGACATCGGGGCAAAGGAAGAGTAAGTGCCCACATTACACAGGTTGTCATGTACTCAAGTGTACTGTAAGTAGTCAGCCCTCCACTGGAGCTTTGAGAAAAAAATTATATTATTAGACAGTTTACAAACATTAGCATGATTGTTGTGTCAGAGGCTGTTCTACAACTTAATTACATCAAACCCCATTAAAGTCAATGTGATGTATTCTGCACAGCTGTGGTGCTGCAGCTGATATGTGCATGTTATAAAGTCAATTTTTATTACAGATAGTGACGGTATCTGGATGTTTTTCCTCAGGGTCGGGGTTCAGGCCGCAGGAAGGCAGATATGGATGACGACAAGCCATACGTCTGTGACAGTAAGTACAGATTAATCCTGAAATATTAAGTTTGTTCTTGTGTCATATCCTTTTTATTTGTTCAGTGTGCAGTACCGAGTGACAATTTGTTGGTTTTCTGTATAATCTGCTGGTTCCTCTGACATGTTTTAAGCCTTTTTTACAGTGGCTGAGAAGTGTCCAACTAATGTAAAAGTCACAATGTAACATAAGACCGCATCACAATAATTTTGTGGAATAAACATGTTCCAATTGTACACTGTCTCTAAGCAACTTCTACATCTACTGGTATTATATAAATTAGAAGATCTGGGTGATAAGGAGAGAATATCTAATCAAAATTAGCGCAAAAACAAACAAACAGATTTTCGTGGGTTCAAGATATCTGAATGAAAAAGGGCTCTATGGGTAGCAACAAGTGTCCTCTATACGTTCTTGCCTGCTTTATAAAATGCAGATTAAAGCAAAAAAACAATTTATTTTCATGCATTATTTCGCCTATTGCATAAGAATATTTCTGCTGAGACTCTTGTCCAATCAGTTAGCCTAATGTGTAATGATAGGCGCGTTTCCATTAGGGTAAAAGGTGGCCGCTGGGAAAGTTTCAGGCCATACCATTCACTTGGCACATGGCAGCTCACTTGAAATGTCTCCATTACAAAAAAAAAGGCCACAAAGGGATTTACGCGACTCAGGAGGTGACGTATGGTTTTCAATCGTCGCATAATTGCTTAAAAAGCGTAGACACAACAGTTTCGACTGTGACGTCACATACGTGACGGATTTAACCTGGGAGACGCACCAAACGTAAACAATATGGAAGGAGACGCCGAGATGGAAGGAGCAGAGCTTGCTTTGTTTCTTGTCGCTGTGTTCATGCACATGGCGGCTGTGACTACTCACTACTTCGCCGGATTTTACAAATGGCGCGTTTTGTTGTGGCGGCGTTGAATACTACGTCACATCCCGCTTAACACATCCCTGCTCTTCGACAGGGCCAAAAAATGGCCGGTCAAACGGCTGCTAGCGCCGGCTCACATTCAAATTAGGGGTGTTTCGGCGAGGGAGACCCTCCTCATTCCGGGTATCCGACTAGTGGAAACGCACCTGATGTTAGTCCCTGTAGCAGCCATTTCGTCGCAGTAAGAGCATTTCTTTAAACCTGCCCTCACTATATAAAACAACCTGCTGTGACCTCTAGGATAATCACAGCCTCATGAAACTTTACAACCACAAACTAGAGACCTAGAGCATTCAACAGCTTGACACACAATGCTGAGCTGCATCTCAAATTAATCTTCTATGTGGCAATTATTGTTGAGCTGCTATCTCTCCCTAAATATACACTGCCAACAACCTCCAATTCTCAATATAAGGGGGCAGCATGATAAGCTGGTTTGTCCTTCCACACTTTATTTAAGCACATTTGCTCAAGAACCTGTTAAAAAACTGTCTCTTAGTCTGAATGGCACCCTTCTTACTTATTCGCTTTATACTGTATATTAAGAGAATATACACAGACCAAGAGCTTATTCCAAAAACACTGTAATGACCTCTATTGTCAGACAGTCAACCCTCTGTAACTCAGTGATGAGCACAGTTTTTTGGGGTGGAACCCACAGGATGAAACGAGGAATACTTGAAACTACAGTAGAGTCACTGTGGTTTCAAGTATTCCTGTACATGCAAGTTGTATGTGGAAACTGGAGGTGGAGGGTATTGGATGTTGTGACTCTTGGTGAAAGACTCATGTTTTTCCACTCTTGTTTGCTTTGTGTCTTTTCTGTTCCAGACAGATACAAACAAAAGCAGAACTCAAAATCTTCGGCTGCAGGTACCTCTATTTGTTAATGGGTTTTTTTTTATCAGGATATTTGCTTTAATAGATTGTTGAGTGGTAGCCTTGTAAGTGCCGTGATTATTGATTGAGGCCTATATTATTTTACTTTTCTCGAGCTGAAAAGTGCTCCTGGGGCAGTGAAACTGAAACATGGTTATTACTCTGTCTGTGTTTGTATTTTATCTGACAGACTATTGTAATCACATCATAAAGTACTAGGCTTTGGGTTTCTTGCACATTCAAAAAGTGCACGTAGATACTTTTAGTATCTTTATAACTCAAAGGCACTACAAGCTGACAGACACTCGGTTGGTTTCTTGACTCTTGTCTCATTACAATGAAAGCATATTGAGGCTGAAAAAACATGCACACATAATGAATTTTAAGTAATAAGATTGAACATTGCCTTCTGTTGCAGTCTGTGCGAAGCGCTACAGGAACCGTACGGGACTAAGCTACCACTACACCCATTCCCACCTGGCAGAGGAGGAGAGAGCGGGAGAAAGAAGCTCAGTGGCATCTAAATCTCCCTCTGCACCACAGACTGACAGACACAAACGTAAGAATTGTAACGTATATCATCAAACAAAATATTCTCACCATGACAGCCTGTTCCACTCAGTGCTGTGCTGACCGTTTTTATTGATTAAAAATTTCAAATCCACTGAGTGGATCATCATTTCTTTAAGTCTTCCTGATTCTTTCTCTAGATTTTGCTGTTAAAATAATTTCCCACTGTCATTATTGCACCTTTTGTTGCTTTTGTTTCAATATTGATTTCATTTGCAATTCCTAAAATCTTGTTGTTTGTTTTTTTTTTATAAAATCTTGTTTTTATTTATAAAATTTTATTTCTTTTTTCTAATCCTTGTTTATTTTCTTAAATATTGTTTTCTAAAATCTTGTTTTTATTTCCAAAACCTTGTTTCCTAAAATCTTGTTTTCTGAAATTGTGTTTCATTTTCTAAAATATTGTTTTCTAAAAAATTTTTTCTTAAGTCTTGTTTTTGAATCTTGTTGCATTTTCTAAAATAGTGTTTCTATTTCTAAAATCTTGTTTTGATTTGTAAAAGTATTGTTGATGCAGTTTGACTCAAGGGAAAATCAACTGTACCTTAATCTAATAAAACACTATTCACTATTTTGTGCTTGCAGGTCCAAAGGGTCCAGGTGGGACCAGTATTCCCAACAACTACTGTAATAAATGCCAGGGCTCGATCAAGAAAACGGGTAAAACTGGGTCTCCCTACTCAACCTGCCAATGCAAACGTGAGTACACCAAAATATAATATACACAACTGATATATCAAAGTGGGCATATGCATGATGGTTAAAAACTGGATGCTTCTGCTTCATGATGACGCTTCCAGCTGACCGTGGTGAGGAGAAGGAAGACGGGACTTTTACTGGAGCGGAGGAGCTGTTCGGCACCACCTCGGAGAGCGACACTTCCACCTTTCACGGCTTTGAGGACGACGAGCTGGAGGAGCCCGCCACAAACAGCAACGGAATATCCAACCGACACAGATAGAAAGAACCTTTTAGATTCGAAGAGACATTTTTTTATATGGATTAACCTCTGGCAAAAATCCGCTGCTTCTTTTTCAATGTTTTTTGTTTGCAGAAAGCACAAAGTGATAATTTCAGGACAGAAATGCAAGTGGTATTTTATCTACTGAACATTGTTGAATAATTTATGAACACCTTTTTTATATATAAATATATATATTAACTTTCAAGGCTATGAACGACTGTCAGTGTTTCTTGACAAGTGACTTGGTCTCCATGCAAAACAGAAGATTGAGTGGAGGTTTTTTTTCCGTCACTGGAGCAGTAGGAGCATAAACGTTATGAACAAAAGAAAAGAAAAAAAAACACTGGAAAAATTTGAACAATTGAATCATTTAAAAGGCATAAATGAAACCGTACATTTGATGGAGATGATTGAATGTCATTGCAGATGCGTACTTGAGCTACTGGATGTTTTTGAATCAGTAGTGTGGTGTGACTATGAAGGTCTTCTGCTCGAAAACTCTGGATTAAACTTGTATGAAAATGAAGGAACCAATGAAAGAAAAGGACTGCCACAGGCCTCTGAAAATGTTTGAAGATGAAGATGAAGAAGTCTTTAAATTACAGATAGAAAGGACTTAATAAATAAAAGGTAAGCAACAGTTTCTCTTTCTTGTCTTGAAACAGAGCTGTGGGAACATACTATAGCTGAGATGCATGATAAAAGTACATCACACAAATACAGACTGCTCGGTGGCAGCAAAATATATGTATGCTTATAGCCAGAGCACAATATCCAAAACACAACTGCAGGATGCCAGCGGCAGCATAAAAATCAACAAGTGGTGGATTGTAACTAAGAACATTTACTCAACTACAGTTCATATTTGTGGTGCTTTTACTTCACTTGAGTATTTCCATTTTATGTTACCTTTTACTTCTACTTAGCTACATTTTAGAGGCAAATATTGTACTTTTTACTCCACTGCATTCAGCTCACAGCTTTAGTTACTTTTCAGGTTGAGATTTAACATGAAAAACATGATACATTTAAAGTGATAACACACTTTTTTATTTTTTAATTAAACCTCATAATAGTATATTAAGGAGTTTAAATGAGCCCTATCTTTTTAAAACATTTTTAAATAAAAATAAAAAAGCTGCTTGCATAAATGCATCAATACAACTAATCTAAGAGTATATTTGGAATATAAATAATCTGAGTGGGGCAATTCTGCATAACCAGTACGGCTGTGGCTCAGTTGGTAGAACGGTCGATGGTTTCGATCCCAGATTGTGGCAGCCTACATGTCGAAGTATCCTGAAGATACTGAGACAAGATACTGAACCCCAAATTGCTCCCGGTTGCGTTCATCGCAATTACCAATGGTGGCAGGTGGCACTATTTAGGGTAGCCTCTGCCACCAGTCTGTAGTGTAAAGCGCTTTGAGTGTAAATTGCTATATAAATGCAGATTTACCATTTTGTTACTCTAATCTGATATTTAGGGATTTTAGGATGTCTCTTTACAAATAAATGATACTTTACTGTTACTTCTTAACAGGGCATCAATAATGCAGGGATTTTCTTTTACAGTTATAGGATAACTCACGATGAGGCGCCAAAAATGTAAAAAGGGGTTAATCGAAACTGCTATCCCTCCCATAAGGATATCAAATATGTAAGGATGAACCTGAGCAACACTTGTGTCGGTCTCATGGTTCAAAAGTGTGGTTAGATGGCTATCAGAATTTTTAATGATTATCATTAATAATGATTAATTATAATAAATTATATGACTTGATTTTCTCAGTCATCTCTCGATTGGGGCACCACTCTGTAAAAGAGAGAAAAGATAGCCAATTCACCTAAATAAGTCTCATAAAGTTACTAAGCTATCAATTTGGAACACTGATTTATAATTAACTTTAAATTATAACCAAATTACCATATTCATATTTAGTAGTGGTTAAAGGAATTTGAAGTTTTTTTCATAGAGAAGGTTGGCTTAAGGCTCACAGTATACAACATTAAATGGGCCGCATGTATATTCCAATAAGGTATTTATACTGAATAAACAAAGTAAAGCAAACAAAACACACAATATATGGAGTATAGAGAGCTACACAGTCTAAGATTATTTACAGTGTAAGGGTGTGAGTGAGAAAAGGTGTGTATGGGGGTGACGTACATGACAAAACGTCTCTTTTCTAAACTTGGTTGAGAGTTGGTTGGCTGGTGTGGTGTGATTCCCTCGACTGAAACCACAATAGCACCACAATAGCACCATAGCATTTTGTTTCGCTAGCTTCAATTAGTTTATGCCGACGTTAATTACGGCAGGTGTTGTGTAGTTTGTAAAAAAAATGCTCAAAACCCCCATAGAATAGTAAGTTGATAATGGTTATAGTATAGTATGTCAGAAAACTATTTTTAAAAACCCATATCAATAGTACGCCTATTCTATGTCAGAAAATGGAAAGAAAAAAAAACACATCTCGGTGTAGTTTGTTTGTGTATATATATATATATATATATATATATATATATATATATATATATAAACAGAAAAAAAGGTGTTAAAAAAGGTCAGTGTATTTTGTCCAAAAATGTCCTTTACACCTTAAATACTATGTTGATAATGGGAATAGTATATATCCAAAAATATATAAAATACAACTTTTCATAGTAAACAGTAAACATTATATCAGCATGTTAGCGTTGTCTTTCTGAGCATGTCATCATGACTGCAGACCTGGAGAGACATATTACGTGTGAGTCTAACCCATATCGTTTGTTCGTTACTGCAGGAGCACTCAGCACATTGGCATGTGGCCCAGCGGTGGGGGTAACCAGTGAAGAAGAGGATTTAACTCTGGAAAAACTAATGAGCCTTCATGTCCCTTCTGATTTGGGCCTAAAATAACTGACTGGAACGGATGAACGGACACATCCACCACTTCTACAGGCCATGTGGCTTAATTGAAGCAACTGCTCCCTTGACGATATGTATCGATCCCTTCTGAACATTTGAAATGTGAGTGGATCCAGCTTCATTTCATCCTTTCTGCACTGTGCTGGAGCTCCACTGAGCTATGGGAACACTAAAGGCCAGGCCTTCTTTGGACTGTTTGTGCCCAAGCGGGTGCATTCGGGGGCCCCCGTGGCCCGGCCTGCCCACTCCTGCTCTGTGACTGTGTGTCTGCCGTGTGATCCGATGTGACACTAAGACGTCATTATCCTCATCACTGTGCCAGCCTCCCCGCTCTGCACTGGAAACCAGCTCTGACAGCCATGACCCTCCAACCTGATTGGACCAGTGACCCCCTGACCCCCCAGCCATAGACATGGTGCTCAAATCCACCACTATTACATGCAGACCTCTGGACTACTGTATTAATACCCTGACATGGACGCAAAGGTTTTCTCTTTCTGCCTCTGTCCCTCTGTCTGTTTTTGCTCTCTACTTCCTGGGCCTCTCTGATCTCATTCTGACTCGCAGTAATTTAGCTCTTTCTTTCTATCTTTCTTTCTTTTCTTTATTTTTTGCATATTTTCTCTGTTGTATAATATTTCTATGTTTTGAACTCTTTAAAGTTTGATTAGTATGACTTCTTGGGTTTGTTCAGACTGTATTGATACCTCTGTCCTGATCAGGTGCACAATAGCCACAACTACTCAGGCATCTTTCATTTCCTCTGCTGTTGATTGTTCAGCCCTGATTCATGTGATTGTATTCAGTTGGCAAAAAGAGGGACAAAAACATGAGGATCCCATTATAATCAACTTCCAGGATGGATTTGGGAAGCTGCAGTCTCATGCTATAGGAAAAAAACAAAAAACATCGCAATAACAAGCTTCAACTTTGTGCAAAAACCTCTCCGCTTTCCATTTGAAATCTACAGCGTCAGCAGTGAGAATCATCTCATTTGAAAACAATATTGTTGCTCGACAGAGGCATAACTCTGCTCAGATCCATATATTAAGTGAGAAACTGTAAATCCAAGTTATGTGACATTTCCGTTGAGTGCTTTAGAGGGCCTAATTGCTTTCTGACATTTAGAAGGTGCTTGCAGTACTGTATCAAAAAGCCTTTTAGGTCCATAGGTTGCACATACTGTGTAAGAGGTCTGTGTCCTTCCATGTGATTATTCAGTATCGCTGCAATGTAATAACAGCTGCTCCGTTTTTGAAGCTAACCATTAATCCTTCGTGTCTGGTGTGACTCGCGTAAGTGCTTGTGCATTCAAACCATCTTTCTTCACTTCCCTCAGGGACCCTCCACACAACAGCACATCATCTCCTCCGGACAAAGAATGGATTTCAAATTATCTTGTCTTCTTCTCTTGTATCAGTTTCGTGGCGTTTTCCACAGTTAAATGGGTCATTGTGTCTTTTTATCTTCCAAAGTCACGCCAGTGAAAGTGAAAAGCATGTGTTCATCAATCATAACCTGCTTATTGTTACCTGCCGTATATGAACAGGCCTACGTGTGGTGCAGTTCTGAACAAAAGGAGAAGATCCTAAAATGCAAAAGTCAGTGATGTCTGCTTCGCACTACGTGTCACCAATCATTGAATAGCCTGTATACCTCGTCAAAGACACAGCAATAGGCCCTGGTACTCTCTTGTCAAAGCCTGCCTGAAGGGAGGGGGGGTGGAGGAGGGAGGATCGGGGTGGGGAACGGAGCCAAGAGGAGATGAAATGGACATGACTGGGCGTTTGTTTCATCTTCAGCTGTAAATACGAGTCGAAAAATGGAGAGAATGAAGAAGTCTTTGTTTGTTAAACTATTTTTATTGTTCTGAAAAAATAAAGAAAAAGAAATAAAGAATGACTGGTGACGCTGCCATGCTGTCTTATTTTTCTGAGAGGTGCTCGTTTTTTGAAAATGCAGCAGCTGATAAGCAGAAGAATCCCAGACTGGATCGATCGAGGTTGGAGTGACCCTCAGACTCCGTGAGCAGACGAAAAAGGGAAGAAAAAAAAAACACCACTTGAGTTTGTGGGAGCAGAGGTGCAAACAGGAACATAAAGAGGCTTCAGCACAGGCAGAGCTTATTGATCCATCAGTAGGTAGGTGCTGCTTGAGAAATCACAAGAAGGAAGTCATATATGAGCCACAGAGTCTGCCTGCAGAGAGGAACATTCAGTATATGAGGTCTGAATGTTAACTGCAGGTATAAAGTAGAAAGGTCCGCAGTCTTAAAGGTGATGTAAGGGAACTAAAGGGGAGAAATGTTACAGTGCTATGAGAGCATGTCTCTTATTGATCCTATTAAATGTGTCGAATCACTTCATCAGGTAATATATCAGCACAACCCTGTGAACCTGACCATTTGCAACACATTTTCACAATCACCAAAATTACACTGTTTCCGAAAGTCCTTGAATGGATCATAGGTTACAATAGTTTCTGTTGAGAAACAAAGCTTAAAATGTTGATATTTCTCTCAAATTCACTTTATTCTATGTCTCATTTAAAGCTTTGCCAAAAATAAACTGTTAAAAACATTAAATTCTACTCCTCAGCGACACTGTGAAGCTATGATTGATTCTGCTGAGACAAACGCTCACGTGACAAATATTCACTGATCTGTTTACACAGAGCAGAGAGGAGAGGACAGGAGAGGTTGTAAAAATGCAAATAGATTAATATGTATAGCATGTGGAGAAACATCTTTTTATATCCATACTTGTGGACACTTGAAGTGTTGAAACTATATCAATTCCATTTTTAAACATTTTTTGAAAATTATTTACCAGAGAAATTCAACTCAAGTTCAAATTCAATTTGTGTTGCGTTGTCTTTTTTTATGATTTATGTCATTATAACTGTTATTCTGCACAAATGACACTTAAAAATCACTCAGACTTCTATCCACAATTGTGCTGATTTCATAGAGCGAGAGGACTTATTGCAGTGAAATACACAGCCACAGTGATTAAAATTTAAAAAGAGCAAAAAACACCCTGAAAAGGCTTTCAGATTACGTTTCGGGTTTCAGAGGGTTAATGCAAGTAGATAAATACTGCTACTAATAAGCACTACAACACCACCAAGTACAACTGTGAGGTTGTGGCAGTGAAAAAAGAAAATTTCAGAATAAAATGTCTGCATATATCTGCAGCTTTGTGTGTATAAAAAGACTTTTGGTCAAAGCCAAAACAGAGGAGACATTTCATGATGCAAACACAAACAAAAGAGTGACACAGAGGCGACAGGTCCAGAGTTTTTTATTATTTGGTACCCATGAATAGATAGCAGGTGCTTGAGTGTTTTAGAGTGCCAGTAGTCATCTTGCTGATTGAGAAACTAAAAGCACAAAATGCCCTGAATATGTTACATGCATAGTAATGTGCCCATATCATGACAATAAAATGTGCTTTTGGATAATGAAATTTTGCCAATTTACATCTACAATCCACCCCGTACATAGTGTCATTGTAACATTTGGTACGTCGACTTGAGTTAAGCATCTCTCTCTCTACCTTATAATCAAGATTATTATATTATTATTATTATTATTATTATAAGAATAATTGGTTTATGATAATTATTAATAATATGACCTGTACAGTGCATTGCAACAACTCTAATAGAAAATAATATGTGAGACACTCATTCAGCAGTCCAGTCTGTCACTGGCCTCATGGGGGAGCTGTGAGACTAAAATCTTCTCACTCCAAGCACTTCCTGTCTGCAGAAGAAGTTTGAAGCCACATTGGAGCACAGAGGCCTTCGTGTTCAGTGTGTGGCACCCATGATGGCTCAAATATTGTTCTCAGTTGCATGTCCGTTCACTGAGGAGTGTCGCTCCATTTCAGGGCTTTTGCTTGTCTGTGTGCCATCAAACCATCTTCCCTTCAACTCCATTATGGTCCAATAACATGCACCATCCCCCCCACAGTCATTAAAACACATGATGAGTATTAGATGGAGTCACGGCATACGTTTTGCCAAACAAAAGTGGGCAAGTTTCATGAGACGAGATATCCATGCAATAAAAAAAAAGCAACAAAACATAAATGATCCCATATCTGGGCTGCAGGCTTTGTAAAATCTCCATGATCGGAGAAAACATGTTATAGTTTTGACATCATGATGTCTTTTGATATGATGTGAACACAGTTTGATACAGTCTTGTTTCTGGTCCTGTGGTTTCATTACCACTAGATGGACCCATGGCACTGGAAACTTCAAAAAGTCAGTATAGTCGGAGCCCAAAAAAGCATGAGGATGCCATTTCATATTTGACTGTGCACACTAGGACTAAAAATAAAAGCTCAAAATCACTGCGATTCACCATGTGGGCCATGTTTGTGTTTTAAGCTTCTCAGACTTTTTTGATTGACTAATTTTGACTGTGCAGCCTGGAAATGTTTGGAAGTCGAAGCCTGGAAGTTCATTGAATCAATTTGCCAAGTGGATCAAGGTTAATCTTTGCCATAATTCTCATGACAAAGCACTGTTTTAGAGAAAATAAATCCCCAACAAAGATGGATGAAACAAGCAACGGTGCAGTGTAAATGCTACATTAAGCCCTTATGCCAGATTTTGGAATGTAATGAAGCATGTAAAGTTAAACCTTCAAAAAATCTATTCTGCAGAGGTTAAATATAATTTATTGGAGGGGGATTATACTGCCCAAACTGTGTTAACTATTTAACTGACATGTCATGTGCTTTATAAGGAACAGATAGAATATAAATTTAGCATATATAAAAAGCATATATTTCTTCTAAAAAAAAAGAAAAGAAAGTGGTCTCACACTTTATTTATTGCTGGCTGCCTTGTGAGCACAGAGACATATTTAAATAAATATTTGTGTCTGTGTTGATGTGCCTATTTGACCTCTTTGGCCCCAGCTGTTTTTTAGCACAACTAAACCATTTCATTGCAAATGTTGCGGCAAATAGCTTTTAAATGTATAAAGAATATTGTTGCGATACCACAGATGTGCTTTTAATATCCGAAAAACACATACTTATATATAAAACAAAATGAAAACAATATATCAGCCTAACCACCAGTTTGGTGACTAAGTGATGAAAAAGAGGGCAGCCCTAGTCTGGATGTGCTTATACTGTATGCTGCATGCCATGTGGTGTGTTGGCTGAGGTTCCCCTTTGTCCGCATTGTCTTTTCCTCAGTGGTTCTGTGTGTTGGGGGCGTTCAGTGCTGCACTACCAGTATGGCAGCAGTCCTCCGGGCAGTGTCCGAGAGCCTCCACAGCAGCCCTGTCCAGCCCGGCTCCAGTGTCTGTGCCCCTGCCCCGACCCCGGCCCCTGTGTGGCGGTCACCCCTCCGACAGGGTCTGGCTGAGCCCCTCCAGCACAGGCTGTGTCAGGACGACTGCATCAGGCCTGTCAGGCGCTTTCCCGTCAATGACTTGCCCTGGAAGGTCAAATAAAACACATTACTAGACCGAGATGGGGGACGTCCTTTAGAAATGTTTAGAACTAAAATGCTTGGTTTGAACTAGCATGTTATCTTCACAAATACAGGTATAAAGAGCCATAACAGAGTGTAATATGGTTGTAATTGCAGTGAGCCAGCCAGTGTGGTTTGTGATATGAACAGCCCCAGCTCCAAATGACTTACCACACTGCGGGTGAACTTCTCCAAGGAGGTGCGGCGGCCCTGTTCAGTGTCTGCTGGCTGCTGTTTTGGGAGGGGGGGAAGCAGGTTGAGTGTTTGGGTCAGGTGTTGACGGAGGAGGGGGAGGGGGGGATGGGGTGATGTAGTTAGTGAGGAGAAAAGGGGCCAAGCATTGCAAAAATGAGGGCCGAGGACAATGTTGGAGTTGCATTTTTTGGGGGGGTGGGGTGGGGGGGAGTGGGGTCAGTGACAGGCCAGCAGGAGGAGCAGTGTCCAAACGGGGAAAGGGAAGAAAGGCTAGCATGAACAGAGGCAGCTGTGATTTGCTGAAAAGCTCCATATTACACAGAAACAGCTAAAAGTAGGAAGGAAAAAATAACATACAACAACTTAAATATACTGTACTTCTCTGACAGCACAGCAGTTTGCCTGTTGGCATATGATGTAATGTTTGACGTAATTTTACATAATTTAGCAGTTTCCTTGCACCTGCATCTTGGGCACAGTTGTTATTCTTTTTGGGGGCTCTGTTGGAAGTCAATCAGACCTTTTTAAAAGCCGCCAAAGGACATTAAAATGTCCCACATCTGGAGCATGTAAGTGTGATCAGAGTGCTAAACTTTGAGTTGTTTAAATTACTTTTCCATGGATATTTTAAAATATCTAGTGGTGGAAGACTCTAATCAAGTAAAAGTAGAAATGCCACTGTGTAAAAATGACAGTTACAAGGTAAGTCATGCATTCAAAATTCAAAAGTATTAGAATCAAAATTCACTTAAAGTGAAATCTTTCATGATGCAGATATTATTAATATTATTACAGTATGATCATTGATGCATTCATGTGGAAGCATTAATAATGTTGCGGCTGGTAAAGTTGGAGCAAATTATAACTATATACATATATACTACCAGACAGCATCAAATAAAATAATGCATCAGGATTTATTTGTTGATAATATGGAGGCCCGAAGCGACCAAAATCATGAATAAAATAAACAAACACATGATCATTAACAAAATTGCTATACACCAATAAATGCACAAAGATAATATTAAAAATAAATGTAGACATTCATTAATTGTTACCTTTTTTTAAAAAAAATCCCCTATGTATTCAATTAAATTAATTGATTTGGTTAGTTAGTTGTTTTTATTACTATTTCAATGAATTCATTTATTATTGCATTCATTTTTATTTATTTTAAATTTGTTTTAAAATGTATTCCTTTTTTTTTTATTATTCATTTTTATTGTGGTACCTTTGCTTCTCCACAATATTACTAATGTGTAAACTGCAGAGTAACTGGTAACTGAAGCTGTTAAATAAGTGTAGTTAGAGTGAACATTTGCTTCCAAAATTAGTTAATAAAAAACATAGAAATACTAAACACTAAATCTATATAAGTGATTCTCAGAGTATCTGTTGTTGTCAGCTAATTACTACTGAATTTAAAAAAACCCTCACTGTGTTTGGCTCACTTGTTTCAGAGTGATAAAAGCAGTGATGCGACTGGCTGAGAGAACCTCTGAGCTTCCTGATATTTCACACTTCCTGCACATATACAAAAAAAATATAAGAGCACTAGTTTTGAGCTTATGCGTAAAAATTAGGGCCCTATATCTAATAACTGACCATATTACATACATAATAGATATGAACCTGTCTTTTAAATTATAAAAATTAGAATACCAAGCCAATATGAGAAATTCAGTAAGAGTGACAAACTTTTGCAGACGGAAAAGGTGACATAGGGGTCAGCGAATGCAGCTCACCTTCTTTCTGGCTAACAGGAGGTCTTGGTAGATGTTGGATCGCATAAAGCGTGCATAGCTGTCACTTTTCATTAGCTTGAATATGTGCTCCTGCAACAGAAAAAAAACTCTGATGAGTGTGTGCTGGTGTGGGAGAGAAGGGAGGTGCAGAGTAATAAAGAGTGGCTGATTGTGGTAAGGCAATGCATGCATGTGTGATTCTGGTGCAAAGTGAGCGTGCCGACATGAACGGCAGCGTCCTGTGAGACGGAGCTGAGTAATGTCCTGCCAGTTAGAGGCGTTCCACGTCACACATCGCCAAACCACTCTGAACCAGAGGAATCCATGGTGAACAACCTATTCATGGCATTACTCGCCTCATTAGGCCCTGGCACAAACACACTCCGTCATTCTCTCCTCCGTGCCCTCTCGTTCATTCACTGGTGCAACATGAGTGGGGTGGAAGGGTTCAATGTTTCTGTGGGGAAGTGGATGGGAGAGGAAAGAGATGGCTGCAGTCTGTGTGTCGTAAACAGGGATGTAGAGTAAACTCAGGACCTTTTTACTTAATAAACAGAGCCTAAAACCTCCTCCACCTTCATTTAACAGCTGAAAAGTCAGAACAAGAGCATTTGAAACTATGGCATAAATGGACTAAATATGACAATACCAATTAATCCATATTAAAGTATACATCCCTGAAATTGTTTCCTTTTTTAAACCTTTTTGTTTATTTTCTTCCCGAATATTTATGTATATATAGATAAATATAGGTGTGTATTTGGGATAGCTGCATTGATAGCCCTGACTATGCAAGTGTAAATATGCATGTACATTATAACACTAATCAACTCTATTTCTTTCTTTTCTCCCTCTGCTCTTTCATATTTTTTCCGATGTTACTATTATTTCATATACTTAATTACCGTATTGTTTATTCTACAAATAAATATACATTTTACATGAATGCTATAAGAATAGAGGACATGATATGTAAACGAACGTAAAACTCTATAAACTCCTGCATTAAAAGACGAAAAAAAGAAAAAAAAATAGAGCCTAAATATATGTAAATATAACACCCCTTATGTAGCACTAGAGGAGTGTATCGATGTGTGCAGGCGCAGGTGTTTGCACACGATGTTTCTGGTGTTATTCAGAGCTGTGTGAGCGTGTCCATGCGTGCGTGAACATGTACAGTCGTGTGAATTGATCCATGAGGAGTGAAACAGCACAGCCCACCTGAGCGTCTTCGTAGCTGTATCGTCCGGGGTCTTTGAGGTTCTGGCTGGTGCGCTCGTAGCTGTGAGAGTCCAGGTTGATGGAGCTCGGCGCGCCCTCGGCAAGAAACTCCTGCCAGATCTCCTGCGCCCTGGATGACACGTCTTGAAGCGGCCGCCGCTTCAGATCCTGCACCGCTAACCAGAACCTGCAACAGCATCACATCTGATCAATAACATGCAAAAAAAATAAATAAAATGAATTAATTAATTAATTAATTTAAAAAAAAAATATATACATATATATATATATATATATATATATATATATATATATATATATATAAAATAACATATTAAATACAAATAATGTTATAACTACACAATATATATATTAGGTATAGATTCTTTTCATTCTATATTTCAAATTAAAATATCTTATAAATATGAAAATATCCTGATGACTGCAAATATGCAGTGAGATTTTTTGTCATTTTGTAAAAAAAAAAAGAAATCACTGAATACATTTAATTTTTGATGAAATTTGAATATTTTGATACATGAACACACAATTCTCCCTTAATGACATGAAAAGTAATTAAACATTATCACAATGTAAAAAAAAAATTTTTCATTACAATTTTTACTTAGAAAAAATAGCAGTTCAGCAACAGTGAAATTAGTAACAATTCGTAGTACTCAGTATTATATATTATTTGATTAATTTTGCGTGATGCAAACATCAAAGCAGCATTTTAACTCTGCACAGTATCAAGTCAAAGTAAAGCTAATTTTTTTATACTGTTAAAAAAATTTTTTAAAACTAGTCCTAATACTTTATGATTTCATATGTTAAGTCTAAATCAGCAGAGCAACCTTACATTTCACATAAATTTTCTTAGACAATATTTTTAGAAAATAGGTCATTATTTTACCATATTTTCTTTATTTTTAAATATGCCATTTTTGTGTTTTTTATGCCAACTTGCAATTGGTTTCCAAACATAGTTATGAAAAAATCTTTATTTATTTGTTAATTATGGAAAAGCACAGTATTTACTTGTGAAATGTAATGGAATATAAGTATAACATGATAAATATAATATCAAGTATGAAGTATGTGCTGTAGCATTAAAGGGAAATACTCAAGTACAAGTACCTCAAAATTGTGCTTAACTATGATACTTTCCACCACTGTGCATGGTATTACTATCATCTGCGTATCTTCAAGTATAATGTAGTTGTAGTTATCACAAAAACTTTGGTATCTATGTAGAAAGTCTAATTAGATCATCATCTTTCTATATTTGTTTAGATATTGTATCCACAGCAGCTGCACCATCAGGAGTGTTCATATGATTTGCTAACTACTGTCGCTTTAAGAAAGGCACGCCAGCCTCACCGCAGGTTCTCTGAGCTGAACTCTGACTCGAGGAACTTCAAGAACTGGTCTCGTCCTGCCGGATCTTTGAGTGCCTCCTCCAGAGAGAAGCCCCACTTCTTCACACGCTGCTGGCTGGGGTCACGGCTGTTCAGAATAAACCAGAGAGAATGTAATTTTTCCTCATGGTGCGCAGAGAGCAAAGCTTAAAATATCAGAGTGCAGTAAACCTTAAATACTACCAGCATTAGCTCTCATTTGAGATGAGATAGAAACAGACAGGTCGCTCTAATTCAGGACAGCAAAAGTTCATCAGCACTGACTGAGACCTCTACGTTCTGCTTGACCTCAGCACTGGTTTAAAGCATCATCGGCCCCCTGTGAGCCCGCGTCCCAATACCACCCCTCCAACCTCACCTTGCCTCCAAGTCCCAGAAGGACGTGTCATCACTGATCCAGGGGTTGGAAGGCTCTGTGGCCGACACAAAGGGATCGTATTCCATGAACTGCTCTGTATAGCTCATGAGGCTGTCGGCCACTTTGGAAACCTTCATACAATGTCTGTCCAGCTGGACGTTCAAGAAGGTAATCTGACGGAGGAGGAGAGAGAATAATGAGGAGGCTAAATAAGGTAACGGCTCATCAGTCAGCGTCCCCTACTGTCTTTATGATGGATGGGTGAGGATGACTGGTGGTAATGACCTATGGCGGAGACAGCCGCACCGTGACTTACCTCCTTCTGAACGTCCTCTTTGGTGGGCTTCCTGGTCAGCTGGGAGCTGATGTGGATGGGACTCGGCTGGCTCTGGCCGTCGTCTGGGACCCCGTAGACCGACTGCAGATGACAACAGTATAGATGTGTTGTTTTGTTTACACGCAGTTGTTGTTGTTGTTGTTGTTGTTGTTATGATGAACCATGACAGATCAGGGACTTGATATTGTAGTTTGATGGATGTCAGGTAGGCTAATAGTTGTGGGACCAGCATCTTAGTGTTGTGTCTGGGAATTGGGAGTTTTAATGACCTGAAGAGTAGCTTAAAATGAATAACAATAATATATATTTTTAATTAATTATATATATTCAAAGAATAATGTATGTAATTTTATTCAACTATATTTAATTTAATTTATTATCCATGAACAATTTTGGCATTTTATAGGATAAAATGGTCACCAAAAGCTTTATTTAAAATATTTTACAAAAATAACATATTTTATACAAAAAAAAAAAATAGGTATTGATTATTACATTTTTAAAGTATCTCATAGTAAATATTTATAAAAATGAAAATATGTTATATACAAATTTATGACTGCAAAAAATGCAGGGTATTGTTTTTAAATTAAAATAAAATAAAAAACTATTAAAATAATAGAGATGTAGACATAAACTTGCATACATATGCATACATATTTCATTTGATATTTTTGTGAATCAAAATATTTTATAAAAATGAAAATATCTTATACAAATATCTTTGATTGAATTTAGATTTTTGTAATTTTGTAATAAAAAATACTATTCATTGTGGATAAGTCTAGAAGTATCAGATAGAAATGATAGAAAATTTACCCAAGTGGTTAAATTAACTAAAAATTGAATTTAAAGTTTTGGTGGCTAGCCCAAAACAATCTTAGGAGTAGTAAGGTGGTGCTGGATCTCAGGTCATAAAACACTGGTTTATAGCAACGTTTGAGATGATAATTCCATGAAGATCTCCTCCTCTCCTCACCTTTTTTACCCTGTGTGGGTTCCTCTCTCTCCGGCACTTGCGAATGTCCATCTCTGTGGTGTTGACACAGCCTGGCTGTTGGAGGCGACAGGAGACAGAGCGTGTTTCTGGGTCAGATAACAGTGTTTCTCCAGCATGCATTGTCTGCGCCTTTCCTCCTCACACAATATGATGCTGTTTCTCTATTCAGCAACGGCACGCTCACAAAAGGCTTGTATGCAAAGTGACTGGCACCAAATCTGATTCTGCAACCCACAATAAAACAAGGCTCTTAGCTGAGCACTGTGTGGAGCTGAATCTGCTGTTTTCAGGCTTTAAATGCTTAAATGTTCTTCCTACACAACAGTCCTTCTTTCATTTATTTCTTTCTTTTCCATTTTTGTACTTTTGTTGCAGCATTTGACCTTCCTTTTCCTGCGGTCAGGTTTAACTCACCACTGGCCGATGGACGTCCCAGAATGCCCTCTCTTGGCTGTCCAGGATCTTCCTCTCTGCCTTGTCCTTCTTCCTGTCAATCCTGTCAACAGAGGACAGAACACTCACATATATATCGAACACACACCTTTGAAATATCAGGTCAAACCCAATAAATCAGCACCTATGACAGTACAGGAAAGCTGAAGAGCAGAGTGTAGGTCTTAACCTGTCTGCTTGCCGGTGGGGCCGAGCTCTTACATAACTGACATTTACTGATCTGCCCTCGCTAGGTATCGTTTCCTCTGAAGAAGACTTATTGCTTTCCATATCACAAAACAGCGGCCGATAAACAAGATTTTTATAGAGAAGAAGACTCTCCTGCCTGAGATATTAGTGCTGTGCTTACACATGCAAGCCACCAGATGGAAGTCTTACTAAGAGATAGAAGTTAGGAAGAATTGTTAATACCATAGGGGGATGCTTGCTGTATTTAATGCATGTAACCCTGCAGTCACATGAAAACAGAGCATTGTTAATGAGAAAAGCATTGGCCCAATGCCCGATTGAAGCGTTTTCTCTCCCTTTTGGAAATAACGCTCCAATCATGCATGCAGCCAAAGGTTAATGTATGAACCTCTCCATCCCCATAGCTCTCCTGCTGTAAGTGTGTCACGTTAGTATGATGCTGACGTCAAGACACTGCATGATCTGACTCACATGTACACTCATGTACTCACTTGACTTGAGCCTCAGCTTGCATGAAGATAAATTCCCACTTCCTGGCGAAGGCCCTCTGCAACCGGGCGAGGTTTTCCTGGTGAAACCAACCGGGCGTGGCATTAGGGGAGAAGGTTATTTCAATTCAAGGCCTTTAGATGATTACATTAGCCATTCACTGTGATGGCCACAGCTGCTGTAACTTTGGATTACCGTTGTTGAGATGAGGCGACCTCTCACTAACGTGTCCCTGAACAAGTTACAGAGCTGCTGATACCACACGAGTGAGTGCATGCATAGGTACATCATGGAATTTTTTTTCTTTTTTTAGATGTTTCAATGTTTTTTCCATTAGTTTTTTCTTCTGAAAGAGTTAAAGGGATTGTTCTGATTTTTTAAACTGGGGTTGTATGAGGTACTTAGATAGCGGTAAGCTAAGCAGTGTACTGCTGAGGACTGGGGCATTGACAATAACAGTAATTTTACCTTGCAGAACATGTGCTGCCTTGATCAGTTAGTTAGTTTGTGTGTGGGATTTCCGTGAATCCAAAGTAACCCTTTAAAACACCAAATGCACACAATAAGCTCCTGTGTTCTGCAAGGTAAAATTATAGCTTTCTTCAATAGGGTCTGCTGACATTTTTCCCGTCGCGTAGGAACACCAGAGCAGGATTATGGCCAGTAGAATCAAAGGTGAGTTCTGCTCCATATTGTTTTGTGTTTACATTTTCCGTCGCCAACTTTCCAACCAAGAAATAATACTGCGAGTATATTTCCAGCCCTCCGCCTTCGTACATGCCCCTTCGCTTTTCTTCCTTTTTTTGTTTGGGCTGCTTACATTTATGCATTGTAAAAGCAAACCAGACTGAATATGAAACAAACCAAATGTACCAATTTCATTCTGATTCGGACTAACCAAACATACTTGGGTTAAGAAAGTTCCCTGAAACACCAAAGTCACACAATAAACTCCTTTGTTCTGTGAGGTAATATTACTGGGTTTTTTCAATAGAGTCCCCTAACCCTAACCCCCCACGTAAAGGTAAACAGGGCTCTCTGACGGCACAGTAAAGCAGTAAAAAAAACATCCCAAATTACCATAAGTCTGGCCTCTTTTAGGTGGTGAAAATATGTTTTGCTGCTGCCCCCATCCAGCAGTACATTGCTTAGCTTCTGTGCATATCCTCTACCTGCTTCTCCACGCTGGGGGCGTGCCGACCGCCATCTACTGTAGGTTATACACTGGATAGGTACCTCATACAACCCCACTTCAATAAATCCAAATTATCCCTTTAAATGAAAAAATTGACATCATTCTTGTGTCTGTACTATAATTACTAAGCATCCGCAAACAGCCAGTTAGTTAGCTTCGTATTAAGGCTGGAAACTGGGCAAACAGCTTGTTGAAACAGCCTGTCCAAAGGTTAAAAACCCCACCTGCCAAAAACTCTAAAGCTCACTAATTAACATGTTATATCTCATTAGCTTAATCTGTGAGAAAGAAAGTGCCAAAACAACATATTGTGTTTTTATGTGCTTATATTCATTCCAGAGTTGCATTTTTAGACATCATCTCTGATGTGAGACCAGCAGATGTTTGCCAACAAAAGTCGTGACTCATACCACAAACTCCTGACTTTATAGAGTGCAACTCATCGCGTGATAAATTTCGCCCAAGTAAAATAAGCTTCCCAAGCTCTTTAAAACTGTACACATATCGAAGCTGCACACCAAATTGTGTGTACCTAACAACACCACTCAAAGAAGCATCTGTCAGAGATACAGTACATGACCTTATTACAAAGAGAGAAATAATTCCGAGTACCAACTAGCAGGCATGTTAACAGCGAGAGCAATGAGGCCTGGAGGCATAAAGTGACCTGAATAGGAGATAAAGGAAGTCTACTGGACAATAGTTGCAGAGTAATTTAGAATATGAAAGTGCAGTGGATTGCTATTGTATAACAGCAGGAGATCAGCAGTACAGTAATGCCCCTCTTGAGAATGTATTGATCTGCTGATGCCAAGTAGGCCTACAGATATTTATATTTGGGGCCAGTAAATGTCTGCATTGTAGTCTGCCAAATAATGCTCCTGGAAAAGAAGAATTATCTTTGACAAATTTGTATACGAGTCTGTAATTTGATAATGGCTTTCTGCTGGGATGAATAGATTTTGGCATTTGCAGGCCCCACAGGACACTGTTAAAGCTCTTTTGTTTTTTCAGCGATATGAGAGAAAAACAGGAAATTCACAGTGTCATCATATTATGATCCATGCCCAATGATAGTATTGAAGTGAGAGCTTCCTGGCAATCGCTAAAACCAAAAATGACAGTGTACTTACAGCCTCATAGTCAGCTAGCTCAAGCCTGGCCTTATTCTGCATGGTGCGCTTGCACAGGTAAATGGCTGGAAGGGGGGAGAGGGAGAAAGAGTGAAGAGGGTAATAGAGTTAGTCAGATGGGTTCTCTGCAAAATAAAAAAGGAAAATCTCCAATGGAACATGCTTCTTCTTTTTTTAACTGAGGTCTCAGCTGTGTGAACCAACACTAATGAATGTTTTGCTGGAGCGGGCAGGCAATGTGTTGTCTTCTGAAATAACAAGCCTCAAGTAAATGCCATGCAGACAGCCGGAGATGTGGCCATATCAGTGACTGTCCCTCCATTTTGTTTGGCTAATCTGATCCCACAGGATTCTCTGTAGTGGGGGCCTCCTCGGGGCCAGATACATTACAGGGAATGGCCCAGTGGATCAATACTCAGTAAGTGTCAACAACAGATCTACAGTGTGAGCTGTGTTTCGGAGAGACAGCTGAAGGCATTAGTGCAATCCTACTGGTTTGGTAGAAAAATAGAGACAGTGTGTGACTCACCATAGTCTGTGTTCTCAGGCTCCCAACAGTTTGAAGGCCAGAAGTATGGAGACTGATAAAAACAGAAGGGGATGAAACAGAAACAGTTTATTTATTTATTCAAATAATCAGAATGAAATGCTCTTCTTCCCATAAGTGTCTAAATAAACAATATTACTCTGCGATATGAATGTTGCAGTCTCATTTCTCCCACCGCCCACGCTCCCTCTGCACTTCCACGCAAAGTCAAAAGACGACTCATTGCTTCATGATGATCCTTGACGTCCATGTGCTGCACAGAACTACTAACGGAGAGCAATGGTAGCTTGATTCTCTCTCTATCCATATTTAATTGTCTATGCAACTGATATTACACATTCAAAGTTCATTCCCAAGTCCATTAATAATGGATCACTCACATCCATCATGCATTCTTAATAATGGGGCAGAATTAGAAGTTGGTGGTACTCAACCACATATTTCATTCCCCACTATTACTCATAACGATAATTAGCCCGAGAGCAGAAGGCTGACGCTGATGAATGTGCTTGTTTGAGTGTAATGAACAAAAAGGTTAACTTGCTCTCATTAGCATTATAATCTTCGGAGAGGATAAAGTTGAAATATATAATGTATAAAAAGACTCATTTTTTGACAAACAGACGACAGTTGTCATTAAATCTGGGTCTTACACTGGAATAGTATCTATTTATAGACCAGCACACATCACTATGCCTTACAGCACAGAAATGGAGACCGGCCAATGCATTTCAAATGCACTGTGGACTCTTTTGAGGTGTTCTGATGACGTGGGCCTGTTGCATCACGACAACATCAAAGGGAATATTTTTAGCCACCGCTGAATGAGCGAGTGTGACACACGCCGCCCTCCCTGTGCGGGCACAATAAAGGCTTTTAATCTTGAGCAATAGAGGTGAAGATAAATGCATTCAGAGGTAGATTGAGGGGGGAGGAGTAGGGGTAGAGGCTGGTGACAGTGAAAAGTGCAGAGCCAGCGTGCAGCCAGCTCAGTGCTTCCCATAGGGGAGCCTGCCGAGTGAAGCTGGCCTGGATTAAGATGCTAATGGCCCAGTCACAGTAATGAGTCATCGTGGAGCCCTGTTAGCCATCAGAGAGACCTGTCAAAGTTCATGCTGGATCAGATGGAGCGAAGAAAAAAGCACCCCTCTGACAAGCTGCGCGGCTGGCCCTGAGGCTCTGTTCTGCGGCCCACCTCCTGCTCTGACGCAGCGTCCAGCAGGGACACACAAGTATCGACCTTGATGTGGTGAGTAATAGGCTTACCAAAGGATTGCTCTCATTAGCATCACGCAATAAACATATCCCTCTGATAAACTATCTTAGAATTCTATATTTAAATGCCTCCCACGGTGGAGCTTTCTCTACCTGAAATCGATAAAGGGTTCCGTCATCTTTGAGTGTTAGGACATGGTCGGAGATGGGGAAGATGTAGCCATGGGCAGCGACCAGACTCCCGAGGTGGATGGCTTCAGCTGTTGACATGAGAGAAGGCACACAAACGGGAGGGATGAAAGACTTGAAATTGCCGCCCTCTTCAATTGAGCTCTATTGTGTTGACATGTAATGACAGATTTCTCAGCAGGCTTACCTGGATCCTCAATGGTGAGGTTTTTCATCAGCCACTGAACAATGTCTGCTCCTGGTAGTCGGAGAAGGACATTGGTTAGAGACGGCGTCATACATGTGGACAAAAGCTGCAATCCACAAACACAAATAAGCTTTGAAGAAGTCTTTGTGATTCTGCTCCAAAGTCAAAGCTGAGTTTGTGTGAATATAACATAATGTTAACAGGTTTGTGCTCCTGTCTCCGTCTCCCTCTTTGTTCCTGGACAGCACAGTATTTGGCCCGGTTTTTGTGCTTTGGCAGCGGCTTGCTGAGAAACATTATGAGTCCATCGGGCCTGGGGGAGCCATGTGAAGCAGTGACTCCGACACAACCTTTGGGAGAGCGGAAACGACCTGGTGACTCATGTCGTACACAACATGTGCACAAACACACAAAAGGAGTATAGTGCACACACACAGATGGACGAAGAGGAAAAGGAGAAGGAGAAATGTGTGACAAGGGCAGCATCACACCCACAGGCACTTTCCTCAGTGGCTTAGGTCTTATTGGCAAAGACATCATCCGCCTCGAACCATAGAAGCAGAAATTTAAATGAGCCCAAAAGGTCATATTTGCTTTTCTGATCCTGACTCGTAATTTCTCTCTAGACAACGAAAGACTCACACAATCACTCGCACAACAAGTACGGCAAGCTCTTACAAAGGAAGAGACACACAAGGAAGTGCAGCATATGTAAATGTGCAATCAATTGCAGCCACATACAGTAAACAGGCAAGTCTGCACACACCTACGCACACAAATACTAACCTGACACCACACTGGGGATCTTGGAGAGGAAGCTTTTGACAGTCCGGATGGCTACACCTCCTGCTTTCTCATCTTGTATTCGTGTGACGATGTCTTCAATCTGTGGGGAGGCCAGAGGGCAATTGTGTTAAAGTTTAAAAAAACACACACATAGATACACATATATATATATATATATATATATATATATATATATATATATATATATATATATATATATATATACTAGTTTTTTCATTACTGCAGTAAGGAAATTACATTAAATTAAGATGCATCAGCTGATATTTGGCCACTTGGGGACAACTGAACAAGCCAACATTTACATTTTACTGCTTTATAAAGTTGCTGACAAACATGAAAGTAAAGATGCTAATAAATAATATATTAATATAAAGATGCAGAGTGGGGTGATAATTCCCTGTTGGTTCCATTAACACCCACTTACATATGGCTAATGTTTATATTATATGGGAAAAGTTACAATCGGTTTTCATTTCCAGGATGAATGACTCTGCAGTAGTCACAGGTATTTATCAGCAGATGGAAACAGGATAACCGGTGGAAACATACATTTTTGTCTCTATTCGTGTGAGACTCTGTCAACTCAGCCACAAATTCTGTCTCACTGGTCCAAGCAGCACTCAAACATTGTTGTAAATTAGTCTGCACTGAGTTTGAAAGAAAGATTGACCCTCTGAACCCCAACAAGTCTTTTGAAGGAAATTTCACACTTTTTGCATTTTATTCACTGTGGCCTTGTCTTTCACTGCAATATATATAATATATATATAAAATATATAAGTCCTGCACCTCTTTGGAATCAGCACAATCATGACCAGTAGTGTGAACAACTCAAAAATCACCTTTGTGCATAAATCACAAAAAAAACATAAGTGGAATTTTTCTTATAAATATATATATATTTTAAAATTGGAATAAAATGGAATTTATACAAACAACACTTTTCCAAGTGCCCACAAGTGTCACGAATATTGGGTCTCCGCATCCTATACATATTGAACTATTTGCATTTGTTCAGCATCTTTTGTCCTCTCCTCTCAGCTCTGTGTAAACAGATTTTTCAGTGAATATTTGCCACTTGACCATTCGTCTTAAGAGAATCGTCACAGTGTCGCTGAGGAGCAGAATTTAATGTTTTTAACAAGATGTAGTTATTCCAAACGGGTTATTTCTGGCAAATGAGACAAAAATACCACAATTTTACGGTTTGTTTCTATGATAAACAATGTCCATCCATCCATCCATTCTCGTCCGCTTATCCGGGGCCGGGTCGCGGGGGCAGCAGGCTAAGCAGGGCATTCCAGGCGCCCCTCTCCCCAGCCACAACGTCCAGCTCCTCCTGGGGGACCCCGAGGCGTTCCCAGGCCAGGCGAGAGATATAATCCCTCCACCGTGTTCTGGGTCTTCCCCGGGGCCTCCTACCAGTTGGACGTGCCCGGAACACCTCTAACGGGAGGCGCCCGGGAGGCATCCTTACCAGATGCCCAAACCACCTCAACTGGCTCCTTTCGACGCGAAGGAGCAGCGGCTCTACTCCGAGCTCCCTCCGGATGTCTGAGCTCCTCACCCTATCTCTAAGGCTGAGCCCAGCCACCCTACGGAGGAAGCTCATTTCGGCCGCTTGTACCCGCGATCTCATTCTTTCGGTCACTACCCAAAGCTCATGACCATAGGTGAGGGTTGGAACGTAGATGGACCGGTAAATCGAGAGCTTTGCCTTCAGGCTCAGCTCCTTCTTCACCACGACGGTCCGGTACAACGCCCGCATCACTGCTGACGCTGCACCAAACCGCCTGTCCATCTCACGCTCCATTCTACCCTCACTCGTGAACAAGACCCCGAGATACTTGAACTCCTTCGCTTGAGGCAGTACCTCTCTCCCCACCCAGAGGGGGCAGTCCACCGTTTTCCGGCAGAGAACCATGGCCTCAGACTTGGAGGTGCTGACTCTCATCCCAACCGCTTCACACTCGGCTGCAAACCGCCCCAGTGAGTGCTGGAGGTCCCGGCTTGATGAAGCCAAAAGAACCACATCATCTGCAAAAAGCAGAGATGCAATTCTGAGGTCACCAAACCGGATCGCTTCCTCCCCCCGGCTGCGCCTTGAGATCCTGTCCATGAAGACCACGAACAGAATCGGAGACAAGGGGCAACCCTGGCGGAGGCCAACACCCACTGGGAACGTGTTTGACGTTGTGCCGAGTATGCGGACACTGCTCTCACTTTGGTTATATAGGGACCGGATAGCTCGTAGCAACGAGCCCGGTACCCCATACTCCCGCAGTACCCCCCACAAGACTCCCCGAGGGACACGGTCATAAGCCTTCTCCAAATCCACAAAACACATGTAGACTGGATGGGCAAACTCCCATGCCCCCTCCAGAAGCCTCGCAAGGGTAAAGAGCTGGTCCGCTGTTCCACGGCCAGGACGAAAGCCGCATTGTTCCTCCTGAATCTGAGGTTCGACAATCGGCCGGAGCCTCCTTTCCAGCACCCTGGAGTAGACTTTCCCGGGGAGGCTGAGAAGTGTAATTCCACGGTAATTGGAACACACCCTCCGGTCCCCCTTTTTGAAAATGGGAACCACCACCCCGGTCTGCCAATCCACAGGCACTGTCCCAGACCTCCACGCGACACTGAAGAGGCGTGTCAACCATGACAATGACATAAACAATGTATTTTTGTAGATTACTAAAAGAAAACATATATTTCAATATGTACATACGGTTCGGACGGTTAACAGGTATAACAGTAATACTACTGTTACATTTTCACTGGCATACATGCTGCTTTCTACTCCTCACTAACCCTTTCCAGCGAGTGATACATTAGTTAGACTTTTTTTTTTAAAACACACTCCTGAACTGAAAAGTCCCATACTAACCTGCTTTCTGTGAATTAGTCAGCTGATGCCAGGCTACCACTGGGGTCAACAGATAGCAGCTTTAAGGGTATGTAATACCCAGAAAACACCAGACTATTGATGCCCGAAATTGGACTGAGGCAATTCAAATATCCCGAATGATCATGTGGGATTTTAATAGTGATAGATAGATAGATTGAATAGCTCATTCACACACGCAGATATATTTGCATGGTAATGCAGCCACACGTTGGGGTGATTTATTTATCTGTAACAAGGGCTTCGGTCAGAAACTCTGGCCAATTGAAAAAGGCTGTGACAGCTATTCCCCAGAGGCAGAGATAAACATCACACCTCCGACACAGCGAGAGCCACAAACACATCACACATCAGCCGCCTAAAATTAGGCCCGGCACTGCACGGCTCGCTACTGCACAGCAGAGAGCCCGTACAGTAAACAAGCAACATCCAGTCACTCAAGGACATAGACACACATGAAAAACACACCAAAATCTACTGTCTGGAGTCTGAAAACATGCAGTTTTTTATGCATTTGATCCTTGACTAAGTTGTTTATAGAGCATAAGCAGTCAGGTCAGGTCATGTATTGATGAGAGCAGTCAGTGCTCTGTAGTACAAATCAATCTACATCAAAAAGATCCTGATTTTGCACACTTGCAGCCAAGCACTTGCAGTACAGTAGCTGCTAAGGTCATTGCACTGCCTGTTAAATTCTTTATAGCTCCCTAAGCATCTGTAAGCACACTCAAGCACACACACACTCACATGCATATACACGCAAGCACACACGCTCTACAGTATGACAAAGCTGATTAGGTTGAATTTTAAGGGGTTCGACTCACAGGCTCAGCACACTCATTTAAAAAAATGTTTCTGTCATCAGGCTATGTAGCGTGTTTTCTCCTTATCCCACGACATTCACAGCTGACCTCAAGTCACGATCACAGGCAAACAGAATCACGCTGCGCTCCAGTTCGTACCGTACCAGCATACTTCTGGACCCTCTTCCCTACTTCCTCCACTGTTCATCCATCATTTAACACAGTATATCTGAGAGTGAACACCCACCACTATGGTGGGCAGACAGACTCTAAAATACTGCATGTTATTTGCTTTTGACATAGTATTTTTTTTTTTTTGAGTAAGATCATATTTAATCACATGTTAAATTACATGAAATGGATACCTTACTATAGCACAGCATCCTGTCAACACTGTCACCTGAGTGACAACCCTGTCACCTGAGTGACAGGGTTGTCCGTATCTTGACTGTGTATCTAGTCCGTAGCTCTTAATCAGTCATTGACCTAATTTTCATTATTAGATTTTCAGTATTTTCATTGCTTAAATGTTGTTGTATTTCCATCTTTAGCTCTTGCTTGGATGAAGAGTTACCTCTCTGGCAGAACACAGAAAGTATTAAGTCACTAAGACTTTTTCTGACCACAAAAAAACATCTTGTGGTGTTCCACAGGGGAGCTTCTTGGGTCTTCTTTTCTTCAGATTTTTCTGAAATCTTCAAAGAAGGGAATAAGAATAAAGATTCTGATATTTACAAATTATTAGCCATGTTAATGTATGCATGATACATGTGTATATGCACAAACGATGCAACTTTTTTTCTGTGCTTCACTTATATTAGTGGAGCTGAGAAATTCCACATGTTGAGTTAGATACCACATGGTTTCTTTTGTTATTTCTGGTCTTGCTCGAATCTATGGATGGTGAATGACATTCGGTGTGTTCACAACTTTGGCCCAGACGGAAATATCTCAAAAACTACTGGAAGGATTGGCATTTATGATTTTTTTTGGCCACCAGAAGATGAATCGTCCGATAGATACAGCATCATGGAACTGACCAACATGTCAGGTTTTTAAGCCTGTGTGTCAACTAACAATTATTTTTATTTCTGTTTAATCTGTTGATTATTTTCTTTAAATAGATTACTTGTGTGGTGTTTAAAATGCCAGATAATGGTAAAAAAAAAAAAAAGTGTTGATCAGACTTTCCCAAAACCCAAGATGATGTTAAATGTCTAGTTTCTTCCAAAACACAAAGATATGCTTACTATAACAAAAGAAACCAGAATATATTCACATTTAAGAACCTTTTTTATTCTTTAAAGTGATTAATCAATTATCAAAATAGTTGGAGATTAATTTAATAATCCAATAATGAATTAATCTTTGCAGCTCTAGTATCAAATGTGTATTTTACCTGTAAAATATCTTTGCTGAGATGACTCAACTTTACCTGTCAACTTTTTACATTCAGCCCTCTTCTTGATATACTTTAATTTTGCAACATTTCCTAGTCAAAACCAAAAAAATCTATAACATAATATTCTGGAAAAGTGAATTGTAGGGTAAACTGAGAACAACAGGTGGAGAGAACAGCTTCCTACAACACTTTTACTCAACCACCATTACAATCAAAGGTAATCATCCTGACTGGCAAAGCATTAAATGGATGATTCATACACACGCCCCATAAATCTAAAAACAAAACACCCAGATGCATATGGATTTAATAACGCACATAATGCAGAGCGGGGGGGAGGGAGGGGAGCACTGGATGGCAAGACAATTACCAATCTCTCACCAGAAGCTTGAGTGTCTTGGCATGAATTATTGAACATCCACTATGGAGAATTACTGCCTCAACTCTTGTTGATAAATCTTTCACAGTAGAGGAGGGGAAGGGCTGCATCTGCCCTCCGCGTTGTGAACAGAGCCTTGGTATTTCAGGTCCGCTTTCGCCTACATGTGAGAATAAACAGTTTTACAAGAGCACAATCAGGGGTGCAACAGATTAGCACTGAAACAGCACAATCTTTCCTTTGAAGACAAAACCTTCCAAGCAAAACAACAGCTTTGAAATGAGCTCTGTTCGATCCAGCTCTGAAGGACTCCTCAAATCCCCTGAGACACAGCAACATGTAAAGGATTAAGTCCTTTTGTTCTCGTGAAATAATGGACCTTGGACTGGGTATGGAAGTATAGAAACAAGGACTCATTATCTCCCTATAGGATGACAGCAGACAAGAAGCACTTGGCGCGGCTACAGAAAGTGCACATCATATCTCCTGGATGTGCAAGCTAATGGTGTTTGCAGCTTGGTGCTGAGGGTTTTTTGAGAGATGAAAATTGCTGCTAGCATGCGATAACAGCACTTTGCCCCTCGCCACCGAGCTCTATAAATGATTATCAAGAGAACACTTGTGTATCTTGCCACCGTATGTTTGCATTTGCTGCACACGTGTTTGCAAATTTGTACCAATGCATAGCTGTGTCTGTGTCTGTGTGTGTGTGCTGTCCATCTTATCTTGTATGCCTCTGAGGGCAGCACATGTAGGAGCGTAAGGGAGAATGTGAGGGAGGAGGTGAACACCAACAACTAACAGCACCCGTTAATAAAAAGCATTTACTCCACATTAATGTCAGGAAAGCCTGTTCACTCTAATGTCTAAAACAAGATCGCTACTTCCTCTAACATGGTTTTGTAATTGGGACTTAATGAACTGAAATAAAACCCTAAATGAGAGCGTCAGTGACATAAATAACCATCAAGTAAATGCGGCATGTTGAACTCTGGTAGGCAGGCTGTAAGTGCGGAAACATTCTCCTACTAATTGAAACCCTGTGCCCCCTTTTTTTCCGAAAAAAGTCCAGAGATGAAGCTATTAAAAACTGTCCCAGTCTTCAGAAATGAGACAGCTGCTGCTAAAAGATGTATCAGGCGGTAATAGCGGCATTAATGATTCAGCAGTCATCATCAGCGGGACTCAGGCACACTTGTCATTGTTGAAAGACATTCGGGTCTGCGAGGGAAAAGACGGACGTCCAGGTGACGGGCGAGAAGATACATTTCTGGCCTGTAGATAATTATGATGCGCTGGTGAGAGCTGGATGAAGATGAAATAGTGATGAGGCTTTAAAAAAGTTTTCAAGTTTGCAGAGTCATCCTCAAACAGCCAAAGCAGCCCTGCTTCTTCTACTGTGTCCCGTTTTGAGCATCTCAGGAATCATTTGGGTTTTAAATAAATAAATAAAAAATAAATAACATATTACATGATATTAATACATTATTATATCTATATCTGTGCAATACAAAATAGTTTCAGAAAAATTCCTATGTGCAATATTAACAATATTGTTCAATAGCAGCCATTTAAGTATTTTATGTAAATAAGGTGTAAATATACAGTATGTATATAATGTTTTATTTATTATTTTGTTATATGCAAATTTGCTTGAACATTCTTTGTAACTCCCTCGTCTGTATCTAAAGCTCTTGTGACAACTGCATTTCCCCACTGCGGCATGAATAAAGTCTTACCTTACAACAAAACCATCTTTAAATGTATTAGGATTCAATTATATTATCCATAATACTATTATAAATGACAGCATCTGGCTGGATTTTACTGCTCAGTGGAAATACACCAACAGCTTGACATAATGATAAATAGGAGAGACATTAAGAGACAACCTTAAATAACTCAGATATTACAGGAACATTCAGCGTCATTTGCAGGTTTTAAAATAATAAATACAGTATATGCATATCTACAGTTCCTGCACTGTAATCTTCTTGAGTCTGATAAAACACCAATAACTTGGTTAAGGCCTCAGCTCAGATACTGCACACATACAGAATTAAATCTTTTAAAGAGGTAATTTATTCTAACTCCAGAGAAATTCGGAGCATTGTTAAAACCATGTCACAGTGCCACATATCTGTTTCTAGCTAAAACTATGAGATTTAAGGATATCATATGATTATTTCAGCACTCTATATCGACCAGAAAGGACAAGTTGGCTGTATGTGAGCAAGCTAAGACACTTAATACTGCATAGCTTTCTGATTCAGTTACAGGTCAAATGCTTTAGCTTAACCTACAGAAATGTAGTTAGCCTAAAACTGACTTTGGGTATATGACTTGTGACACAATGCACTGCATACATAAGCTAATGTTAAATATATAGCTGATGTCTCACGTCTGTATACATTTGTTTCCACTTTTGGCCTTAAAAGTTTAATCTTCAGTTCGTCAGATTTTTAAAAAAAAATCGTTCTGGGTTCTTTTACCCTGATGTTAATGCATTTCACCACACAGCAGCTTTTAGACCTTTTTCTCTGACAAGGAGGCTCCTTTATTCAATACAAAGTCAATAGAGAGATGGATTGTTTTCCCATCTGGTGGGGGCGGGGCTTAAGTGCGCTCTGTCTCAATTAGAACATGTCACTGTAGCGTCACACATGATTGTGCAAGCACGTCGGTTGCAGAAGGAATCCGAAGTAGGCTTAATTTCATGAGGAAATTATAATCACAGGAAGAGTTGTATCTTTTTGGAACATGTCATGTTAAAAAAAACGTACCAATAAACTTCTTAATTTCAACAGTCAAATAATGAAATATTACAGCGATCAGTGTTCTTATTGGCAGTCCGGTTTTTCTGCAAACGGCATGCATGCAAATTGTCAGTGTATACACAAATAACTGGTCTATTGTGCTATCCTGAATCAGGTTTCCTGCTTTCCACAATTCCTTCACTATACTTCCCTCACTTCATCATCTGAATTTGAATTCAAACAAATGCACTGTCGTTATACAAATACCATAATGCCTTATAGTCATAGCTACACCTGTTCAACTGCTTGTTAATGCAAATATCTAATCAACCAGAGGTCAGAGGAGAACAAACACTCATTATTTTTTCTTTAGAAGGCCTGAAGCTGTTTCTGTACTTTGCCTTTGCTTGACATGTCAGTTGCTTTTAATTTGCCTTAAGTCAGTTGCTGTGTCAATTAGCTCAGACCTAAATGTACTGTTTTGCTCTGCCCTCCATCGTGTGAACTGCTTTCTGTTCTTTTAACACCTTCCTTGCTTCAAAACACAACTACACTTTCTTTGTTTATATTGTTTGGGTTTCTGACTGCTGCATTGCACTGGCCTGCACACGCTTTAAACTTTAACTCTGTTCTGTCACAGTGAGCAACTGTGGCTTCACTAAGCCCCGCTGGCTCATAGAAAAGAAGCCTCCCCAGTGCACGCTCTCACCCTTAGTGTGTTGTCATAAGCACTGCCTTCTGCAGTATTTATGTTTCCAGACACTTGTGGGCTACTAGGACACCACTAGCATAGTAACCTCCCTTGGCAGCTGGCCTGTACTGTAGCCTTCTTTTTGTTTCATGTGCACTTCTTGGTCTTTTTAACAACAAATTGGAATAAACAGAAATTATTTTTTGTATAAATAACTGGCTAAAAATACATTTACTGGTATGTTGTCTTTACCAAAACTATGCAAACTTCTAAGAGGCAACCTCCAGGCCTTTTTAAATTGCCAGGAGGTGGCCACACAACTGGAGTCTGGTTGTATAGAAGTCTATGAGAAAATAACCCTGCTTCTCACTTTATTTGTTACTTCAGTAAACATTTTCCTAATGAGTTTATGGTCTCAAATGCTAGTTTCAAGTCTTTGTCAATACAGCATGATGTTCATTTTATAAATTATGGTTTAATTTAAAGTATAATAGATGATAAGGCAGGGTTTGCTTTAAGTTGTGTCTACCTTGTTAATGCTGCGACCACAGTGTGAACTTTAAACCTATTACACTCTTCTTTGTACCAAAAGACACTCTAAAGAGTTGGCAGTTGATTTTTTTCTTTAAAATAATATTTTTTTAAGCTTGTCTTTTGCTTGTCATTTTTTTTCTTATCACCTCAATTAATATCACAGTAAATGTAAATTACAGATGGTTCTTCAGACTCCAAAAAAAACCACTAAGTGGTGAAACTTTTTATATACAGTCTAGGATTCATAGATACTGTAAAAGGATACATTTCTCTTTCTAATTCTTTCTTTATACTTCCATTAAAAAACACATCTTTGATTTTGCATGTGCTGACACACTCTTCTGTAGCTCTTTCAACAGGCATCAAAAGTTGTGAATGTCCTTGTCATTGCTAATATAATTGTACTGAGGCCTCATCACAATTTCTCTCAATTTTTCCTCATTTTCTTTCACCCCCATTTACAAAAGGACACAAGCTCCATTCTTCTCAATAACACCAATAAACTATAGTTCTCATGGTTACTTTTTCTCCAAGCCACTTCACTTCGCATGAGAAAGTTCACATTTTTATAATTCAGTGACTGCAACATCCAGCCCTGGCCTCTAACTTATCCAATATTCTGAAGTTAGTTCTCCAAAGTACACAATCTGTCACACAACACTTTTTTTGAGTGCAACTTTGACCTCTGCACCATGCCGTGTGCATAATTAAGTGAGTTCCAGCTGGTGTGTGGTGCCCCAGGGAACTAGGTGAGAATAAAGCCTGACGGAGAGAGAGAGAAGCCCCCCCCCCCTTCTCGCTCCACCATCTCTTCACCCCACTGCCGCCACCATCCAACTCTCTTAGCATGCCAAGTCATGATGAGGGAGCTGTGAGAGCTTCTCAGCTGGATCTGACACACTGGGGAGAGACACTGACAGCCGCGCAAGGAGCAACACAGCAGACTGGAAAAGCCCTGCCAACCAGGCGTGATGGTTGGAAACTTATACTGGTTTTGGCGATGTGTGAATGAATCACATTTGCACATACTTGATCGTGCACTAACACATTCCCACAGTCGTGCATGACACGAAGACATGCACGAAGGCATTAACAGTTACTTTAAAGCTCTTGGAGATTCCCCGTCATAACAACAACAAAAAAGCTAATCACCTGCTACGTCTAATATTGCATCAACTTTGTTCTGAAAGAGACATATTCACTGATCCATCTCTTCTCCAAATTGCCATCTCCACAGGAATGCCCTGCAGGGAAAAGCTTTTCTCTTCTGCAATAAACAACAGTTTTCCCATTACGTCCCGCTGCTGAAAAATATGGCTTTTACACCCCAGTGAAGCCATTTTCTTTCTCGCCAATACCTTCCATGTGTAATCCCTGTGTAATCACTAGTGGCGATGGATTGTGAATGCACTAAAGTTAATTGTTTGAACGTAGAGAGAAAAGGAATCCTGTGCACTCAAATCTGGGTCCTCTGGCTTACGTCATTTCCGAGAGAAGCCTTTCTGAAGATTTAATGTATCCTGAAGCACAGCTTTGTAGTGTTCTGCTAAATTATTTCTTCACACTTTCTCAAGGATGAGGTAACACCTGGGGTACTTTTCATGATACTAACTCGTACTTCCATGTGTCATCTCTCCTCCCATGGACCCTGTAAACCCCTCTGCCATAATGCAGAAACTTCCAAATCCTCAAACGCGCCTTGAGAAGAAGAGGAGAGAGGAGGCTTCTGGAGGAAACAGGTGCATCCTCAGTGTAACCTACGCAGAGGTATTATATTTATGGTGTGACGTTTAAATGCTGCACCAGACTTTTATTGGCCAATAAGAGCTTTTTATATCTGTCTGCCTGTCTATGAAAGATACTGTAAGGTTTTAAATGTGTTCTGAAATAAGGGGTCCTGTTGACATTAGTCAGTTTGACAGGCAACACAGCTGTGCATTAAACCTTACAGAAAATACAGAAATCTCCAAAATGTCTCAAGTTTTGATAAAAAGCAAATCAAGACATGGGTTTTTCTTTGTTGTTCCAAAGGTCTTAGTGCACTGATTCAATCCCAGACTTCAATCCCAAAATTGCTGCAACAATTTATGGGACATAGTTAAGCATGGGAATGGACTTCAGGAAGCCAATCATTAATATTCTAAACCCTAATTTACCTTTATAGGTTTAATTAGTTGATTAGGTCATTTTTTTAGGGTTAGGGCTAGGTTCATTTAATCTTAGGTTAGATTTATGACCAGAACAACCTGACACAGAGCTGCATCTCAACTTAATCATTAGATCTTTGTGGCATTTAATGTTGACCTGCTATCTCCCCGTAACATCCACTGCCCACAACCCCCCAAAAAGGGGCCAGAAGTATCAGGAGTTATAAGAGCATTAAAAACCAATCTGTCAGTAAATAATCATATTATAAGTATTTATTAATAATAAATAGTTCAGAATAATTTAAACCTTTAATTGTATTCCTGCAAACCAGCTCCTGAAATTAAATCACAATTTTCAGTCACATTCTTTCCTCAAGTCAGGTATTGCCCTGTGGATTCATGTGTAATTTAATCACATACCAGGCATTAGCAGTCTCCTTAGCTAAAGTGGTGACAACACAACAGAGACCCTGTCCTGACAAAGAGGCCCAGAGGTACAGGACTTCACCGGGAGTCTAATTAGCTGCTGCTTGATTGCCCACCCAGCTGGACGGCCCTCAGGGAAACATGCCGACATCCAGAAGTGTCCAACTGTGATGCTGCGGTTCACTTTGAACCAACCACACCCATATGTCGGGATGGAGAGTGTTAATGAGGACGTTTGTCACTTGTTTGGACCAGTTGAGGATCCCTTATGGTGAGTGACGTGGGTGCGATTTTCAGATTTGGGAGATGGGATGAGTCGGTGTATGTGTGTCAGCGACAAGAAGAGCCAAGCAATTAAAAGTTTGTCAAGTTTGGCTCCGGCACGGGCAGGAAGCCAGCTTGACTAAATTACAATTACAGATCGAGCTCTTTGGACTGGAGGGATAATCTTGTTGTCACTGCTTTCTGACTCTCTTTTTTTAAAAAGAGGAAGTAATAAGCTCCCCCAAATCAAAAGGAGATACTTAAAAAATCAAAGCTTTGGTGTTGGCACAATCCTCGCGAGCAAAATGCAGATGGAGACGCTGCAAAGCTAAGATACTCCAGAGAGTATAAGCCTGCCCACAAACTACTGTGACTCATCAGGTCACCTCACTGTTGATGAGACTCAAGGAGGACAGAAAAAGATCATCTCCCCTCTTGTAAATGTCTGTTGTTGGATACTCCATGGGTTGCTAAGGGCTTGAGTGCAGCGAAAATAGGAGTCGGCTGCTGCTCTGAATAGATAGTCCACTCTAAAACAAAGTGGCCTGTGCAGATACTGGGGCTACTTTTAAAAGAGAAACTGTCTGAAATGAAGGGCATCACATCTGACTGGCTGCTTTTATAGGCCGGCTTTACTCTGCTGTGTACAAATCCGCTTTTATTACCCGGCAAAAAAATGAACCGCAGCTACAACAAGCCACAAAAGGTCATTTGCTCCGAAGAGCATGAATCATATTACCTGCAGTTCACTCCTCTGCAAGATTTACCTTAGAGATCATTTACGGACAGCAATTTACATGCAGGGAGGCTGCTTTCACTGCAAACACCTCTCACACCACCTGCATTCTGAGTGCCTGTGGGACTCTGCAAAGGTTTGGATCCTAATAAGGTTCAGTATCCTTACAGCCACTAGTCTGTAATTAGGGAAGAAAAGCAAAGGAAGGCGATTTGCCTGTGGAGTAATGAAAAAACAACAGAAAGGGAGAGTTGGGATGCGACAGCTCGGTGTGGAGAAAGTGAACAGATTGTACTGGGCAAAAAGCATCTGCTGCTATCTGCATGATTGTCAGTTTCAAAGCAGTTCTTACCAGATAGGGTTTTCTATCATTTATCAGCTTTTTTTCTCCCTAGTCTCTCAGTCACGGGAGAATTCTAAGTCTCCCTTCAAAGTCAGTTATGCAAGACAGAGGTAAGCTGCTAAAATGTAGAATCAACAATGGTGTGACAGTGTCGGGTGAGTGGAAATGGATACCACTGTGCTATTCTGAGGATGTGGGTGAGGATGCTCAATGCTTAAACCCCCTCTTGGGGCCTCAGATTGGGCACAATTCTTCCTGCCGCTGCCAATTTAGGAGCTCAGTGGCTCATGGGAGCTACTCTTACACATCGGTGCAACTGAATTTGAGTTTTGGTTAGGGTTAGAATTTTTTCCTCTTTCTTGATCGATACATCTTCATTCTGGTTTTATATCTGGGACACTGCACCAGCTAATCGCATAATAACATCTGCAGGAGATTGGTTTGAGGTGGTAAAACCTCAGAACCATCTGTCTATCTTTGATGTTGGCATCGTCCCCTGACACGCCACTCCTGCCGGTCCCGCTCCTTAAGGCCTGGTGGTAATTGGGTTACAGAGAGAGAGAGAGAGAGGAGAAAAGAGGAGGCATCATCAAGCCCAGGTTTGCCTTGTCCCTCACTGGGCCCACAAGCCTGTTCTTGATGCCGGAGACACAGGAGACAAACTCTGTCATCACAGAGTTGAGTCATCTCCGAGGAGAGGAGAGGAAGTGTTGGAGTGTCACCTAAACAGCCCCATTGTGTCACATTGTGTCGCTAACTTTAACTTCTCGATGTAGCACAAATAGACTTTATATTTCACAATTATTGTTTTCCGTCAGAGCCTTAATGGTATTGATATTTCCAACTGCCCTTGAATGCGTCTTCATTTGTTTAACCACAGCTAGACAAGGAGTTTTTTGCAAAAAACATGCAAAGTAGGGGTAAGTGCTTGTGTTTCACTGTTTACCCTCATAGGTTTTTAAACTCTCTTGTAGCAATAGAGTCAGGGACTGAAGGGGGGAGACAGAGGAGTAGAAATCAGCAAAGGGACATCTGGCTGGATTCGAACCCAGGTACAATACAGCAAACGCTACTGTATTTTTCAAGACTTGCTTCCTACATCAACGTACTGTAATGTGGGGCGGCCTTTCCTCCAAAAACCCATTTGGTAAGAAAAGCCTTTTCAGCTTTTCTGTCACTTAATTTTTTCCACCCGACATCCCCTGAGGCGCCAACCACTGCAGCCCAAGTGCACTATCCCGACTCAAAGCAATGTGATTATTTTTGCCACACAATCGGATCGGGTCTAAATGCAGCCGAGCTCCATCCTTTAAATATTTACACTAGATTCTACTTAATCTGCAGCAGTTGGCAATACACAGCCAAAAACTGGTCATTCATCTTCCACTTGATGAAATCCTTCTATTAAGTATATACTATTTGCTCATTGTAACCACAAAATACATACAGCCAGCATCTGAGGTGCTTATTTGAGATGACAAGATGTGTTCAAGTAACAGTATAATGCAATTGGGGGGCAGGTCCAGCCTCTCCCATCTGCGCTCAGCTCCATCCATTACAACACACGCAGATGGTTCTTTAGCCTGTCATTAGTGTTGAATGGGTAATGTAAGCACGCGTGTGTGTAGCATGTAAGGCACTCTACAGCCAAATGATGCATCACATCTTAATCAGCTTAGCCAAGTTTTGATTTAAAGGAATTTTTTTTCACGTCATCATTCTATCATTCTATAACGCCATCTGCTTCATAACTCCACTCTCTCTCTCTCTCTCTCTCTCTCTCTCTCTCTCTCTCTCTCTCTGGGGAGGCGGTATGTTTCAATCCTCTGCACATTTCCTACCTCTGCTCAAAAATTATACTGTTTCTCAGCTCTGTTCCTTGTGTGCTCCTATACTCACATGCAATCAGTGAGTAAGAGAGGCCCTTGACCTTTCAAGATGCATGGATTTCCTGTCATGGCTCCTGGTATAAGAGGGGATTTTTTATAGCTCTGCTGTGTATCATTAAGCTCCAGCTCCTGCACGCTCCTGCTGTAACTGCAGACCTGACGTCCTTATTACCTGTGTTGGTTCTCCCCCTCTTTGAGTATGGGAACGCAGACCTTTAGGGGCGAAGAGCGTTACTGCTGTCAAACAGCGAGCTGCATATTCGCCGGCAGTTCTTTGTGTAATACAGTGCAGAATCAGGATATTTTTCTTGGAGTATCTTTTCAAGTCTGGCGAGGTGCTATGAAAACAACTCGCTGGGTGACAGATTTCCGATGCTGGCAATAAAGCCTTGTTACTTCCAACTCGCAGGTACAGGTAATGAAATTCGGGCGGCTGGGCTGACATGCAGAGGGAAAATCTCATCTTGCAATGCCACGGGGGTAGCAGGCAGCGCCACACACCTGTAATGTGTTTTGCTGCCCTCACTCCCTGCGGAGATGCATCCTGGTCCTGATAGGGACCTGCAGAGGGCATGTCAGCAGTGCTGGCCTTTGGCACATTGTCATCCTCTCCCCTGTCCAATTACCATCCTCTAATCGTCTTTTAATGAAGCTGAATGTGGCCTGAGGTGGCCAGAGGAAGCTCCCACAACGTATCATGTGTTGCATAACCGTGTATGTTACAGAGCTTTGTTACCTTAAAGGCTGATTGACTGACTGAGTGATAGAATCAATAGATAGTAAAGCTGCAGCGCTACAGTAGGTGTTTTATGGCATCAAATCCTTACTCACTGCTGATTGATTATCTATAATGTCAACAGACCCCCTTCGGTGCTAGCTAATGCATTGCCAGGCAGTGACCAAATATGCTCATAAATCTTTTATTCTTTCACCTCAAACAATGAGCCATTTATTATGTCCGCAAAAGCTAGAATTTGCAACCTAACCATCACACCCCCTTGAATTATTGAATAAGCTTCCTAGAAAGGGACTGGCCATGCTTTGTGATCTAATATCCTCTCAACATATTTCAAAGTGAAGTGAAGTGTCCTTTTCTGTTTTCATTCCCGGCTGTATGCTATCTGTCCGTGACAGCTGGCTGTAATTTAGCAAGGGTTTGTGAAGGCAATCTGCTCAGCCACACCTGCTTTGGGACTCTTCACATCAGAATTGTCGAGTTGTTTCCTTCCACAAGTGAAACTGCTAGAAGAACTTCTTGGACCAGGGCTTTGGATATTCCTATAAAAAAACCTCTGAATAAAATATCACACAGAAAGAATAACAGTAAGAATAGATGAAGAAGAGAAAAATATCAACTGCTTCAAAACAACACTAAAGTTCAATATATAAAATCTATATTTGGAAGGCAGGAAACTAATGACCTTGTATTACTGAGATAAATGTCTACAAAGCCTTTGAAGACATTGATTGCAAAAAGGCCCTGACCTGTTTTATGGAAAGATTTACCATCTGCTAATGTCCTGTCTTCTTACTTGTAATGCAAGAGCATTTATAATTAATGCATCCTGATGAGCAAAAAGTTCACCAGGAATTTTTTTTTTTCATTGAGGCTCAATGTCATATTTTAGCTCTAAAAGATCACAGAGTAGCTAACAGCATTATTTGGCAAGAAGAGAGGATTAGGCTTATCACAGTGTGACCCCAAAACGGATCTAGTGCTTTTCTAACAAAGTGGATACAAGCAGGACGGGACGGTTTAGCAGGGCGGCCCTCTGTGAAAATGTACAAACATTATCAGTGCATATATTAGTAATGAGTTACAGTTTTGTCATTACTATTTTGAGTTACATGATTATTATAGACCCTGACTGATGCAGATACTGATTTGGAGCTTTTTTTATGTGGATTTTTCATGGATTTTTCGCAACTCAAAAGAACTCAGAGAGCTTCTTTCTCAAACATGAAACTATATTAAATAATATTTAACATTGTTATACATTACACAATTCTATGAGTGATAACTGAGACAATAAATAGCTAGCGAGAATAAATAGAATTAAGATAAATTACTAAATAAACATCATGAATGTTCAGTTTCAGTCAATTGCTGACTATTTAAGAAACAAATGAATAAAAAATGAATGACTAACCCCATTTTTAAATGACGCCAAGCAACATTTTATGCATTATGTGTTGTGTAAAATGGCACATATCAGACACCATATACACAGATATCGATATGCCTTTGACAGGCCAATATCGGCCGATAATATCTGTCAGCCGATATATATGTCAGGCTCAAGACTATTACTATAATATGGATGTACTCTGACTGTTGAAATCTGATAGCAGATGACAGGTGATAAACAAAGGCAGCAAACCGTTGGCCTTCAGGTCAACCACGGGTCGGCTGTAAGCCGAACCTCTGCAGGTGCACTCAGTGAATAATGTATTTCTCATAGTTGTAGGTAAGGAAAGACACCAGTAATATGTAATGTTCAGTGTCCGAACCAATGAACCACAAGCACATAAGAAATGAATAAACCCCCTCCAATTCAATGCACTGGTGTGAAAATCCTGATGTGGAGACTGCAATATTCAAACCCACAGCCCTTACTGTGGAAACAAATCACACATTTATGAATGTGCATTTGCTCCTTACTGCCAGCTGTGCCTCCAAAGCGTGGGAATAACCATCTTAGCCTCTTCTCGTGTTATGACCCTATTGCAGCATCGTCACTGCCTCGCTCTCTTTGTGGCCTGAGCCCCAATCGATCCTGATGATTATTACAAGCTTAAAAAGCTCCGGCACTCCCTTCCTACTGTCATTTCCGTTAATGAAGACCAATTTCCATTTAACGCAAATGTGGCGGTGTCAGATTCAAAGATGGGTGTATTGGAGTGTCTAAATGAATTAGGCTCATGTTGCCTGACACGTGTAAGTGGTTGAGAAGGAAGGTGGGATTAATGAAGGTCTCTCGCTCTGGTAGAAGATAAAGAATACTTGCTTTAGAGGACTCCCTCATGTGAGATCTGAATATACTCTAAAAATAAGTGTTGTAAAATGCGAATAGAGCTTGGACTTACATGAAAACATAAGAAAGTGTTCAGCCTTCATCAAGCTGAGCTAAAAAATAGTCCAGGTTCAGCACAGAGAAAGAAGGAGACAAAGCCTGTGCATAAGAGCCTTTTACCTGCATTCTTTCTGAAGATCAGGGGGAAATATCTTGTGGTCTATAAGTAAATTAAACTATTTCTCACTTGACTTATTACATCAGTAAACATTTTCCTTAAAAGTTTATTTGATTAAGTTTCTCAATCGCTAGTTTCAAATCTTTTTCAATACAGCATTACGTTCGTTTGGTGAATTATTGTCCAATTTTAAAGTAAAATAGACAATAAAGCAGGGTAAGCTGTAAGGTAGGGCTATCTTTTAATAGCTAGCTAGAGCTAGGGTTTGCTGGTAACCTAGCGTTTGCTATGCTAACGGTACCTGGCCACACTAGGTTGGTAACCTCAATGTATGCACCTCCCCAGCTCCACCCTCTAATCCAAATATGGTCACTTCAGGCTCCAAAATATAAGATAAAGACCCTTTATCAGAATACGTCACTCTACGCGACTGTGCATGCACATTGGTTGCAGAAGGAATCTAGCCTGGCTAACACCAGAATATTCTCAAATGAGGTCTAGTCTGGCAACGAGCAATGGATTTCTCCGTAGAGGAGGTGTGGTTTACGATCCTCCAGAGCCGTTTATTGGACGCTTAGAATGTCTATCAAAAGCGTCTGTAGGTAGCTCTTAGCCAATCAGATCAGTTATACCAGATGGCGTAGTAGAGCAACAGAAATGGATATTTGTTGTGTGTGTGTCTGTGAGAGAGTGTTGTTTGCTGCTTTGCTCCTCCAGTTCTCGCTTTCTGCAAGATTATTTATTTTCACGCTTTATTCCCCCTCATGTCATTCAGCCACACACATCCACTGATTTTATCGGCAATAAACAAGCTGCTGCTATTAGCCGCTAGAGGCTATTAGCCGCTAGCGGCGCTAATAGCCGCTAGCGACGCTAATAGCCCCGCTACCATAACGCCGGTGATCTCAGCGGAGCCGCCGAGAGACCTTTCGCCTTTCAACTTTCGCTCTAAACTATTTAAAACACCATCTACAGCTAAAGAGAGTTTCGCGTCTGCAGCAGCCATGTTGGATCCGGAAAACTACAAGCTTCCAAGTGCCGAGTAGTACGCGTCATCGTCTTGCCGTCCCTCCCCGCTCTGTGACTGGATCCCTAAAACAGGGCTAAGAATCCTTCCTGGTTTCCAGACTGGATGGAGGTTCGAAATTAAATTCGAGCACGCAAGGCAGTCTGGGTATACCCAGGCTAGAAGGAATCAGTAGTTTGCTTAAATACACAAGGAAACTTTAATCACAGGAAGAGTTGTATTCTGTTTTGAACATGTTGTGTTGTGGAGGGGGTGCTAAAACTGAAAAAAATACTAATAAAAGTCTTAATTGTTATACATACATATTATATTATTACTTTATACAATTACATATATTTTGTATTCTTGCCTATCCCTAAATGACAAGTTGTAATAATAACAAGACAGTATTCCAACAGTAACATAAAGAAATAGTCCCGTAAGAAAGACGTCTTTTTCTTTGTGATCGCAGTGCTCTTATTGGCGGTCTATTTTTTTCGCAACCAGCGTGCGCACACAGTGTCAATGCTTATATAGAAATAATTGGTCTATTGACGACCAGAATTCCATAACTGTACAGCACAAACCAGTGGGTGACGTCAAAGTGACTGCATCAGCTTCTTTTATTCAGTCTATGGCCTTAGCATTACTCCCTCACGGAGGTTTTCCTCTCACTCAGTTTGATGAAAGTAATCACGGCTTTGTTATGGATTTGGCCTCTGCTGTATGAGTTATTGACAGAGCAATTGGAGTGGAAATGGTAGTCGGCACACAGCAAGGTCTCGCACAAGGACATTTCTATTATTTGCAAGCCGAGGAGGAAGAAGGAGGAAAATCTGCCACTGATTATGTAACTCACTCACATAATGTTAAATAGTTCAGCCTCGCTGGCGTCACACATTCAGTATGAAATCTTCTTGCACATCGGAAGATAACACTGTCACTTTTGACAAACGGGTTGTTTGGACCTTTATGACTGCGGCTGTGAATAACTGGACAAACACACACAAGGACATTTCAGTCATTTGTCCAATTAATTTCTAAAAGGTTGGGGAGTTGCAGTGAGAGGATGCAACTTAATAGAGAACTCCCAAGAGGCAAAGTTACAGAGTCAGTGGGTCTGAACTGAGCTAAGGTCGGGGATGTGGTTTCTGGGTGCAGGTCCTCGCTCTGGAATGAGGCCAAATGGTCTGGTCTCTGCTCGCAGCGCTGTTTAGTCAGACTAGCCGGCCATGGTGATTAACATTTGGGGCCTGGGTGACTCATCCCTCCTTTAGCCTCAACACAGAGACAATTACAGGGAGTCACACCAGTCCAGCAACAGACACTCCATCATTACCTGTGGTTCAAGAGAGCACGGATGAGTCTCTGTCCCTCTCCGTCTGTCCCCCGCTCATCTGAGTCAGACCTTCTATTTAAAGGAGAACTCAGTCTATCTATCAGCCTATCAGATGTGTCAGCAAACAATACAAACAGGAGTGTTGGCAGATGGTGCTGCGATTACAGTACATTTGTAAGGTTGTGGATCAGCGTATTCAATTCACAGTGTTCATTGTGTGACGAGCCACACTCTGCTGTATTATGCCCTTTGTCTTTGTCAGAGGTAATTAAAAGCCATTTGAATGTCATGTGTGAATGAGTGAGACGAGATACTTCTGCTATTTCTCATTCTCCAAGAACTTCTTTTGGTGTTCTGAGTAGAGAGAGAGCAGTCTAATGAGGCGTTCAAAGATTAAAATATGAAATATCTTGTAATCGGGCAAGTGGCACAAAGCTTTTTTCCCCATCAGAGGACCATACTTCATCAGCTGTGTTCAGCATATTGAGGACATTCTCATCATCGGCTGGTCTGCCAACTCAAGGATAAAATGTCCCATCAACAAGAAGAATTTGTCAGTGGTGACAAAATACTCCTTTTAGTCAGAGTGAAATTGGGACAAGGGGAGGAGCATTTCTAGACAAGATCCCCTGAGGTTTGAACAAGTCAGAGTTAGAGTTGCAGCTGAAATCGAAGCATGAAGTTGTAAAAGATGAAGAGCCGAGCAGCATGGGCAGATTATCAGACAACGGGCCCCTGGGCACAGACACGCAAAAGGCCCCGCCATCTCTCCCACTAGCAAGACTTATAGTTGTCATTTTGTTCCTCTTTGTAGTCTTTTTATGATATTTTGTAGTGTTTTTGTGACTCTTTATAGTGTTTTTGGGTGTGATTGTAATCTTTTTATGACTTTTTACTATTTGTAGTCTTTCTGTGACTATGTAGTCTTTTTATGACATTTTGTAGTGTTTTGTGGCTCTGTACGCTTTTGGTGTATCTTTGTAGTCTTTTTTTGTGACAGTTTGTAGTATATTTGTGTCTCTTTTTTGTTTTTTGTGCCTCTTTGTAGTTATTTTGTGTCTCTTTGTAGTATTTTTGGTCAGTTGGCCGCTCTTCATGGTCATCATATGTCACTCATGTGCTCGGTTGGCCATTCCGTCATACATCCATGCCAAGCAGGAGTGACTCCAGAGGCAGGGTCAGATTTTTAAAACAACATGGTCAGAACTTGTGAATTCGCCCTGAGGATCATTATCTCTGATCATATGAGAAAAGATTTTTAATGCTCTTTTAAACTTGATAGTTCACAGGACAAATGAACCATCTGCTCCTACATCCTTAATGCTCAATCAACTATAACATTTTCATCAGCCAAATTGAGTAAAAGCAGACTTAGGGCTCGTTGTGAGCATACCCTGCACGCACCAATGATTTGGTTAGCCTCTTTAATGACCTGTGCTCATCAGCCTTGGCTGCTACTGCACCCTTGAAAAATAGATCAGTTCACAAAGTTAATCCATCTCCGTGGCTTAATGACGCAACACCAGTCGTATAAAAAAAATAAAAAAAGAGAACAGAAAAGCTTAATACAATAACAAAGTAAACCTCCTGTAAATATGTTGATACTATCAAGGGAACATATTGGGTTGATGACACACAAATGTCATAAATGCCATATTATGTGGATATTCCCCAGCAACACTTTTTATAATCTTCACTAAAATGTAATCGGTTCTGCACTATGATGCTTGTTACGGTGAAGAATTCCTCCTTTTTATTTTTCCATACCTTTAATTTAAAACTGTACAAAAGCATTCAGCAAAGTTGATTATGTAATTTGACTGCCTTGTAGACTTTTGGGCTTAATCTACTCAGCAGGTCACCTGTTGGGGTTATACATGTCCTGGTGGTTTTATTGTCTATTTCTCCAAATTCCCTTTTAATTAGTATCATTATCAATTCATTTGTTGTTTATTCTCTCATTTTTTGGTCTACAAAATGTCAGAAAATAGTGAAAATGTGCATCCCAGTTCCTCAAGTCGAAGCTGATGTCTTTAAATGAGAAAAATAGAAAATCTACATTTTTGATCAGCATGTTCTGCCATTTTTGCATGGATATTACTATAGTGATTATCAAATTTGTTGCTGATTTTTTTCTGTCAATCGATTTGTCAAATCACATAGTCAAGTTATTGTTACAGCACTGCTTTGGGCACCATTATTCCCATGTATGTGTATAAATGTATGCAATTTGACTTTAAGGGCTTTTACTATTACCTTGTTCTTCTTTCACCTCTTGTTGAATGTGTCCTAATGTTATCTTTGCTTTAATCACTGTTCTGTTCTTGTATTGATTCTCTCCTGGTGGGAACTTTGTAAGATAAGTGCAGTATGGGTTTATAATTATTGTCTCTGTTGCTGTGAATGCATCTATTTAAAGAGTGTGACAAAACCATGTGGGACTGTAATAGCTCGTTCTCTTTTTACATCCTATTTTTTTTACTAATTCAGTGTGTCAGCACTGCCACAGGGCTACAGTTTACCCAGCGAGTCACTGCTGTCAGACTGTCAGAATGTCACCCTGAGGCACCGAGGACCAGCAGCTTTTAACACACTAATGTCAGAGCCGCTTCCAATAACCCCATTAGTATGTACTGTACACAATGACACAAGAGTTTATTCTTTAGTAGCATCATCAACAACAGTTTAAGTGGGCACCAGTTTCCTCACTGATGCTATTACATATCAACCCGTAGACGGTTAATGGAAACTTCATCCGATGTGGAAATCCTCTCCATGTCAATAGCTGTAATTGTATCCATATTTCTATCCTTTTTAAAAAATATAATCCGCTCTGTAGGAGTGCAGTGAGCTCTCTCTGTGTCCTGCAGAGATGCTGAGGTTATTCAGACTACAGCAGGAGGCATTTAAGGCGGACTCCATCCCTAGTGTGATTCCAAGCAGCCTTTTCAGCATGCGATAAGTGGGAGGCTCTGGGGGGTTTTAGGGGCATTTAGAAGGAGGACACAGTAGTGCCAACCACCAAGCTCCCTATTAACATCACCATATGTATGCATATGCAAGCTTTACACTTCAGTCTCAAAACGAAAGCACATAAACACTGGCTGCATTATTAAATGTGCTCCTTTAAGAGCACACTGTCAGCAATGTGCAAACAGGGAGGGAGACCAGGAGAGGCACTGGCACAGGAAGGACTTTCCTCACTGGAGAAAAGCCTTTTATTTCAGTCACAGTCACTCTCTCTGGACGAGGTGAATAATCCTGTCAACATAATGCGTGGGCTGCCAAAACACTGTGAATTATTATCCAATTATGATTTGTTTTTCACTGGACTTCCAGGATTTTCATGTGTTGGTTATTCTGCTCAACTGGAAAGAAGAGACAGGCCAACACATTAAACATACAGGAGCTGATTATATAAGAGATAGAGCTTTACACTGTTACTGTTGTTTTATCTTATTGACCCAACTAGGAAAGCAACCCACACTGCCACTTAGCATACAGGCACACAGGCTTCAGCGTGACCCTGGTGGTGCAGCCCATACCAGCGAGTCTGATAAAGGCTGCCATGCTGCAAGTGGGGACAGTGTTAAAACGGTCATAGCACTGGGAGAACTCTTCCCTACAGCTGCAGAGGTGATATCAGGAGCGTTCGGCCGGACTGCGTTATCTTAAGTGCGCACAGGAACAGCAAACAGTGGTTCAGAGACACCTCAGATGGAGGTTAGTCTTAAAAGAGGAGAGATATACCCTCCATGGGCCCCCGGGGCACTTCAAAGAGAGAAGAGAGTGTGACTCATTGGGCGGCAGTAGAAAGACAGCTATCTTTTGACCAGCAGAACCAGAGCGATTGGCTCTTCTAACCTAACCAGCTGTCAGTCCCTGCTGTGGAAGGCTAATGAATGAAGTGGGAAGTTGCTGGTTACAATAATTTCATCTCCTCTTGCCATTTGTCCTGTTTTTCTTGCTGTAGTGTTATGCATATTTCCAGTATGTCCATATAATCCGCTCTGTAGGAGTAAAGGGAACTCCCTCTGTGTTCTGAATCAACCAGCTGATTAGGTTAAGGTTAACATTGACAGTAATTTCTTCTTTTCCCATCACTCAAGCGATGTTAGATTCAAAATCTAACATCTTGTGAAATCTTGTTTTAGTCCTCCCTCCCCTGCTGCCGAGCACGTCCATGCAATTGGGAGTTCAAAGAACTGTCCAACTGCCTTAGAAACTGTGTATTATTAAGGCATTAAAAGCCATCTTCTCTCTGTATTCTCTGTTTCTTCCCTTTGGTCTTCCTCGCTTAACATTTAGAAGCACATAGGCTACATGGATAAAAATACCAAGTAATGATAAAAAATGTGCTGGATATGAATAAATGAATGGGGGGACATGATGTCTCTGAGGACTAGATATTTTTCTAAAGATGGAAAGCTTGAAATGAGCTTCAATTATTAATTAGCAAGAAGCAGAAGAAAGGCTGGAAAAAGGACATGGAGGGGGAGAGAAAAAGAAAGAAAAAGGTAATAAAAGAAATAACAAGACAAGCAGCTCTGTGAGGTGGTATTTAGCCAGAGTTGTGCTTTGAACTAAAATGCTAAAATCACATGCAATCATACTCATAATGGTATGGTATAACATGACAACATTCAAGGTAACAGTCTCCATCACTGTTGGCATGCTTGCATTCCTAATTAACACCAAATACAAAGCTTAATACAGAGTTAAACAGCTAGCTTTAATGAGATTTGCAAGATTTGACAAGAGCTTTTTCTCGAGAGTCGCTCATCCAAACACCTTCACACTTGACACTGCACTTCTTTGAACAATACACCTGGCATGACCTTGTTGCATCCCCTGGCAATACTAAGACTTTATGCATCAATTGGTAACAAATTGTTTGGGACCAGGCTATTTCCAGGAACAAACACGTTCTTTCCAAAGGTTATATCCTTGATGCTTGACATTTTAGAGCATGTAACATCACCATCTCTCTTTCTTTATCTGTTGAATGCACTGCACCAAGCTACGGAGAGCATGATGTACCCAGCAGTGTAACAGTAATAGGGCCCACATCTCAATACTCTACACAGTCTGTGCATATTGCACTACTAATAAATAAGTTCTGTAGATCTCAAGTGCTTGCACTCAACACTGTATGTCCTCAGCAATACACCCATCCTTCAGATTAAAGAACAGACAGACAGACAGACTCCACACACTCCTTCCATTTTTAGTTAAATGTTCAGACTGACATCTTGCATGGTAGCTTGTTGGTATCTAAGTGTGTTGGTGAATGAAAGGTGAGTTGTTAAGTGCTTGGATAAAAGTGCTTTAAACTATAAATGCAGCCATTTACAATTAAACAATGACACAGCACAGTTGAAAGAAACACACAATCAGCAGCTTCAGAGTACCTGAACATTCTCTCTTTGACTTAAAGCACTTTGGTCAACACTGCTGTTTTTAAATGTGCTCCATAAATAAAGTTGGAATGGATTGGAGTTGGATCTTGGGTTATAGCCTAAGTGGGCAGATTTTATTATAGGAGGAAAAGAATGTCCAGGAAAAACAGCTTGTTATTTTTCTAACACATTTTAAAAGGCCCAACAATAAAAAAAAAAATTAAAAACTGCCTGACTGTAACTCAACCAAGATATATATCACCAGAAATGTGAGAAATAAAGACAATGCCTGTGACTGTGGAAGGATCGCCAAAGTCAGCACACTACAGTCGTGTTTCTATCAATGTATTTCTATGTGCATTTTGAAGATTCTCATGAGAAAAGCTTGATGGGAACACCCACAATTTGATAAAAGTTTCTACATTTGCTTGAGGTGATTTTTGTTTTTTTTTGAAAAAAGGCAATGCGCTTGACAGGAGATAGAAAGTTTTGACGTAGCAACCTCTTTTTTGTTAAAGTTTTTCTCTCTACTTCTTCTCCTGTTTAGTGACGGATTAGCCTACAACAACACATTACACTGCCATCTTCTGACCAAAGTATGTTTATGCAGCTTTGTTTATTTGCTCTAAACCAGCTGATAGAAATGTCCCTAATTTACTTTTTTTTCTTTAATGCGACATTTGAAATTTTTTTGCTTCAACTTTAATGGAAACATGGCTTATGAATCTCTGTCCAACATGACATTAAAATCCATCTGATGCTTGGAATTGCCATCTCAAGAGCCATGCTGTTAGCGTTGCTTAAATGTGGATTTCCTTCACCAATTTATTTTACAGATGGAGTGCACTGAGTGACAATATAACGCAAGTTAAATTGTCAACCAAACTTTGCTAACACAGTGCTAAAGCTAACACAGAGCCAAAGGCCACTGGCACCAAGTGCTGCCTTTAAACTTCTTAGTACGGCTCATTACCAATATTTACCCACTAAACTTAAAACCCATCTGGATGACAGTTTTGTATGATTGTACTATGGCTATAACACCCGCCTTCAGGTATGAGTTGACTGCCAAGAATTATCCAATCAAACATTTAATGACCCGAATAAAAGGAAGAGGGGGTTTCAATAAGAATCCTTAATTCTCCATTGGTAGGAGTGTGTGCTTTAGTCCTTCGGCAACAATTAACTGTGTGCGTCAAAAACCAGGCAGCCATCGCAGCTCAGAAGAACAGCAATGTTGGCCCCAAGTCCCGGAGAGGAAAAAGGGGAAGGCATGCACACACGCACACTTAGGGACGAGACAAGTTGGCTATTAATAGTTTGTGAGCTTTACCCCATCAGAGCAGTAAAGTGGACTCCCTCCTTTGCTTAATTGCATTTCCCAGTACAGTAGTGCCTCTCATCATAGTTTGAGTTTCTTTTTGTGTGTCTCTCGGTGTCAATTCTATTCATCTACCCTACCATATTCTGTCTGCTGAGCATGCCAAACATAGCAAGGAGCAACAAAACTGGAAGCGGTAGTGTGCATTAAAGTGGTATTAAGCTTGTGTATAAGCTCCTGTGTGTGAGTGTGCATTTACAGTATGTGTGCGGCCTACTTCTGTTGGACCAAACCTTCTGGAGGCAATAAGACGTCCTGCTGTTATTGGATTGTTTTGCTTCACTTCCTCTTTTTCGTGGGAGGAGAGAGACAGAGCAAGATAGTACTGCAGCACCTACACTGCATGGACAGAGACAATCACCTCCCCTCCCGGGCACTCAGCCTCTCTAATGGCTAAATACATCACATTCACCTTTATCTAACTGCCTACACAGTTAACAGTTTTGCAACAGATACGGCCCTATAAGTAAAGGTATTTTAACCCATACGCTCCATACGTTTCACAAAAGGTGCCGCCCACACTTTGAAATATTTTTATTTCTTGACTAGGACTGCTCTAGCCTTTTGCTCCTTGCAGTAAGGTGCTGATGTCTTCCAGCTGACAGGGGCTCAGGCCTTTGGGATGAAGCTGCCAGTGTTTTCCCAGGCGGCCGAGCATATTGGTGGCCATCTGCCTCTCTACAAGCAGCGGCTTCACACTGCGCCAGGCTGCCCACCCACAGAGCCCAGAGGCCATGGGCACGCTGCCCTCCAAGACCCAGCACCTCTCTGTCATTTGGCCTCTTTGACATCTCCAGCTAGTGAGTGGCACATAGGTAAAATATCAGACACTACATCAGGTAAATGAAAGGCCAGGCACTACATTAAGACAAATATTTGATCTTATTTCTTTGATTGTGAAACATGCTTTTGCTTTGCATCCTTTCTTCCTCAAAAGCTTTACATCAGAAAGGGGCAGAAAAATCCTGTCACTCCCAGAATCATCTGTCTGTTGTCACTGTGTATGACTAAAACATGAAATGATGAATATTTCCTCAGGCAGCATCCTGACAAGCAAAAACTAGCCTCTTAAATGCGTTGCCTGCAGGCATGTGTAGCGTTACATAATGAGGCTCTGCCGTGAAATCTATGAAGATACCCAGTTTTACATGCGACTACAGTATGTTCTCACTGCAGCGTGACAGCTTCTTAGAATACATGAAGGATAATGACAAAACTGAATAAACAACGAATTAATTACCATGTAGAACAGGCGCACATGCAATACACAAACATTTTTGACAGCAATGTGACGACTGTCATGAAATCCAGGCTTCACGGAGAGAAGCCATTTGTCTCATGACAGTCATACTTCTTATGTTATTATTGATTATCATTCCTGGATTCCTGGCAGAGACTTTAAGAGGCTAGATATGCCTGCTGCTACCTCACAGGTTGAGTATATTTACAGGAGACAAGTGTATTGTTGCTGGCAACGCACTTCCACTACCTTTTGTGCAGCCAACTGCTGACACTCTGTTCAACGCACAAAATCCCAGTAGCATCATTATCAGTAGTAGCATGAGAGATTTATCAAGTTTCTGAGTACAAAGGAGGTCCTGACAGTTTTTTTTTCATATGAGCTGCAGACTGGAGGTGTTTATTACAAAGATGGAGGTTTGCATGAAATTCTTCAAATTGTCACCGAGCCCTAAACTCCACAGTGACACGCAGTTAACAACGAGCCTGAAAGAGAGATTTTACCACTGATGTAGCCGCTGTCAACAATTATCTCACATCCTGTCTTGCCTATCGCTCCACTAATCTCTTTACCTCGCTGTATAAAAACGGACATCATTAGGAGCAGGATGAAACAACAGAATTTGGGACAGTGGGACAGAATCTGTCAACTGCAGCCCGCTTATGGACCACTTTTATTTTCTGGTCGTAATCAAGACAGCAGGCTCGGGGGTAGCTGTGGATCCTGTGGATTTAGGTCTGATCAAAAGAAGCTTTTTAAAGTGGGCTGTCAGAACACTGGCAGAGAAATAACGAGCTATTCGTCGGTTGAGGAGGAATAACCACCCCCTCATTGGCCGTTCCCAATCCCAGCCCTTGAGAACCAGCTACTTCCTCCCAGCCCGACATCCACGTAATTAGCCACCAATACTGCTGCCCCTCTCCAATCAAACAGCAGCTATTGAATGTGAGGCGCCATGGGGACGAGGTAATTACCCTTGACACTTAAAGGACCTCTCACTGCCCAAACCCTCACTGATGGGAATGAGGGCTTATTAAAACATTGGAGGGCTGAAGTTTGCCAGACTAGTGATGGTACAGTATAGTGGTGGGGAGAAGGTCCTGAAGGACTGAGAGAGAGCTGAAAGAGAAGCTTCCTGACACCTGAGTTTGTGGTAGATACACACTGATGCGGACCAGTGGGCTGTCAGGAGCCTGTCCACGGGTCATTGCCTGCAGAGAATGTTTCTCCCTTCATATAGGCCAGATTCTGAACACATAGAGTGAGCCTTACCTTTCTGTAGACGATCATATTGGGGGAGTCCTCCTCTGGATCAGTGGTGCCCACGCCTCCCTGGTCTCTAGACCCCTCCGCCATTTTCACTCAAGTCCTGTCAAAGAAACAGATCAACCACATCAACACAGCATCCACGGGATGGGGAAAGAACACAAAATGACGACTCGATAAACATCAGTCAGCATTTCTATTTCCTCAGGGAACCAAAAATTCCTCCAGCTTTTATCGTCATGACATTCAGCTGCCAAAATGTATGCTGCTGTCTCAGAAAGGAGACGACTGTCACAGTAGGGACAGATAAGAGAGTAAGGTAGGCTGATGTAAGCTGAATATTAACTAAGCTGCAAAGTCAAATCTTGATCATACAATACAGCAGTGATTCCCAGCAAGGCGACACTGCAGTTAGCAGGGGCGGCATGAAAGATTGTGGAGTGGCTCAACTATGATTTTAAGTATTACCTGAGCTGTTGCAATCGAGTGTGAACATTTGTTAGCATGTACAGAGAGGTCTAAACTGTAAAAAATATGGATAAATAGTTACAGCTAAAAGGATATTATACAAAGCTCAGATACCTAACATTAAAAGTGATGGATAAACAGCTCAGTTAGCTAAAAGTAAGGAACAAACAGTTTAAAACAGTTAGTGTTAGCTAAACACAAATGATTAACAGCTCAGTTACCCAAAAGTAAGGAATAATTAGCTCAAACAGTAAGCTTAAAATAAGCAATTAATCAAACGTTTAGCTAAAAGTAACGGATAAACAACTCAAACAGTGAGTCATAAGTAAGGAATTAATAGCGCAAACATTTAGCTAAAATTATCCACTTTTGTGTAGTCAATATTATCAAATAACATCCAATTAAAAATCAATTTAAATGACACAGGCTGTTGGGAATATCTGCAGCAGAGTAGATCAGCTCAGGGGAGTCAGGATGGTAGTAATTATGTACACAGCACAGATGTGCGCCCACCACACCAAGTCAGTGTGGCTGTGAGGAGATGAGTCATCTTTCTTCACAAAAAAACTGATGTTCATAATGAATGAACCCCCACCGAGGTGACACTGATAGTTTAACTGTGGTCAGTGCAAGCCACTATGTTTGTTGTCGCTTTTATGCTAAGCATTAGGAAGTGTTGACTCCATTAGCTGCAATCATATGATGGTTACCTCTGATCTGCCTGCACTCCCCACATTAACTCCCCCTCCAGGCTTCATGCTTTGAGAGCTGCTGTTAAGGGATTTATTTACAACCCCTTACACAGTCCCCATCACTTTCTCTTGGCTGTCTCCCCTCTCCCTCCCTCCCTCCCTCCCTCACTCTCTCAGGAGAATTAATTCTGCTTAACTAAGGATTTCCATAACCTACGCTGACGACTGGGCTTCAGCAAGCCCCCTTAGCCTCCTCTACCCTTTGCCATTGAAGGCTCCTGTGTGTATTAAATGGGTTAAACCATTTATTAGGCCTTTAATCGTGCTGAGGAAAGAGGGGTGAGGGAGTGGATTACACAGTTCGACACATTCATAATTTTTGGTACTTATAAAACACAAAGTGCGAGGGGGATAAAGCTGCCAGGAAAAAAAGAAATCACACAGCTCACTGGGCCTCAGTGCTTGAAAAATAAGTATGATGAGCTATTGATGGGAGAAAGCACAGAGGATACAGACAGCATTTCATGACAGGCACACATGAGCGGGCACAATATGAAACCTTCATACATTAACTGAATTAGTAACACTGCATCTTGCTAGAGGCCAGCCTCTAGCAAGGGATTTGGAGTAGTTGAATTATGTAATTGTAGCCGTGCAATGTTACAAGTCTGAACAACTGCAGATAATGGCTCTGGTGGAGAGAGGGGAAAATTGAAATTGTGAAAATTCAGCATACCACCAGCTTGCACAACAGCACATATTTAAGGTGGCTTTGTCACCACTTTATTGTATTACACCATGGAGCATAGTGATGCGCATGAGTGAATAAGTAATCATCCGCTCTCGCCTTACTGTTTGTTATTGCCACCAGAAGTGCGGAGTGCAGCACTCCCCATTGGCTAACACGTCTGTGCTCTTTTTAGAGTCTGAGCACATTAGACAGCTAATCTTTGCATGCGCCTCAAGGGCTGTATAGAAAGGCAGGCAGTATGGATTGCATAGCACCTGCTTAAAGAAAACAATAGTTAGCCAATAGGTCCCTCGTGGACAGGAGAAGCCGTAATTCTAGAGAACAACTTCCTTCCGATTGAGCTGCTCAAACATGCAAATCAAACTCCACAGAGAGGCCCGTCCAAGACGTTAATTGAAAGCTTGTGTCAAAGTGAAACGGATGCAATAGAGTTGCTGAAAGGCAGCGGGAGAGCACCAAACATGCCCTCATGTGCATGTGCGTCTCTGCACAACCTCAAATCCAAGCAAACACCAATTTATGAGGAGGTAAACACAAAAAGGGACACTGCACACACACATATTCAAAGGGAAGAACCCCCCGCAACGGCTCAAATAAACAAGCCAATAGACGGCAAGTCAGCTCAAACAAACTGCCAAAGAGTTCACACACAGAACAAAACGTGCTCCAGATAAATCGTATTGTGATTGTGAGTCCCAAAGCCATGTTCAATTTCAGCAGGCAAGAAGCCCAGTGCAATGCAACATCTGTGACACCTGACAGTTGCCATAAATGAAGCATTCATTACCTTAGAAACAAAATAATGCCTGGTCCACTCTGCTCCCCCTGGTTGGCTCCCCCTTAGCAACAAGCAGCAGGCAGGTTCATGGTGTAATTGGCAGAGGGGGAGAGAAGGGGATGAAGAAGACAGGGTGATGAAAGCAGTGAAGCAGTGAGAAAGAGAGAGAGAGAAAGAGAGAGAGAGAGAGAGAGAGAGAGAGAGAGAAGCTGGCTGGTCACTGCAGTATTCCTCTATTCCTCCTCCTCCTCCTCCTCCTCCTCTTCTTCTTCTTCTTCTCTCTTCACCAGTCCTGCCTTGCCCCGGCAGTTCAGGAGATCCTCACATGTGTGCACCTCGTTCATCCCCCCTCTCTCTGTCTGCATGTGCTCGAGCCTGAGCGAGAGCGAAAGAGTGAGTGTGTGCAAAAGAGAGAGAGAAAGAGAGAGAGGGAGGCAGGCAGGCAGGGAGATGCTGTGCAATAGAGAGGCAGATCAAGTTGGAAAAGGGGGAGGGATGGAGGAATTAGAGAGAATATAAAGAGGAAAATAGAGGGAGGGGAAAGACAGACAGAGCGAGGATGTGTGTGTGAATGTGTGTGTGTGTGTGTGTGTGTGTGTGTGTGTGTGTGTGTGTGTGTGTGTGTGTGTGTGTGTGTGTGTGTGTGTGTGTGTGTGTGTGTGTGTGTGTGTGTGTGTGTGTATGTGTGTATGTGTGAGAGAGAGAGAGCAGTGGGTACACAGCGGAGAAGAAAGGAGGACAGAGAGATGCACACTGCAGCAGCGCCCACTGATGCTGAAAATGAGAAACATTTCATTAGGAGGATATTGAAATGCTAATATAAAAACAAGTTACTGTTACTGAGCACACACAGATGCGGGCTATATATATTCCAGACTCTTTGAGCGAACAACCTCAGAGATAACGCTTTTTTTCAATTTCCATTCAAAGCTTATGTGTGCACGGATTGTTTTCTTAAGCAGGCTGTGATCCAAAGTTGGACACATTTCCACAACTTATATTTGTATTTCTGAAGCTTTTTCCACTATCTGTTTTCATGCTTGGCGATGGCACACATGCACTCTGTTTCTGTCTAGTTTTTCCCACTCTTGCATGTCTATGTTCTCCTCCTTCTCTCTTCCTTCATGGAAACTCTGGAATCAGTCAAGCTTAAATGGCAAGCCTTGAACGAATGAACATTTTTTTTTCTATTCTTCTTGCAATAAATGAGATCCCAAAAGCCCCCGAGGAAGATACTCCAGAAATACATGGCATGGCCAATTTGTGAATGCATGCATGCAGAGTGAACACACACAGACACACACATGCAGATGTTTGTGTTGACAGAACCAGTTCACCAGTTATCAGAAAGCAATCTTGCTTTCCCCCATCATGTGTTCCAGCAGTTGTTTTGTTGCTTTAGAAAAAAAATTGAGGCGTTTTTCAATTTTCCTCTCACACACAAAAAAAGACCTTGCATTAGCAGGTTTCCATTAAGAATCTAAACTGAAGAAAAGCCCAGTTTTCCTCAGGACAGAGGCAATGAAGCTTGAAAAGCGGAACAACTCAAAACTGCTGTTCTCAGTTAAATGTGGTAACAAAGGGAACTGAGGTCACACACCAGCATTGTGGTGTGTTGATCACAGTGTGAAACCATTCTTCTGCCCATGGTGCTTACACCACACATTTCTCTTATACATCTCAGCAGGAAAACAGCAAGTATATAATATCCCCCCATCTCCCATATTATGTGACCTCTGCTATCAGCTACACATATATGACTCCTTCAACACCTTCACTGGCATTCAGCACCAAATAAAATTTAAGATCCTGTCTGTCATCTACCAAGTCCTCAATAACCTCACAGAGGTTGTCAAAAAATACCCCAAAAATAGTGCAAATAGATTACAAATTTAAATTGAATAGTGAAATAAGACTGTGTATGATATAAGGGAAAAAATAAAATATAATAATTATATTTGTATAGCACCTTTCATACATAAATTGCAACACAAGTGTTTTACAACAAAGAAATAACAGGCATTAAGCGGACATAAAATAAACATATTAAAAGCATTCCATTTATTAAATGGAAGTAAAATATTGATTAAAAAAGGGCAGCAGAGCGCCTTATTAAGTACTTACAATTTTGTGTGTTGAGTCTGTTAATTGTGCACGCCTCTTCGCTCCAAGTGCCTCTTTAAATCTGAACTGTCATAAACTCTAAATTGTTTTCTGTATTTTGTATTTGTTTATGCATTTCATGTAAAGCCTTTTTGAGCATTTAGAAAAGCGCTATATAAATCCTCTTAATTATTATTCATTATTATTATTATTTCATCTACTATATATAGACATACGGCAAGACCATCTGACTAAATCAAAGCACACACGTGACCCAAACTGCAGTGACCTGCGATCAGCATATCTTCCCTTCCTCTGAGCTGCTTCGGCATTAAGGAGTGCCATCATTAACAAGGTGACAGACAGGCAGGCGGGCAGACAGACTGAAAGATAGACAGGGACTTCTCTAATCTGCTTTAAGGGGGCCAGCCCTGCTATAATCTGCATTAATGCTGAATTATTGAGCAGCCTGTTCACAGCCACACCACTGCCAGAGAGCAGCACTGCTGGCTATGACTTAAGAAACATTCATTATAGACAGGAGATATTTAAAGGAGAGGTTCAGGACATTATAATTATTTATTTACTGGCTGTGCAGATATCCTCTCCTGGTGCATTTTCTTTTCCTTTCTTAAAAATGTGATGTTTATTGATTTTTTGTGCACTCAAGAAAGTATGAGTAAAGAGTAATTTATTTTCTAACCAGTTAGTTGGAAAGAAATAGACAAAACGGTTTATGTCAGTTCATCTATGTGCATTTCATTCATTATCCATTTCTTCCACTTACTACAAAGAACATTTTCTATCAGTCTGAGTTAAGTCATTTTTTCCATCATGCAATTATCTTAAAATTTCTAATAATTGTTGTAGAGTAGGAGATTCAGTCTTGTACCAGGTTCTTGTTATTGCCTTCTTATTTGTTATCAGTATCAATCATTATCAATTATCAATGACAGGCCACTTCATTACACCAGTACAATGTTTTTACAAAAGCTCTGCTATTAATTCTACAATTGCAAAGATTGCTGTTTTCCTGAGGTCACAGTAGGTGGTGGTAGTGTAATGGAGTGCATTATATTGACAGCTGTGTCTTAATATTCTGGCACTACGATGTATGTAAATTGGGTGCCCAAAATATTAGAAACACACCTTAATATAATGCACAACATAATGAAGGTATAAATAACTATCTGACAGTGCCATTAAAAACTGAATTATTGTTATTGTCAAGGCAGAATTTATAGATGGAGATGTTGTATTGGATCACATTAAGTTATAGAAGTGGACCTAAAAAAGTGGCCACTCTGTGTTTATTTCCAAGGTACAAAACTTTACATTCCTTAGGTATTGCAAATCCCAAATTTTCTCATGCACATTTTCCAAAAATGAGTGTAATTGTTTGGATTCCCAAGAGATGTGTGTATGATGATTCTGATTTGTTTCACACACATTGAGCCATTCTTCTGTTGTAATCTTAAAATTGCCAAGATTAGCTAGTTTAGATAGATTTTTCCAATTATATGTCTGTATTATTGCAGCCAACAGTCCAATTAAGATTTTTAAGTTTTGTATTGCCTTTATAAAGTCATCGCTCAACTATAGATATCCAAAAAAAAAAGGCTCCATTCTCTAGCCCATTCTTCCAAATCCTGAAAATTCATTATATTTACATTCTTAGTTATTGTTGTGATTCAGGCTTGGTTTAACTCCTGGAGCATTTTCAGTGCAGGAGATGAGGGTTCATCATTCAGTGCAGAGGGTGCTCTGAAGTTCAACCAAAGCTAATATGAGGCATCAGCAGTCTGTTAAATGTATAAAGTTAGCATCTTCTAAAGATATGGTCTTATTAATATGAAATTCCCTCTATTCAGCCTTGCTTGCTCTTGGGTTTGAAATGACAGTTGGTCAGCTGAAATATCTCATTAACTGTTGGATGGAAACTTAGTACATATATTCCAGGCCACTAAAGGATAAATAATAATTCAAGTAAAATAAAAAAAAACCTCTAGCTGGTGAATGCTTTGGGGCATAAGCCAGTTAGCATAACAGGCTAAGATAAAGTGGCAAACCAACTGTTAAACACCAGTATGTTCGCATTATCACTGTGAGGATGCTGACATTACCTTGTTGCTCAACAGCCTCACAAAGCTGAAAGTTTGTCTGCAGCAAATCATGGAAACATTGGAAGCAGAGAAGGAATTCTTTTTTTTTACCGAAAAGAAAGATTTTGATTTAACTTCTTCTTCTGTTTTTATTGGCAGAATTTAACTTACTCTCTGAAACTAGCTTCAACTTAAAGTGTGTGGGATTTAGTGACATCTAGCGGTGAGGCTGCACACTGCAACCTATGATTGCGACCAACTGAATACACCTTAGAGCAGGGGTCTCAAACTCAAACTAGAAAATTTCTAAATAAATTTTGATTCTGTGCTTGCCTCTGGCCCTTGATTCTCGTTGATTAAATCAGCAGTTAAACAGGGACTCTGTCCTGAGTTCACAGACACCTCATACAAGTTTCTAGGATAAACGGTTCATTAGATAGTAAAAGGGGGCGTGGCTAATAAACAGGGGCGGGGTAATCAACCACCTATTAAACAGGAACTCTATGCCGAGTAATCTGACACTTTATTCAAGTTTCGAGGACAAACAGTTTATAAGTTATGAAAGGGGGCGTGGCTAATCAAAAAGGACGGGAATTTATTAAATATTGTTATGTAGAACTGGTCAGTAATGAACCATAATCATGCATGACAAGTTTGAGGCAGATTGGACAATGTATGGTCAAGTTATAAGGTATCATGCTTTATGAAAAACGCCATGTCCGTTAAATTAGAATGTCTGTCTTGGAGAAGGGGGGGGGGGCTTTGGTAGCTAAGCAACCAGGTGGCCAGGTGGAGTTGACCAATCAGAGCAGAGCAATCAACTGAAATTAACTGCTGGTGGAGACAGTTCCGCCACAGTGAGCAGGTAGAGGTGGACTATAGCGTCATATTTGAGTCATTGTTTGATCTTCGCGCACCTATTCAGCAACCGAGTGAAGCAGATTCTCCCCGTGCTCGCTAGCGGTGAAGCTCCGCTCGCGCGGAGCGAGGACTTTTGACACATTGGGGGCGGGGCCAAGGCTGCCCCGGGCCTCTTATGATTGGTCATTTTCCAGCCCTCCACTTGGGTGCCTTTTCAGTTTACTGCTGACATCTGGTAGCGGCGGCATCATCTAAACAACACGGTTGTTTCATGACGTTCACGACCACAACTCTACGCTTCATCACTGATAATAAAAAGGTTAAAAAAATGCTGTTTCTTGTTTCTAAATGGGTTTGCCGTGACACGGAGTTCTCAGACAGCCCACAAACATTGGAAGACTTTCTGGTCATTTCCTTGTCAAGGTTTCTTTTTCTTCCCCCCCCCCTTTTTTTAAGGGTTAAAGGTTAAAAGGTGCTGTTCCGGCCTTTATTTGTTCATGTAAACAACGCCCCCGGCCATTAGCTATATGAGACCGGCTATTTATTGAGGAAATACGGTAAATAACTATGGCGTCATATTTGAGTCATTAAAAAATGCTGTTTCTTGTTTATGATCATACAGTAGTTAAAGTGTTAGATCCATGGGTTTGCCGTGACACGGAGCAGAGACCTGCAGTCCAGCGGTGCAGGCTGTCTCTCTGAAGCAGAGGATGGCGGTCGTCTTAATTTATGTCAGTCTTCTCAGACAGCCCACAAATGTTTTTAATGTTTTGATCCGGCCTGTGCTTGGATCAGGCCTTTATTGATTAATTGATTCCTAAGTATTTCTGACTGCTATGTTGGTTTCATTTTACATCACTAATTGTAATGGTTAATTATGGCGTCATATTTGAGTCAAAAGTCGCGCGAGCGATAACACATCTGCACGCGCATTTATTTCGTGTCACGGGCGCAGATTTCAACTGCCGCGCACATCTGTTTGATCTTCGCGTACATATTCAGCAACTGAGTGAAGCGGATCTTCCCCCGTGCTCGCTCGCGGTCGAGCTCTGCTCGCGCGGAGCGAGGACTTTTGACACATTGGGGGCGGGGCCAAGGCTGACCCCAGGCCTCTTATGATTGGTCATTTTCCAGCCCTCCACGTGGGTGCCTTTTCAGCTACTGCTGAGAGCTGGTAGTGGCGGCATCATCTAAGCAACAACAACGGTTGTTTCATGACGTTGACGACCACAACTCTACGCTTCATCACTGATAATGAAAAGGTTAAAAAAATGTTGTTTCTTGTTTCTAAAGGATCAAACAGTAGTTAAAGTGTTAGATCCATGGGTTTGCCCATGCAGTCCAGCGGTGCAGGATGTCTCTCTGAAGCAGAGGATGGCGGTCGTCTTAATTTATGTCAGTCTTCTCAGACAGCCCACAAACATTGGAAGAGGATGTGGAGCCGGAGCTCGTCTGGGGGTAGGAGCTCGGCAGCACCTGGTGTCGGTGTGTCCTGAGTCTATCTGCTGTCAGAAGGCTGACCTGGACCATACCATGCGTGGTGAAGCATGTGTAACAAATGTTCGCACATTTGGAGTACTGTGCCGGGAAGAGGACGTGCTGTCCCTGAAGGATGTCCGAGCGGAGACACCGCAGCGTCCTGTCAACAGCAGGTAACTAGGTCAAGCTAACTAACGTCAGTAATCGCCGGTGGTTTAACGTAAAATATAATAAATAAACGCTATAGTGAGACAGGAATATGATGGAGAAGATGCGAACAATGTTTCCATTTTCAGTAGTTATCAGACGAAAACGTTTTAGTTTATGTTGCTCCATGCTAACGGTAATAGCTAGTTTTGCTAGCATACTACCGTTACAATCGTGCCTTACAATGTTAGCATTTTCATATTTGAACTTTTGAACTACCGTCGAAAATTTTGGGAAATGTAGTTGCAAGTTATTTGAGTTTCATTTGGAAGATGTTTGTCATTTTATTTTGCTAATTTATTCGCGGCTACTGGTCTTAGGTCTGAGCTAGCGCTCTCTAGCGAGCTAGCTTTAGCATCATGTCGAAGCAATTTATAAATGGTCCGTCGAGGCAGAATATCTTTACAGTTACTTCATGTTACAGTTACCATGATGCTAACAGTTGTTATAACAGTAGATGTGTCTGTTGTTAGCAAACACTATTGACTCTAAGAGTGCATTGCATGGCCTGACAAATTTTTTTTAACTGTGATATGTAGCTAATTGTATGTGGATTTTGATGGTAGGTTCTTGATAATAGTCCTGTTTTTTGTGAGGATGTTTTGGTATTCTTATGTAATAAGGTGTAATAGTAATACCAATGTCATACTCATCAATGGCTAAATTTTAACATTCGTTGTATTTGGATAATATTAAACTGAAACTCATGTCACTTGGTAATGAGAGGTTAAAAAGAAAAGATAATCATGGGGATATACATTTAACCATGGAGTCAGGGCTGTAAAAAATTACTGTAATGATGAACTGGTAGTTTACTTCACCGTTTAAGATTTACATTGTGTCAATGTCAATGTTACTCACTACTGTTAGCAGACTATTACCCAAACTATTCTTCTGTTATTAATACTGCAGTACTATTTTGATAATAGAGGTTATTATGTAATAAGGTGTATTTGTAATTCCAGAGTCATAGCCATTAATGGCTTAAATTTAGTATAGGGTGCATTTGAGTACTATTACACTGAAAGCTTTTGAAAGTATTCGCCACTATTATCAGATTATTACCTAACTATTACCATGGTGTTACCGAGCTGTGGTGTCAATAGAATTATCAACTTATCCATTCATATTCATCTTCTTTGCAAGCTGTAATCCTGTTTTTCACCTCACAAATTTACAGCTTGACCATTTATTTACTGGTGAGTGTTTGTCAAAGACTGTTATTAACATAAACTACTTTCATAAATTATGTATTATTATTTTTTTAACCCTTGTGTGGTCCTCCCGTCGACTATATACCCCTGCTCCTCAGGGGTCAAAAAGGATCCCATGACACGATAATGTTTTTAGGACATGTAGAAAAAAAAATGTTACCAACTTTTTTTTTTAAAATCATTTTATCATTTAAGGCAACTCATGCCCCAAAAATTGATTGATTGATATATCATTTTCATAATTTTTTCTTTATTATTGGTCAATTTTAGTCAAATATTCAAAATTAGGCCTCATTTCAAGAGAGAAAAAAGTAAAAAAAAAAAACCTGAATACTTTTTTTCAATAGTAACAGTGGAAGAAAGTAATTCTTGATTGGAATGCACAGAGTAGGTCATGTCAACTTTTAGTGAAACTTATGTTTTGATATTTGTATATTTGAATACAATTGACCAGGGGCAGCGGCTCAGTTGGTAGAGTCGGTTGGCCCCCAACCGAAGGGTTGGTGGTTCAATCCCTGACCATGGCAGCCTACATGTCGAAGTATCCTTGAGCAAGATACTGAACCCCAAATTGCTCCCGATGCTTTGTTCATCTGTGTGTGAATGAATTCCCAATGGTGGCAGGTGGGACCGTTTAGGGTAGCCTCTGCCACCAGTATGAATGTGTGTGTGAAAGGGTGAATGAGCGCAGTCTGTAGTGTAAATCGCTTTGAGTGGTTGCAAAAGCGCTATATAAGTGCAGGTCCATTTACCATTTACCAATAATAATGAGAAAAAAAAGAAAATTAAATATAATATATTTGGTCATGAGTTACCTTAAAAAGTGAAAAAAAAGTTGGTAATATTTTTTTTTACATTTCCTAAAACCAGTCTAATGTCATGAGGTCCTTTTTGACCCCTGAGGACCATGGGTGCTATAAAAATGTATGAAGAAAGTTAAAATTTATATTATCTATAAAGGATGCAGAGGGGCACATATGCTGAAAATGTTGCTATGTTTCTAGAAGTGCTATGTGTGTATTTAATTCAAATGATTATATTCAGCTACATACTGATTTTTATGATTAAGTGATACATTATTTCAGTTAATTTAAACATTAATAACACATTATTGTCATTGCTGCAATGCTCACGGTTGTCATCCTGTTCTAGATAAACACTACTTCACCTAAGAGACTTTAGTATCCAATTCTTCGTTGACCTTCAGCATTCAGTTGTTTGTCTTCACCTTTTCAGGTAAGCAATTTTAAAAAATTGCTTTTGTAATGCTGAGAAACACTGAAATTATTATTCATAAAGAACTTTCAACCACTGTTCTGTGATGTCATGTATAGTGATATACAAATATATCTGAAGGAGAGATGTATTTGGGATAATCAATATTATTAGTATTATTTATGTATTTATTTATTTTTAAATCAGAGAATGGGGGAAAATAGATTATTAGTACAAAAACTAGTAACTAGTAAAAAAAAATAGGTAACAATAATGTTCATTCATTAATTGACTCTTGGTCAAACTCTCATCTAATTAAGTATTGCTGTCTCATTAACATGTTGTATTTATTTATTTATTTATTTATTTATTTATTTGTAGGCTAAAACCTGAGAAGCCATCACCATGTTGTTGTTTCACATCAGAGTAAGTATTTCACATTATGCAGATTTTTCAGGATGTGGTCCTCAATATATAGTATAGAAGTCACTGTATTTTCTGACTTTTCCAGGTTTCCTGTGTCCAGCATCTTCAAGACAGACTAAGCTAACTTTTCATATTTTGTCCACATTTATATTTAGGTTAGGTTAGGTTTATAGTAGAGTACTTAGTTTGTATAGTTTAGCGTTTTATGCTGGTCTAGGGACAGTTAAGTTAGCAAATGAATTTAGTTCAGATCACTTACAATTGCATGTTATTGTTACAATTGTGTTATTTTGTGAGTTATTGTTGTACAGGCTATTGTATATTGCAGGACCAAGTGAGACGAGGAAGACCACTGTTTCCAAGATGCCGCTCAGAAAGTGCGTTGGACAAGTCTCGACCTTGCAGATCCTGCCCCACTTAGCCCAACCACTTCCGACCATGGGGTACCTCAAAGACCTCCGTCAACCAGCCGGCTGTGGATGATGGATAACGCACCCACAACTCCTTCTCCAGGCTACAAGGTATGGGTTTGTTTTTTTCCCCATCACAGTGGACACAGACATGGCCTAATAATACAATCTGCTGTCTTAACTACTTCCTTTGAATAATAAAATATTAATTCACAATTGAGTATTTATAATGTATGAATACATTTGGTATTGTGTGTCATCAGGTTCTGAATATACAGACACCCCCACAGTCCAAGAACAGCTGGATGACCTCTGGACCCACTTGCCCCCGTTCACCAGTTGAAAAGATAAGCTTTTTAAAAAATTCTTCAATTGTTAATTCTGCACAAAGTGATACACAAAACATTGTCTGTATTCCATTTCAACAAACACAAACATGAAATGTATATTTAAATACATGACTTAATGCAAGTCAATCATCTTTTTTTTTTTAAAACCAACCATTGCACACACTCCCATCCAAGGAGAGGTTACATCTTGATGGTAACTTTTTAGATTAACAAAACTTTTGTGATATTTGTAATTGTTGTTGCTGCGGAGGGGGCGGAAAGGGTAAGTCTAAACATTGCATGCAAGAGACCAACACCGGCGTCTCAGGGGAAAGCTATCTGTATACATAACTATCAATCTACTTGGTTGCTTCAAAATTTTACGATAGTTTTGCAAATCCTGACCCAGACAGAAGCACATCAAAGAAACAAAAAAACCAATGGTGGATTTTCAAGGCCTTTCAATGACATTAACATTATTTTCAATGACATTCATTTTGCAATTAACATTAGTTTTATCTTCTAAAACATAACTATAATGACATTCAAATGTAGATTACCACAAACAATAATAAACTTCAAGTCTCATTGGATAAAATAAAAAATTATTGACAGTCCTGAAATGATGGGGTAAACATCCTTAATAAGCCCGCATTAATAATATATTAATTTCAGGTAAAATATTGTTTTTTTTTAGTTTAAATTCTAATCTCATTTAAAGAAATTTATACTATATAGTATTTTTCATATGAAATTATGTAAAAACAAAGAGAAAAGAAAAGTCTAAATCTAAAAAGTGATCTTCCTCGTCTCACATGGTCTCAGTGGCAGTCGCCGGTTCGCATGGTCTCAGCGACAAAGTTACTGGTTCACATGGTCTCTCAGCGACAGAGTCACCGGTTCACATGGTCTCTCAGCGACACAGTCGCCGGTTTGCATGGTCTCGGTGGCAGTCGCCGGTTCACATGGTCTCAGTAGCAGTCGCCGGTTCGCATGGTCTCAGTGGCAGTAGCCGGTTCGCATGGTCTTAGCGTGAAAGTTACTGGTTTGCATGGTCTCAGAGGCAGAGTTACTGGTTCACATGGTCTCAGCGACAAAGTTACTGCTTCACATGGTATCAGCGGCAGAGTTGCTGCTTCACATGGTCTCAGCGGCAGAGTTGCTGGTTCACATGGTCTCAGCGACAGAGTCAACGGTTCACATGGTCTCTCAGCGACACAGTCGCCGGTTCGCATGGTCTCGGTTGCAGTCGCCGGTTCACATGGTCTCAGTAGCAGTCGCCGGTTCGCATGGTCTCAGTGGCAGAGTTACTGGTTCACATGGTCTCAGCGACATAGTTACTGTTTCACATGGTCTCAGCGGCAGAGTTACTGGTTCACATGGTCTCAGCGACAGAGTCACCGGTTCACATGGTCTCTCAGCGACACAGTCGCCGGTTCGCATGGTCTCGGTGGCAGTCGCCGGTTCACATGGTCTCAGTAGCAGTCGCCTGTTCGCATGGTCTCAGTGGCAGTCGCCGGTTCGCATGGTCTTAGCGTGAGAGTAACTGGTTTGCATGGTCTCAGCGACAAAGTTACTGCTTCACATGGTCTCAGCGGCAGAGTTACTGGTTCACATGGTCTCAGCGACAGAGTCACCGGTTCACATGGTCTCTCAGCGACAGAGTCACCGGTTCACATGGTCTCTCAGCGACACAGTCACCGGTTCGCATGGTCTCGGTGGCAGTCACCGGTTCACATGGTCTCAGTAGCAGTCGCCGGTTCACATGGTCTCAGTAGCAGTCGCCGGTTCGCATGGTCTCAGTGGCAGAGTTACTGGTTCACATGGTCTCAGCGCCAAAGTTACTGTTTCACATGGTCTCAGCGGCAGAGTTACTGGTTCACATGGTCTCAGCGACAGAGTCACCGGTTCACATGGTCTCTCAGCGACACAGTCGCCGGTTCGCATGGTCTCGGTGGCAGTCGCCGGTTCACATGGTCTCGGTGGCAGTCGCCGGTTCACATGGTCTTAGTAGCAGTCGCCGGTTCGCATGGTCTTAGTGGCAGTCGCCGGTTCGCATGGTCTTAGCGTGAAAGTTACTGGTTTGCATGGTCTCAGAGGCAGAGTTACTGGTTCACATGGTCTCAGCGACAAAGTTACTGCTTCACATGGTCTCAGCGGCAGAGTTGCTGGTTCACATGGTCTCAGCGACAGAGTTACTGGTTCACATGGTCTCAGCGACAAAGTTACTGCTTCACATAGTCTCAGCGGCAGAGTTACTGGTTTACATGGTCTCAGCGACAGAGTCACCGGTTCACATGGTCTCTCAGCGACACAGTAGCCGGTTCGCATGGTCTCGGTGGCAGTCGCCGGTTCACATGGTCTCAGTAGAAGTCGCCGGTTTGCATGGTCTTATCGGGAGAGTTACTGGTTTGCATGGTCTCAGAGGCAGAGTTACTGGTTCACATGGTCTCAGCGCCAAAGTTACTGCTTCACATGGTCTCAGCGGCAGCGTTACTGCTTCACATGGTCTCAGTGACAGAGTCACCGGTTCACATGGTCTCTCAGCGACACAGTCGCCGGTTCGCATGGTCTCGGTGGCAGTCGCCGGTTCACATGGTCTCAGTGGCAGTCGCCGGTTCGCATGGTCTTAGCGTGAAAGTTACTGGTTTGCATGGTCTCAGATTCAGAGTTACTGGTTCACATGGTCTCAGCGACAAAGTTACTGCTTCACATGGTCTCAGCGGCAGAGTTGCTGGTTCACATGGTCTCAGCGACAGAGTCAACGGTTCACATGGTCTCTCAGCGACACAGTCGCCGGTTCGCATGGTCTCGGTGGCAGTCGCCGGTTCACATGGTCTCAGTAGCAGTCGCCGGTTCGCATGGTCTCAGTGGCAGAGTTACTGGTTCACATGGTCTCACCGCCAAAGTTACTGCTTCACATGGTCTCAGCGGCAGAGTTACTGGTTCACATGGTCTCAGCGACAGAGTCACCGGTTCACATGGTCTCTCAGCGACACAGTCGCCGGTTCGCATGGTCTCGGTGGCAGTCGCCGGTTCACATGGTCTCGGTGGCAGTCGCCGGTTCACATGGTCTCAGTAGCAGTCGCCTGTTCGCATGGTCTCAGTGGCAGTCGCCGGTTCGCATGGTCTTATCGGGAGAGTTACTGGTTTGCATGGTCTCAGAGGCAGAGTTACTGGTTCACATGGTCTCAGCGCCAAAGTTACTGCTTCACATGGTCTCAGCGGCAGCGTTACTGCTTCACATGGTCTCAGTGACAGAGTCACCGGTTCACATGGTCTCTCAGCGACACAGTCGCCGGTTCGCATGGTCTCGGTGGCAGTCGCCGGTTCACATGGTCTCAGTGGCAGTCGCCGGTTCGCATGGTCTTAGCGTGAAAGTTACTGGTTTGCATGGTCTCAGATTCAGAGTTACTGGTTCACATGGTCTCAGCGACAAAGTTACTGCTTCACATGGTCTCAGCGGCAGAGTTGCTGGTTCACATGGTCTCAGCGACAGAGTCAACGGTTCACATGGTCTCTCAGCGACACAGTCGCCGGTTCGCATGGTCTCGGTGGCAGTCGCCGGTTCACATGGTCTCAGTAGCAGTCGCCGTTCGCATGGTCTCAGTGGCAGAGTTACTGGTTCACATGGTCTCACCGCCAAAGTTACTGCTTCACATGGTCTCAGCGGCAGAGTTACTGGTTCACATGGTCTCAGCGACAGAGTCACCGGTTCACATGGTCTCTCAGCGACACAGTCGCCGGTTCGCATGGTCTCGGTGGCAGTCGCCGGTTCACATGGTCTCGGTGGCAGTCGCCGGTTCACATGGTCTCAGTAGCAGTCGCCTGTTCGCATGGTCTCAGTGGCAGTCGCCGGTTCGCATGGTCTTAGCGTGAGAGTAACTGGTTTGCATGGTCTCAGCGACAAAGTTACTGCTTCACATGGTCTCAGCGGCAGAGTTACTGGTTCACATGGTCTCAGCGACAGAGTCACCGGTTCACATGGTCTCTCAGCGACACAGTCGCCGGTTTGCATGGTCTCGGTGGCAGTCGCCGGTTCACATGGTCTAAGTAGCAGTCACCGGTTCGCATGGTCTCAGTGGCAGTCGCCGGTTCGCATGGTCTTAGCGTGAAAGTTACTGGTTTGCATGGTCTCAGAGGCAGAGTTACTGGTTCACATGGTCTCAGCGACAAAGTTACTGCTTCACATGGTCTCAGCGGCAGAGTTGCTGGTTCACATGGTCTCAGCGACAGAGTCACCGGTTCACATGGTCTCTCAGCGACACAGTCGCCGGTTCGCATGGTCTCGGTGGCAGTCGCCGGTTCCCATGGTCTCAGTAGCAGTTGCCGGTTCGCATGGTCTCAGTGGCAGTCGCCGGTTTGCATGGTCTTAGCGGGAGAGTTACTGGTTTGCATGGTCTCAGAGGCAGAGTTACTGGTTCACATGGTCTCAGCGACAAAGTTACTGCTTCACATGGTCTCAGCGGCAGAGTTACTGGTTCACATGGTCTCAGCGACAGAGTCACCGGTTCACATGGTCTCTCAGCGACACAGTCGCCGGTTCGCATGGTCTCGGTGGCAGTCGCTGGTTCACATGGTCTCGGTGGCAGTCGCCGGTTCGCATGGTCTCAGTGGCAGTCGCCGGTTCGCATGGTCTTAGCGGGAGAGTTACTGCTTCACATGGTCTCAGCGGCAGAGTTACTGGTTCACATGGTCTCAGCGACAGAGTCACCGGTTCACATGGTCTCTCAGCGACACAGTCGCCGGTTCGCATGGTCTCAGTGGCAGTCACCGGTTCGCATGGTCTTAGTGTGAAAGTCACTGGTTTGAATAGTCTCAAAGGCAGAGTTACTGGTTCACATGGTCTCAGCGACAAGGTTACTGCTTCACATGGTCTCAGCGGCAGAGTTACTGGTTCACATGGTCTCAGCGACAAAGTTACTGCTTCACATGGTCTCAGCGGCAGAGTTGCTGGTTCACATGGTCTCAGCGACAGAGTCACCGGTTCACATGGTCTCTCAGCGACACAGTCGCCGGTTCGCATGGTTTCGGTGGCAGTCGCCGGTTCACATGGTCTCAGTAGCAGTCGCCGGTTCGCATGGTCTCAGTGGCAGTCGCCGGTTCGCATGGTCTTAGCGTGAGAGTAACTGGTTTGCATGGTCTCAGAGGCAGAGTTACTGGTTCACATGGTCTCAGCGACAAAGTTACTGCTTCACATGGTCTCAGCGGCAGAGTTACTGGTTCACATGGTCTCAGCGACAGAGTCACCGGTTCACATGGTCTCTCAGCGACACAGTCACCGGTTCGCATGGTCTCGGTGGCAGTCGCCGGTTCACATGGTCTCAGTAGCAGTCGCCGGTTCGCATGGTCTCAGTGGCAGTCGCCGGTTCGCATGGTCTCAGTGACAGTCGTCGGTTTGCATGGTCTTAGCGGTAGAGTTACTGGTTCGCATGGTCTCAGAGGCAGAGTTACTGGTTCACATGGTCTCAGCGACAAAGTTACTGGTTCACATGGTCTCAGCGGCGGAGTTAGTGGTTCACATGGTCTCTCAGCGACACAGTCGCCGGTTCGCATGGTCTCAGTAGCAGTCGCCGGTTCGCATGGTCTCAGTGACAGTCGCCGGTTCGCATTGTCTCAGTGGCAGTCGCCGGTTCGCATGGTCTTAGCGGGAGAGTTACTGGTTTGCATGGTCTCAGAAGCAGAGTTACTGGTTCACATGGTCTCAGCGACAAAGTTACTGCTTCACATGGTCTCAGCGGCAGAGTTACTGGTTCACATGGTCTCAGTGGCAGTGTTACTGGTACACATGGTCTCAGCGGCAGAGTTACTGGTTTCACATGGTTTCAGCTCTCTGCTGAATTGATGCGCCGTGCTCCATCGTCCTTCAAAAATAGAAGCTCTGCGAAAGTTGCAAGGGCTGACGGACGGCGGTGCGACAACGGACTCACTACGCAGCGGATCTGGAGTCGGTCGAACCTCACACAGTGATTATAATGAATGCGTATCGGCTCCGCCGACGGATCTGCAGCCATTATGCATGCAGTGGAATTTAGGGGTAACAAGATGTAGTCTGGTATTCCCCATTAGGTTATAATTTTGTTGGTGAGTGACTTGGACACCCTCTCTTCTGTAAAGCTCAACCAAATGGGTGTAATAGTCCATAAATACAACAGAGTACACATTACCTCTGGAACTCTATGGGAAAGAGCCCATGAAATCCCAGGGTCTTTCTGAAGCTGCAATTTCCCTGCTTTTCTTAATTTGTATTATTAGCAGAGCTGAGCCCAATCAACACCTACTGGTATATACCAAAGCAGTTTTATAGGTCTTGTATTTTTCGAGGATGTCCTGATATTGAATTCTCATTAAACATTCCAGGAAGGAGTTCTCAGAGACATCCTGGTATGAAGACTTGCTAGATGGTTTCATCTGAAGGAGTTCCAAGATGGCACAGCGGATGGCAGCTTCAAAACATGGATCACCTCGTTCCACGACGCTGGACTGCACTATGAGAGGGCACGAATATCAAGCCTTTGTGGGATCACTATGAACGCCCTAAGGCGAAAAGCTGGGACAGATCTTTCCGGCAATATAGCGGGACATTTGCAGGACGGCACTATGAAAGAGGCTTCTTTGCCTTCTGTGATATCTGACTTCCAGCGCCGACAAAGTGACCGATATCTGTAAGTAAATACCCCAATCCTCGCGTCTTTGCACTGGCTCCCTGTTCATTTTCGTATTGATCTTAAGATTTTGTTGTTTGTTTTTAAAGCTTTGAATGGACTGACCCCATAGTACATCAAGGACCTCATCCAAATCTATACTCCAGCGCTCAAATTGAGGTCCAAGGGCCAGCTCCAGCCCGTGGTGCCTAGAACGAGATTTAAAACCAGGGGGGACAGGGCTTTCTCTGTGGTGGGCCTCAGACTTTGGAATGCCCTCCCCCTCCATGTCTCAACAGCCCCCACGGTGGAGTGCTTTAAGTCTCGTTTTAAGACCCATTTTTATTCCCTGGCTTTTTAACTTTGCATGAGTTTTGTGGTCCTCTGTGTCTTTTATTTATTTTACTACTTCAAACTATGTCTTTTATTTATTTTACTATCTGTTTGATTTTATTGTTTTATTTATAGCATCATTTTAGAGTAATACACTTATTTATTGTGGATTGTTATATGGAAATGTTTGTTTTATTGCTGATTCTATGTATAGCACTTTGGAGACGTTTTTGTTGTTTAAATGTGCTATACAAATAAAGTGGATTGGATTGGATTGAAGTAAAATCATGTAGAGTGGTTGTCTTACTGCAGTAACCCCCTCAAAGACACTGTGTAGCTTAAGGCTACAAGAAGTTATTTCTTCCTGCAGCTGGCGGATTATCTCAACCATGGGGGACAGAACCCAATGTATATCTTTAAGAGTTTTGAGTGATGCTGTTGTAGCCATTTCATAGTGTCTCTGAGCTGATCTCTAAGGTACTCTGTATTTTCGACCAAAAACTCCTTTGTATTCCGGTATCCATGTTCCTGACTGTCATTAATGTCATGTCTGATTTCCATCAGAGGTTGAAACGGAAGAATAAGAAATAAGCCAGGTGAATAGTGCTTTTGCAAGCAAGCACACAAAATAAGCCCACGGAATAACAATTAGTGTGCTTTTGCAAGCAAGCACACAAAATTACCTGGGGGCCACCAGAGGCAGTATCAAAATGACCAAAAAAAAGACAGAATTACCAAAAAAGACACAAAATTATTTTAAAAAGACAAATTTATTAAAAAAGACACAAAATTATTTTAAAAAGACAAAATTATTTTAAAAAGACAAAATTATTTAAAAAAAGAAAAAATTACAAAAAAAAGACAAAATTACAAAAAAAGGACACAAAATTACCCAAAAAAGTAATTAAAGGGACCTTCCACACACAACACGGTAAAGTGCCATTCATATAAAACTCACATTAAACTTTCATATCAAGGTGGGGGCCACAAAATATCGTCACGAGGGCCGCAATTGCCCGAGTTTCAGACCCATGCCTTAGAGGTTACACGTTGGGGTAGTTTTTATCGAGTAGTGGGTTCGAATCCCGCTTGTGGCTCATTCTCAGCTGACAAAAACATACGATTCTTAGCTTCAGCTCATAATGAAAACATAAATTTCAATATTTTATTCCATTTCTGCCCCCTAAATCCCACACACTGCCCCATCTTACAAAATCTGTTTTGGAACATAAGTAGGACTGTATTTATTTATTTTTTGTCTCCCATCTCTTTCACACAGTGACAAAAATAACAAAAAGGGTAAAAAACAAAACAAAATTACCATCAAATAACAGCACATCAACCATAACTTATTTTACAGATAATTTGTAGAATTACTATGTACTATGTTTTTTTTGCTTTAATATGACAGTAAGTTTTAACTCTTTTATTTTTACATTAAATTTGAAGTTTTAATATATGAAGAGTAGTATGAAATGTGTATTTTTTATACAAATAATTTACTGTAATTTAACACGAAAGACCATTAAGCAATTAAATAAAACTGTAAATTTTTAAAAAAACAAACACTATAATGCCCCATTACAATTATACTTTTTGACCATTTTCTTTATTTTATTTTTTGCAATTAATGTTAAAAAAAAAAAAAAAAAAAACCTTTTTAAATAATACATTACATGGGAATCTTTTTCTTTTATCTTATTTTGTTTTCACAGTGCAGAAATGGGGAACAATTCTACCTGACAACACCTCTATGGACATACATGTTGTCATGTATTATTTAAAAACAGGGGAAAAAAAGAAATCTTTTAATCTAATTGACTAAATATCTAACCCGTCAGAATAACTAGCCATAACTCTGCAGAACATCACACTGCAGTCATTTCTTGGATGTATAATCACACACGTCTTCACCCTAGTGTTTCCTCATCCATCAATCTGTCCGATCGAGGCTTGTCTGTGTCTGGGCCTCTGCCTCCTATGGAAAAACAGCAGCTCTCTGTTAATCACAACACAAAAGCTGGCCGACACCTCCTGCCAGGCCACTGACAGGTGTCCGTTTACCCTGGAAGCTGCCTCACAAGGCCACAGCAGTTTTGTTGTCATGCCAAGAACAAACGCCACTCTGCGAGAGAAAGTGTAATTCAACAAAATATCTTTAATAGATATAAACATTTTTTACACATCACAGCTCAATGGAATAAGAATCACGTGCAGATCTGCTGTGCTAGGGGACTCATTTGTCTGAGTCCAGCATGGTCGTGGTCTCTGTCCTGTCTTATGACCCTCTTGCACATTGCTCATTTCACCTTTACTATATCCTAGCCGGTAAAGCAGAAATGCATCAAAAATAATCTTGAAAAATAAGAATGAAGGTGCAAATTCTGATGATTATCAAATTGTCCTTATATACAGTTGCACAGTATCCAAGTACAAAAGGAAACCGTTATGAGGCTTACATAAGGACTTTGTGCGGTGGTCTACGGACCAAATTCAGGTCGGGGCTTACAGGCAGATTTACACGCTACAGAGAAAAGTCTGTAGCTGGAATTTTTAGGATTTACACAATCTTACTATGTAATCATATATTCAACAGTACCGATTTAATCTATGAGAGAAGAAGGATCAGATTGAGGCCTTTTTAGCATGCTACGGATGGAGGACACCAGGTGGCGCTGTCAATCAATCCACTGCATAAACTGACAAAAAAAATGTGAGAAGAATTAGTATTTTTGATCAAAAGTTAGCTTTCTCCTGTTGAAAACTAGTTAAAGTTTATATATATATATATATATATATATATATTTTATTTTATTTTTATTGACCATTTATGCACATGCAGAATCGCATATGGCTAATTTTATTTTTTTTGGCCATCGTCTTTGTCATAAATACTCTTTACATATATCAAGGGCAGAGGTGCGAAAATAAATGTTAACATCATATATTTACAATAATCTGAATAAGTGACACATCTCTCTCTCTTTATGGATGTTTAAGAATTTTACAATATATATTCTTTTTATGAGCAGACCAGGAGTCTGGTACAAGTTTTGCTTGCTTTTAACCCTCGTTAAATAGGAGATACAGACTTGACCATAGTGTTTTACAGTGATGTGCTATGCAGAGGGTCTGTCTGTGTGTTTACCTGCTCACACTGCTACATAGCTTCTTTTCTTTTGGTTAATGTTAAAAAATAATCAGTTTTTTCTCTGAATCGGGGGAAATTGAACAGCAATTCACTTACTACACACTTACGTCACTTAATTCTTAGAGACCTCTAATTGAGGACTATTTTCACCACTGGAGGAACACATTTGAAATTGTGTTGGAGCTTTTTAATTGGAAATCTGTGCGCTTGTAATTAGGTTAGCTGGGGAGCTAAATGGGGACAGTAACTTGAAATCCCTTTAGGTTAGTTTCAACATCTTGCTGCATCGGACATGCAGGGATACCAACAATCCATTAGATCAGACACAAAGCGTTGTTTATGAAATCCTAAGGAAAAGGAATGCATGCTGATGAAAACTGACGCACAGCTGCACCACTGCTCTTTTGTCCCGTTAGTTCTGAAGTCTTTCATGGTGATTCAACCACAAATCCACAAGGCTGAAGACGGTCCATGTTGGCACTGGTTTGTAAAAAAAAAGCCAGAGAGAAAACAGTTCATGTTGTGAGTTTTTATAAGTGATTCTGTTGTGTGTGCAGCTCTGAAGTTTCACATCTGCTTGAGTAGTGGTCAAACTCCTAATGTCGAGCAGTCTGCAGCAGCCATGTGCATCAGTTCATGTCGATGGTGTTAAAGACCCACTCTGTGAACTTCTTCAGCTTGGCCGAGGCGCTGTAGGACTCCTCCAGGAGACGCTGGTTGTCCTCTCGCAGGCTCTGTATCTGAGCCTGCAGCGAGGCCTTGGCGTCCTTTTCCTGGTGGTGACAAAGATGTTTTTGAGCAATGTGATCTTCTCTAAAGGTCCAACAACAGACATATTTCATCAACACTGCTTCAGTAAGAAAACTGGCAAGAAAATGATTCTGGTTATTCAAAGCTTTCCAGATTTATTACAGAACATCGTTATGAGAAATGAAAAAACCTGCTATGAAAATGTAATTTAGTCTTTCATCTTGTTTCGGAGCCGAGCAGTCTGTAGCTGAATAGCTGCTTGATATCTATTTATAGTACTTTAAAGCCCCATTTAAATGCTTTTCTAAGGTAAAACAATTAACCCTCTTAACCCCACCATCCCACACGAATGATACTGAAGCGTATGTTCTCTTTAAACAACCGCCAAAAACACACCATTACTCTTAAAAAGAAACTGTTAAACAGGCATTATCATCGGAATTTGACTTTTCAGATAGTCATTGAATGGATCATAGGTTACAGAAGTTTCTCTAAAATTGTGACATTTCTGTCAAAACACTTTATTCAACATGTCTCTTTGAAAACGTTGCCAAAAATAAAGCGTTTGGAATAACTAGATCCTGTTTAAAACATTAAATTCAAATATTGGGTGTAAAAAGGTAAATAGTTCAATATGTATATCATGTGGAGACACAATTATTTTTTTCTAATATCCATGATATTGTGGGCAATTGAAAAAAATGTTTATATATAAATTCCATTTTTTCCCCAATTAAATAGAAAATAAATTATCAGAGAAAAGCAACTTGCATTTTTTATTTTTTTTATGATTTATGTCAGTTATGTCATAACTGTATTATTCTGCACCAAAGAAATGTATTGAGTTGTTCCCACTTCTAGCCATGAGTGACATAGTTACATAGAGCTGCAGGACTTAATATATTTTATTTATATATTTCATATATTGCAGTGTAAAATGTAGAAAGAGAAAAAAACGCCCTGAAATGCCTTGTTGGGGTTCAGAGGGAAGTGTTTCTTGTTTGTATTTCTCAAAAACAATAAATGTGAACATGTAGAGTAGCATGAAACTAGGAAGCACCTTCTTCAAGTCCTCCTGTAGCGCCTTCACCATTGACTCCAGCTGGCTGACCTTCCCCATCAGGCAGGCCGGAGTTTCTCTGTGGGAAAGGAAAACCAAAACATTAGCTGGAAATAAACCGAAACATCAGAGTGAAGTCAAAAGTTTCCATGTTCAAATCCTCCCGTTGAAATGGACTTACTGTCTTTTATAGGGGACCCTTGTCAAACACTGAGCTTTGATAATCAAGTTTTTCTTATTGTGCACTTGCAACCTAGAATAACATTCAGAGCAATCTAAAGAAAATGTTTATCTTCAGGTTTAAATCTAAATGGTTAATTTCATCCCATTACACTCCCAGCTGTTCTTGTTTTAGCTGAGTCTTTTGCTTTGAAATGCAATTGTTTTAATTTTTCTTCAGGTTTTACAATTTTCCCAAATTGGCTTTTTATAAATATATATTTTTTCTTTGTTTCAAAGTTGTGTGTTGATGTGTTTCTTGGTTACTACCCTTTGTTTTTATTTTCTTTAAATGAGTTCTCTACCTCATTTACAATTTACACAGCTGATGATTTTAATCACTAATTAGTCATCCAGTGGATGACTAATTAGTGATATCAGCTGCAGCAATGTTTCATGAGGGTGAAATCTGCAGGATCTTGCTTGGCACAGTGCTGGACACCAATGGACTAAACCAAACACTGGTTCCTGGGCCACGACCTGAGGCCTCTTACCCAGGAGAGGGCTGTCTCAGCGGGGCTGCCTGAGGCTCAGCCTGCTGGGGACTGGTGGCTGCTGCTGCTGCTGCTGCTGCTGCTGCGCTCTCAGCCATGGAGCTCTCCTCTTGAGCTGCGAGGAAGACCAGCCTCTGCTCTGAATAAAAGAGACAAAAGATGCATTATTAGATTTGGAGACTACAGACTAATAGTGCCCTCTTCTGGTGAGACTTAAGATGGCAGTTTTTTTTTTTTGCCACTGAAAAGAAATATCAGTAATTAACCTTCACTTTTAAAGATTTCGAGGAGGAAATGAAAACTTGACGTGTGCCTACCCTCAAAGGCCTTGGCAGCGTCCACCAGGTGGGCCCAATCCAGGGGGCCATCTGCCCCAGTGTCAGGCAGGGGCATGAGGACAGCGTCCTGCAGCTGCTGCCTCTTCCTCTCCTGCTCCAGCTCGGAGCTCTCTGGGGCTGTCAGGTCTCCTGGGAAGGAGAAAACAGCAAAGTTAAACACAGTGGACAGCATTTGTATCTCTTATCACAAGGAAAATAAAAAAAATAGAGAAAATTTCCAACCAAAAGTGAGTGAGTTTCGTTTAAAGTTTTAAACTAAAGTTTATCAACCGTATTATGCAAATCACATTATCCTACTTTATAACTTTTGTTCTCAAAAATGCATCATTTTGCCACCTCCTCAGCTAGAAAAACTGAACATTTACCCAAGGATTTGTGTGAGGCTCGCCGGCTTGGTCCATGGCGAGCAGTGGGTGAGCGAGGCATCGTGGAACAGCTGAACAGAAGGTCAGTAGGCGTGTCGCGCTGTCCACTGGAGGACGGCTCCCTCTGGCCGCTGTAAATACTCTCGTCTGACAGAGTTCTGTGGAGGGAGCGGCGAGTGGGTGGTGGAGCAGGAAATGGCTGAAGGTAGGGATGGAAACAAATTTGTGTTTATTGTTCTCCTGAACACATTTATATGGATAAAAAAATAGTTTTAGTTAACTTTACTTTTAACTCAATTAACTGAACATTCCGGAAGTAACTTTTGAGCAGGACCAACTCCCGCCCGGCAACATGACGAACAAACATACCCGCCTATGAAGGACGAAAAATGACTAAATAAATAAATGACTAAATGTAGAAATACAATAATTTATAATATATATGTATGTATGTATGTATATATATATATATATATATATATATATATATAGTGTGATACATATACATATATATATATATATATAGTGTGATACATATACATATATATATATATATATACACACAATTGGTAGAGTGTAGTGTAAATCACTTTGGACAAAAGCGCTATATAAGTGCACTCCATTTATTATTTATTTTAATTTCAGTATTTATTTATTCATTTATTCCTAAATTTTAATGTATTTATTTTGTTATTTCCACAAATTTATTTTTATTCATTTATTTCTACATTTATTGATTTAGTTATCTATTTATTAATTTATTTTTCACTTGTGTATTTTTTATCCTTCATATCCACCCACCACACACAATTCATTTTGATTTTGACTTTTCAAGTCAGAGGACGAAAACAATAAATTAAATTACTATCATTTTAATTTCCTTTTTAAATTAATTTTTCCTTTACTTTTTTATTTAAAATTTCAGAAAATTGTCCCTTTTTTACCGACATGAAAACAAACAAACAAACATGACAAACAGTACGGAAAAAAAATAATAATAAAATGAAATTAGACTGAATTGTACATGCACTCTTTCTATGAACTGGCAGGATTTTTATTTTTTATTTAAATGTCCTCATTATTCAACACTCATGGTCTCACCTGCATGCTTCTTGTTTTACCCAGAACTGAATCCGGGTTTAAAATTAAGACAGAACACCTCCTGCGCAGGTACCAGACCAGAATCAGGACTGGTGAGGGATCACTGTACTATGTATCGAGCATCTGTATAGACGTTTAGAGCCTGTCTCAGTACCTTCTCTTCATTTGTAGTTGGTGGCGGGCTGTCCAGCGTGATGAGCTTCTTCAAGTCTTCTTCCAGACTCGACTTGGCAGTGTGCCGCTGGGGCGACTGGGAGCCCCGGAGATTGGCCCTGAGCTGCGGCTGACCACCAAGCAGACCGTCACTCTGGTGCCGTCTGGAGATTAAACCGAGATTGAGAAGTTCCTCTTAAATCCAAATAACACACATTATGTAGAAAAATCAGGAAGCAAAGGTAATGCAGGTGGAGACAGGCCTGTGATTAAAGGTCAGCAGTTCAGATTCTGAGGCTGCAGAGTAATCTCCGTGATGTTAACATGCCTTGGACAAGACACTTAACCACTTAATTGCTTCACTGCGGTTTGCTGAGCAGCTGTGCAGTGTGAAAACAGCAGTTTCCTTCAACCACAATGATGCATCAGCCTTTGGGCCAAACAATGACACATAGACCAGTGAATGAATGATCAGGGGCAATTATGTTTAGTCACCCTTCTTTGGGACCGGAAAAATGTTGTTGCAAAAGACAAAAGGCTTCATATGGAACTCCACCACATGGTGGCAGTGTTGGCTAAATAAAAAAAGTATTATTCAGTGGGCAGGCAGTGAGACAAAATAATAAAATATTTATTTCTTTCCCCCAGTCTCACAAACATCAACACAAACATATTTCTACACTGAATGATACTTTTCCAACCTGCAGTTCACACGGTCTTACTTGCGAGTGCTGCCAAAGTCCACAGAGTTGACGGTTCCCCCGGGTTTCCTCCAGCCGATCAGGTACTTGGAGGTGGCTCCTTGGCGAGGGTAGAAGCTCTTGCTCCCCGGTGATGTGGGCGAGGTGGACGCAGCAGCTGCCTCGTCCTGCCCCTGGTCCATCGGACTCCCTGAGTGGCCGGAGCTGAGCGTGCTGGAGAGAAAGAGAAGAAGGTTAGCGGGGATATAAAAGTAAAATAAAAGTGAGTCTGAAACTAAAATAAGCAGAGAAAGTACTTTTAGTAAACAGAAGCTGCATAAAAATAAATTAGAATAGAGATCAGATCACATTTGATATTCCAGGAAATGGTGCAGCAGTTGCTTCACAAGGGAGGATAAACTAGTGCAAGGATTAAATATTAAACAGTCCCACCATTTATTATTTTTGAAACATTTTTCTGTAACTTTTTCCTTCATAATTTATTGTATTACCTATTTTACTCTATCATTACGTTATTTATTTTCTCATTTATTTATTTTAACTTAAATGTGTACCCCTGGTATGAAGTTTTGTGTGTACATACAGTTTGTGTGTGATAAACTAAAATTATTAATTATTCATGTTATATTATTAAACATACTAGCACCAGGGGCAGATTAAGTGGCTGTACAATACTATTCACATCTGGGATTTTTATTGTTTAATTTTGTTTTTGCCTTGGTTCAGTTAGCACAAAAATGAATTCCCCCAGATGGCCTCGATACTTTGCTTCTAGTTCAAACTGTCAAAAATATTTTTGTACAGTTTGCATTTATAAACAGAACATAAACTGATTTTTTTGCTACATTTCTCACTTTCTCTGCAGATGGGATCAGCTGATGACTTTACAGATATAAAAATAGGGTGCAGTGTCCTTGTGCTTCATTTCCAGCAACTTCAAAAAGACATTTCTCCGTAGTTTGACATAAAAGCTTGAATTTTCAAACGGCAAGTTTTGTGTCTGCGTGCTGGCGCGCGTGTGCATGCACATACTATAAAACAAAGCTGCCAATGTACAGGTCTGCTGGAGCTGAGTTATTTCTGGCTGAGAGGAGAGGAGAGGGAGGAAAGCTTTAGTTGATTCAAAAGGAAATGGGATTTAAAGAGGGGGGGGGGAACAGTGCTGAGCTCACAGTCTGCATTTCTAGCAACTTCAAGCACTTCCTTTCTATCATGGATACTGGGAGACGGAGATCCATACAAATGCAAAACCACACACACATACGCAGAATTATTCAGTCCTCCTCTCTCTCTTTGTTAACGCCAAACCGCAGAGCTTTGGACTTTTCCATCTGGGATGGTACCGGATATATCTGGACTACAATAAATCACTGTCTGTTTAATGAAACATTGATGCAAGGCCAAAAATTCCTCAGCTGACTCAAACAGAACGGCAGCACACCTGGAGTGGGAGGCAGCATCACTCAGGCTGTAGGAGCCTCCATCAGGAGCTAGAGGAAAGGCCGTCGGACTCTTCGCCGGGATCTCGCTGCCTCCGATGGCGAGCAGAGCGTCCGGGGTCGGAGGTGAAGAGTCCGTGGCCCTCTGGCTGCCCGTCGGGTCGTCCTGCCATGCCATTTTGTCTTTGGCCCTGAAGGCACCGGTGGAGGAAGCTGTGCTGCTTTGTGTGGCGGTGAAGGAGGTGGCGTCGATGCCGCTGTCGGTGGAGGCGCCCTGCAGGTAGCCGTTGAGCTCGAGGTCGCTCCGCACTCCCGAACGCGAGCCGACCTCGTACCACTTCTCGTCACTGTGGGCGGAGCTGGAGGCATTGCTGGACAGTGTGTTGCTGCTCGACTGGCTGGATGAATACGGAGCATCCGGCTATTCAGACAGATAAATCAAATTGAAGCCATTACAGTACATCATTCAAATTTTCATCCACATTATATTGTAAGCTCAGTCAACTGTCACTGTTCAAAGGGTGACCCCCTCAACTCACACTTCACTGCTAGAGCTCTCCACTTATCTGACACTGGCCTCTTAGTCATTCAAAACTACAGATAGACAGGTGATTACGCCTCTGCCTTCACAGCCCCGAAGCTTGGGACGATCTCCAACCCTCTCTTAGCTCCGCTCTTTCCCAAACTGATTTAAAGCTCAGCTTAAAACTCTGACTTATCACCCCCTTTATGCTCCCCTCCTGTTTGTTTTATTCAGTTGTCTGTCATCTGGTTGATTTATCACTTACATTTTATTGTTCCTTATACATTTTATTGTTCTTTTACAACTGTACAGTACTTTGGTCAGCTTCTATTGTTTTTTTAATGTGCTCTTTAAATAAATTTAACTTGACATGATTAGAATCGGTATATATGTTGTCGATCTAATTTAAGATAACTATATATCTGTCAGAATCACTTTATTCTACATGTTGCATTTAAATGGTCTTCAAAAATAAACTGTTTGGAATAACTAGATCCTGGTTTAAGGTAAGGGTTCACTTAAAATCTGTTTACACAGAGCAGAGAGGAGAATTGTAGTCAGAATTGTGCTGACTCCATAAAGCTGCAGGACTTATGGATTTTATATATTGCAGTGAAATACAAGGCCACAGTGAGTAAAATCTTAAAGAGCAAAGAATTCCCTGAAATGGCTTGTTGGGGTTCAGAGGGTTACTACAGGTTAAGGCTATCAAAATTATCAATACTTTTTTGATACCATGTTTAAAATGATATGATCTCTGTTGATTATCCATTCAATAGTACTGAAGCTATAAAAAGCTGATATTAATTGCTATTCACATTATCACATACTATACCAGCACTGTGTGCAGGTGCTTATTAAAAAAAATCCTATTTAATTTTCCTAGGACAGGTTTTTCTTGTTATCCAAAAGAGGTACCGAGTTTAAAATTCTACTATTAAAACCTTACCACAGGGCCTCCTTTATCAACGTGTAACCTGCCATCGCATAGTGTGTGTGAGGACATTTCATACACTATGGTGCTTGGTAATTACTGCTCACCTTGGTGCTTTTGTTCGGAGACATGTGGCTGCCCTGCTCGGACAGCTGGAGTCGAGGAATCACCGCCTTGGAAACCACAGTGTCTGTGAGAAGCAGAGACATGATGAGTGCTAGTAACAGGCATGTTTTATTGAATGCTATCACTAACTCAGAGTGTTGAGCTCCTCTTACCTGCACCAGTTTTGTCCCCCTCCCCAGTTCGGGACCATCCAACACCAGAACTAGAGCACGCTTTGATACCATTGATGCCCTCACCTGCCACCTGCCGCACTGCTGACACAGGGGACTGGCAGTTGTTGTTATTAAACCTAGAGGGGAGATGGGGAAGGTCAGTATGTTTCCTGGTAGTTCAGAAGGCAAATTTAACCCAAAGTGAGGGACAGAAGAAGAACCTACCCATCAGGCATCGACTTCTGCCTCCACTGACTGGAGCCCATGGTGTCTGTGTAGGGGAGGCTGGAGGGGGAGTTTGTGTTGTGCACCGTGCGGCCCATCACAATGGAGCAGGCGAGAGCGTAGTTGTCGTTCCCTGGGGAATATCTGTAACGACACATAAGTATGTCATTAACTATACAGCCGGCAGGATTGGAAAGTATGTCTCTTTAAGTAGTCACCAAAAATGCACCATTTACTGTAGAAAGAAACTGTAAAAACAGGTATTATCGTCGAAATATTAACTTTCTGACAGTCCTTGAAAGGATCATAGGTTACAAAAGTTCCCGTTAGAAAAAGTAACCAAAAAGAAGCTTAAAATTGTGATATTTCTGTCAAAATCACTTTAATCTACATTATTCTGCAAATAAAGTGTTTGTTATAACTAGATCCTGTCAAAAACATTAAATTCTGCTCCTCAGCAACACTGAAGCCATGATTGATTCTGCTGAGATGAACGGTCACATGACAAATATTCACTGAAAATCTGTTTACACAGAGCAGAGAGGAGAGGACAGGAGAGGTTGGGCACATGGAAAAGGTTTTTATAAATAAATTTCATTTTATTCCAATTATTAAAAATGTATTCATCAGATAAATTCAACTTCATGTAAAAAGACATGTTTGAGTTGTCCCCACTTCTAGTCATGATTGTGCTGATTCCATAGAGCTGCAGGACTTTTGTATTTTATAGATTGCAGTGAAATACAAAGCCACAGTGAGTAACATGTAAACAGATATAAAAAAAAAGCCTTGTATTTAATATATAACCTTTTGGGGTTGATGGGTCGCCCGTCACTGGAGACACTTCTTGGAATAGCAGCAGAGTTACTGAAGTCTGAAGGCGGGGCCTTGATCAGGGTCCCCCCTGTGCCAGCAGCACGTGTTTGAGGGCTGGATGAGGTGCGTGGCCACTTGGTGTTGTTGTTGTTGGTGGGGCGGAAAGGGAACTTTAACTCGTAGGGCATGCCCTCCTTGTGGTTCTTGTAATCCACCAGCGGCATGTGGTAGATTTCTGAGCAGCCTCTGTTGGCACACAGAGCGTCAAAACAGTCTCCATTTCCCCCCCAAAAAATCAGCACAAAATAAAAGTTCATGTATATCAACTTTACCTGCGCGGTGTGGAGTCCTCATGTGGGGGGATGATCACGACCTTGACAGTAACGGAGGTCCTGAGCAGGTCGATCATCTGCTCGTGAGACAGCGAGGCCACCGACACCTTGCAGATCTCCACCAATCGGCTGCCCTGCCTGAGCCCGGCCTGCCAAGCGTAGCCGTAGGGCTCCACCTCGGCCACAATGCCCTCAAAGTTGACATGAAAGCCCAGCTGGCCCAGGGCATTACGGCGCAGGGTCATCTCTGTGGTCTGACTGCCCTTGGTCAACAGCTACAGAAGAAGGAGCAGGGAGGAATCAGACAGGATACATGCATAATGTATAAGACACTCTAATAAAAGAGTCTTTTGCAGGTAAACTAATATACCCTCTTCAAAGCAACCACAGCTTTTAAGATGCATCTGACACTAGCTCTAATCCCACCCCAGCTGAGGCTCATATTTCAGTCACATACTATGAATACTAATCACTGGAATTTAAATAATTCAGCTCATGATCACTGTCTACCATTAGTAACCATAAGCAGCTCTTCCTCTACCTGTGGGAAGTTTACAGAGAAGTAAATAGTAGCAAGTTGCCGAAGAAAGCATAGTCTCATGCATGTCGTAAAAAACACCAGAAGAGCACGTGCCAGTACTGGTAGCAGTTTGTTACCATCAACGGGTTATGCAGTGTCAGGAGAACGAGCCAAATGCCCTACCTTCACAACGATGAAAACCTCAGTAATGATATCATATCACCAAATGACTATGTATTGTGCAATGCATGACTTATAATCATAGACAACAGCTGTGGCTTTTTCGTAAACTGTATAATTTGAGGCTACGCCCCAATGTTACTATAATAACATCAACAATACTTATTTCTTCATACTACTGTTGTCAAGGAAGTGGGCAGAGGTACGGTACAACACATCATGCGACTGCAAGTCACTCAAAACACTGAAAAACATCACCAAGCATGTCTTGTCTTGCTGTTCATTAGTTACAGGGATTCTCTCAAAGGACCACTGGGACACTGGTAACTTGATTTAAAAATGCATGTTTATTCTACTGTAGTGGATAATAGATGCTGGAATCATCAGATGCCCCGCGATATATTATAATCACGATAGAGAAACTGTAAAAACAGGCAATATCGTCAGAATTTGAACTTTCCAACAGTCCTTGAACAGATCATAGGTTACGAAACTTTCTGTTAGAAAAAGTTACCAAAACAAAGCTTAAAAAACCCCAATTGGAATAACTAAATCCAGTTAAAACAGAAAACGGGAAACATTAAATTCTGATCCTGAGAGACACTATGAAGCCATTATTGATTCTGCTGCGACAAACAGCCATGTGACAAATTTTCACTGAAAATCTGTTTACACAGAGCAGAGAGGAGAGGACAGGAGAGGTTGGAAGTAAAGGCTGTAAGAATGCAAATTGTTCAATATGTATAATATATAATATATTTACATTATTTATGACACTTGTGAGCACTTAGAAAAATGTTGTTTATATAAATTCCATTTTATTCAATTTTTTTTTAAATATCAGAGAGATTCAACTTGCATTTTTTCTGTTTGTCTGTGTTATTCTGCACAAACGACATTTTTGATGTTTTTCGCCTAGCCATGATTGTGCTGATTCCAAAGAGCTGCTTATAGACTTATAGATATTATTATATATTGCAATAAAATACCCTTATTTATACAGTCTAAATTGAGTCAATTGTAGAGAACAAAAAACACCCTAGTCGGATTCAGAGGGTAATGATAAGATATTGTTGCACAAACTGCCATGATACTATGCTGTATAGCTTCCCCTCCTACCCCTATTGGATAAGATTTGGAGATAACAAGGTAAAATGAAAATAGAATGATAAAAGCAGTATACTGTATATTCAGCCAGTGAGAGGTACAGGCACCGTGTGTTCGTGTTCAGTGTAACCTCTGACAGCTGCAGCAGATGGTGTGTGCTAATGAGATGTACTGTCGCAGACAGTTGTGTTGCCCCACTGACCTCCAGTCTCTTGACAACCTCTCCAAAGTCTTCTGTGTTGTTATTGATGGATCGCAGCGACACACTCTCACCACGCTCGTAGTAGATCTTCATGGAGGCGGGGCTCCCCGTCGACCAGCCGATAACATCACGCGTGGCGCAGTTAAACACAACCGCTTTGGCCTCCTGGTCCAACAGGATGATGAAGTCATTTGAAATGGCCAACAGGCATTCACGTTCGGCACCGGCCACCTGATCTTCAGCGTGAACCTGCCAGGTCACGGCCCCCAGGCTCCGAAGCTCCGCCCCGCTGTACGGACGCACCTTCTCCCGTCGTTTGTGCGCCAGAGAAATGAAGGGGAACTTCCCAGTGGGTTCAACCGGAGTGCTGGTCACGTGACGCTCCGCCAAGTCTCGAAGATACTCCTGCCGCGTGCGTGTCGCCATGGCACCAAACTTATCTGACTTGTGGGCTGCGTTCTCAGCGTTGATGACTTTGCCCAACAGGAAGTCCCTGAAGACAGTGGACTTGGGGAAGGTCACGCCCTTGGGGATTGGCGGGCCAAAGGAGGGAACGTCCTGGGAACGGGTGACAGCCACACTGAAGAGAGGAAAACAAAGAAAAAAATGATAATCCTTAGTTGATCAAAATGCGGTCCGCCTGCCAGTGGTTACCTTCGAAAAAACACTTTGTGCTGCTCCTGAACCTGACATGAAATGCATGCATTTTATTTTAATCATCTGCTGTCCATTTTAATATTTTCACTTTCAAAAGCTTACATCTAATTACAACTCTAACTAGTCCGCTACTGATTCAAGCTTTAAAATAATATGAAATAACATAAAATATAAATAGCATGAGCACGCACACGCATGCACACATACATTTTATTCATAGCTCACTTCTCAGGATACTCAAAGACACTTTACAGATTAGTAAGCACAATTAAAAAAAAGAAGAAAACATTCAACAAAATATTTATTTTATTTTATTAATTTTCTATCATTTATTATTTCATATTATTTTCTAAATATTCTGGCTATATTACTCACTGTTTTGAATATCAATTGTGTTTTTGCTTGTATTTAATGTTAAATGCACTTTGTAGCCTCTCACATATAACATTCTCTGTTTTATATCATATTAAACTAGTTAGTAAACTATTTAACTATTAGTTGCAGCCTAACTAAGTCACCGCAAGATGTTAAAAAACACTAAGAGTTGACATAACTTGTTTGTATGATGGTCTGGGGGTAAATAACTGGGGATAAATAGTTCTACTGCAAGGACAAACAGCAGGAGAGCTTGTAAAACAACACACTGGAGACATCTTTACATAGTTTACCTCAACCATTGTTGCCTTTGACCTGTTTCACCCTCCTTTTAAAAGCAAAGTAAAAAGGAGGGTGTTAAAATTCCTGCAGGCAAAACTCTCCTTTTGTTACCCTCGAATGCTCCTATTCCATTTGCACACAATAGCTGTCCGCGAGTTGGATTACTATAAATTAGTTAACAGGTGCAGGTATTGTTGAACCTGTGGTTCGTAAGAAAACTGCCTCAGTGTAGAGCAAAATTGAGCAAAGTGTGCTTTTAAAAATACTGGGATAAATTCAACAATTTTAGGGCAACATGCTTGGATTACCAGTTGGCAGCATGTTTACAGACACTCTAGCTGCATAAATACAGACTATAAGTGGATACATACTGTACATACAGTCAGTAGCATATACACTAAAAAGCCCATTAATGCATGAAAGCCGAGACATGGTCTTGGATAAGCTGATGTGACAGTCCTGACAAGTTTCCATCCCGTCCATTCAACACACTCATAGCCTTTAGCAGAAATGTTGCAAACTACGCCTGACTTCACGTGGCGTATAAATACTATACATCCAATCACAGCTGACAGGCCGGCTCCCAGTGCTGACACCCTGCCACTCTCTGCTACATCATGGTATGGTGGAGCTGTGCGGTGCGGTGCTGTGGCCGGAGCTTGCCAGCACAAAACAGCCTCCTAAACAAAGGTCTAGTTATGCAACCCGCCTTGCTTGGCCCCGTGTGACTTTGAGGCAGCGGTTGAAAGCAGCAGATTAGCACCCCGCTGGCCCCGGGCCACTTACTCCTCTAATGCTTCAGTCTGGCTCAATATGACCTGAGCATTATCCAAATCTCAGCAGCAGGCAACAACAGGCTATTAATAACTGGATGACTCAACAAATCATAACATACTCCTTACTTCTCTAATCTCTATTAATAAAGACATCCCATTATTGACATGGTCTTACGCAAGATGTAAAGTCATATGACGTTCTGGCAAAAATCAAAACACAGTAATCTCTTTGTAGGGAGTCAGGTTTGGAGGAAGAATGTGTGACGAGCGGGCAGCTGAAATCCATAGAGCTTGGTATCAATCACTGCATCAAACCAATACAACAAAGTATAACTCACCTCCTGGTGTCACCAAAACGCAACCATGTTCTCCACAGTGTCACTGCACAATATCTTGAATCTTTCTTGCAATCAATGTGAAGCGACAAACCGTTTTCTTTGGTCGATGATAACTTGATTCTGCTCTGTAGCTACACTCATGATGCGCCACTCAGTGCAGGACTTTGTAGCCCCTGTTCTCTTGTCGCGACCCAGAATATTTTCCAAACCATCAGGGAAAGACATCCGTGGAAAGACTTGTGACAGTCAGTCAGGAATGAAGCCTCGACACATGGTGCCTTGATCCACAGAAAAGGAGAAGAAGAAGCCAAAGGCTGGGAAAGTGTGAGTTTCTCTGGGTGGGGTAGCTAGATTGTCCTCAAGGGTTCTGTGTCTCGCGCCTCTCTATTTCAACCAAACTCAAACATGCCCCCTTTGTGCAAAAAAAAAAAAAAGCAAGTTGAATAAAAGTGTCCACTGAAAAAAAAGGTCTCCAAATAAATTAGCCCAAATTTGACACTGGTGCAAGCGAAGAGACAGAAGGCTGGCCTGACCCATCCGCTCCTGTGATGGACTCTGTGAGCACTGAGGGACTCTGCTCTCAACAATCCTCTCCGCTCACATGCATGTCCGGGTGAAGAGAGCACTTCATGTGCATGGCGCTAACTCCTTCAGACCATTCCGGCTCACGCTGCCCAAAGGCAAAGTGGCAGGCAGGCAGGGAGGGAGAAGAAAAGAGAGAGAGGGGGGAGGCTTGTATTATATGAGTGTGTGAAGAGTGAGCCTTTGAGTGAATTAGTGTGCACGGGAAAAAGTGTGCGCATGTGTGTGTAACTGTGTGCAAGTGAGCTTGAGAAAAGAGGCAAAAAGGAGAAACGGGAGTAAGAGGGATGTGTGTATGTCATATCTGTGTATGCAGAGCAGAGAAAGTGTGTGTATGTGTATGTGTGTGTGTATGTGTGTGTGTGTATGTGTGTGTGTGTGTGTGTGTGTGTGTGGGATACGTGAGTGGGAACGCCACAGAGTTGCAGTCTGATCATCACGAGGCTGAGAATCAGCCAGCGGAGGAGAAGGAGGAGGAGGAGGAATCCCATCAGTTTGGACAGCTACTGCACGGCCAATCTATTCCATTTGATCATAATCAAACTAATTCATATTCTTGCAGACATACAGTAGCTATGAGCACACACAATCCAGAGAGCGAGGACGGTCACGCAACAGGCTTTTATGTTCGACTCATGCCTTCCAGTCAATGCTTTTGTCTTAATGCTACTGTATAAGAACAACACTGCTGGTAGCACTGAAAGTGGTGCAGAGCTTTTAAAGGTCCCATAAAAAGGGTCCAGCTGCACTGAGACGGGAAGTTAAAACCAGGTTTTTATTCAATTTTTGCTACTGGCTTCAGTCAGTCTGGCCTACTTAAAATTGTAATGAGTCACCTCGGTCTCTGGATACGGTCTTATATATTCATAGCTGGTGGGCTACCCTTAACCTCCGGCCCAAGTTCCATTCTCCAAACCTTTCCAAGGCTTTGGTAGATTTTTTAAAAACCTATACTTATGTAGGAAGAGGTTTTTCTGCTTTTTCTTCCTTCCTCCCTTCCTTCCTTCCTTTGACAAACCACAGGACATGTGTAAAAGACTTGTTTCCATTGTGTTCCTTGCACAATTACTGTACACCTCGAAGCTCAAAGGGCTGTTTATTATCTCAAGTTGAACTATTATTACCTCCACCAAGGAGGTTTCGCTTTCGGTACAGTTTCTTTGTCTCTTTGTCTACAGGCCTGACTTTCATGACACTATGGGAGGAGGAAGAAGATGTTATATTTTGGGGAGGATTCGAATCACAGGAGCGATTACACAAATCATTTTTCACTTAAGTTAACAATGTGAGAAAGTGCATTTGTGCTGCACTCGTGGTGTTGGAATAATCGGAAAAATGAGTTCCTGATCATCTTTCACGGCTCGCCTGAGTCCAGTTGGATTAAGAGACAATAGGACACCATCACCTCTCCTACACAGGAGCAAGAAACACACACTAGTTGTTTTGTGTCCCTTTGTTGTCTCTTTGTGTCTCTGTAGTTATTTTGTGTCTCTTTTGGTTGTTTTTTGTCTCTTTGTTGTTGTTTATGTCCTTTGGGGTTGTTTTGCTCCTCTTTGTAGTCATTTTGTGTAGACTTTTCAAGTGATATTTTGTGGGTAAAGCCCAGGGGAACCCCTAACATTTGGGCTGCTGGGTCTGTTCCCTGGTAGGCCCGCTTCCATTCATGCACCTGATCCGTTTCCTTTGCTCTTCGTTGTCGTACAAAGACTGACAATAGCTATCAACATGTTGAAGGCACTGAAGAACAAAATAAGACACATTTTTCCTTTGCAGTGCCCACATTTTTTCTACATTACAACTTAAAGCTCACAAACACATCAAAGTTGGAAGAACGACTATACAACTCAGGAAATGGGAGTCTCCTTGCAGGAGTTCTGTATTCTCAAAGTGCCTTTCTACTTCTGCATTACACCCACCTGTAGCATGTGTTGTCGGAGCAGGGATCGTGCACCCGCACAATGATGAAGACATGTTGAAAGTGAGAGCGAATGGCCTTCGGAGTGAAGGGGTGAGCGCCGGGCTCCTGGAACACGATGGTCACGATGTCGTTTCCTATGTGACGCTTCCTCAGCAACTAGTCATTGCAAAACAACACAGTCTTAATTACAGAAGTATGGAACTTGAAAGCAAATTATTAATTATATAGAATGATGCATTTCATCGTATGAGAAAATAATAAATGTTTCTTTAAAATGAAAGTTGGATCAGAATCAAATCTGATAACTGAGCCACAAGTCACAGCATGCATTCCTCACATTCCCCCTTTCTTTAAGGTTTTCTTTGCTCCGTGTGCTCCAAACAAAGCAGTTTTCCATTTCCTAATATTTAACTAATGGTATACCACAAAGACTGTCCATCGTTACCTGTTGTTTGTTGTTGGGTGTGTAAGGCAGCAGAGTGGACACATGGAACATGATCTCATAGTCCTTGTACGTCGTGTACAGGGAGTGAGTACCCGTGGAATCCGCTGCAGGGAAAAATAGCAATACAGCGTTGAGGCCCATTGCACAATTACTGCCATCCATCTCTCTCACATGTGTACTCTCTCTCTCTACGCTCTCTGTGCAGGACAGGATGCAATTTCACTGAAGCCCAAACACAAGACAATAGTGAACTGTGGATCGATGTCAAAGTGTAAGTGGAGCACCTTTCTGTGTGACAGCACAGTTTGCAGAACAATGGACAGTGTCTAAATGTTTAGAAAAGTAGACTTTAATTCAATGTTTCTTTGTGGACAACAAGGCCATGTACCAGAAATTATAAACTTTGTTTTAGTCGAGACAGATTCCCTGAAGGTTGACTCAATTATCCACATGCACTCATTAGTACCACAGAGGGACTTTTGTAGAAGACAATAAGATACGAGAAAAGAGATGAAATAAAAGTGCAAGTGTCACAAGGACAACAACAGTTAGATTCAGTGCTAAGAAATATTTGACCAAAAGTAAGACAAAGAAGAAAGTATAAGCACTATAAAGGGCAATATGAAAGTGAAACTAATTTAAAGCAGAATTGTAGAGTTGAGGCCAAAGACACATTCTATTTACAGTCTTGTAAGTGACCAGGCACCAAGTCAACTGCAATGACTGGTTGTTTTTAAAGGGGACATATAATGCTCACTTTGGGTATCTCCTAGAACACATTATGAGCTTTAGGGCGCGATCACACAGTTTATGCGGTTTATGCTTCCCATTTTTGGTACCTTTCCCCTTTTTTTTTATATATATATACAGTTCTTAACAAATGTATTAGACCACCGGTTTATGCCACAGCTGTCCTAAATTAACAGCATTAGTAATTACCAAAATCATATTTTATGTTTCTGTAATGGTTAATACACCAGTATGTAGAAGCTTTCTATCAAAATTATACTTGTAATGTTAAAATATAATTATTATTGTTATCCATGAATTTCAAATTTACTGTTTTACAAAAAAACTGTAAAAATAATAAAGCACGTTTTTATTTCTTGGTTAAGATGTCAAATTATATTATTTACTTGCATTCCTGAACAGAAAAATTAGTTTTAGTGGTTGAATGTTCTGCTTTATTAATTCCTGACTTCTCAGAGATGCCCAGTGAGCCAGCTCAAGTCTGGCTATAAAAAGGTCAATTCAGTTTGTTATTTGCCAAATAAATAACAATATAGTTTTAAACAAACTTTGAAAGATTTCTGAAATATTTATGTTTTCTCGTTTTTTTTTTACAGGTGGTGGAATAAATATGTTAATCACTGTATATATTGCTTTAATTTATTTATTTACTCTCTTTCATCTATCACTCATAATTTACATTTCTTTTCCTAGTGTTTTATTTCCTTTAGTATTTGTGTCTCTAAGTTTGTATCTTTCTGGTGTTGTTTAACTTAGACACATCATACTTTGTTGTAAATTTGGAGTTTAATTTCAATAAAGACTTGATCGCAAAAACAAAGTTTTACCAGTTTAGAGGGTTTTTTTTAAATTATTTTCAGTGAGAATGAGGTTTTGCTTGCTGCTTTTGCCTTGTTGAGTGCCCCACATTTTTGCAGAAACACCCTGAAAAACTCCAGTTTCTCAGACCAATTATTTGGAAAGGACTGAAACATATATATATATAAGTAGCAAGACTACTTAGAGCACACTGTAAATGTAAATAAATCTTAATGTGCAGTAGATACCATGTGTGAAATAATTAATTGCAGCCCATTCTGAATCTGTCTAAGAATCTAAATACGATTATGGTGCTGCATACTAATGCGGGCATATACATTTGATTTGTTGTTGTTGTTTTGCTGTGATAGTTGATTTGGTGATAGTTGCCTAGCAACAATAAAATAAGAAGACTGCAAAGCGTGCTCCGTCTGATCGAGGCGTCTTCTAACATCACAATTTACACAAATTCCTGACGGCTTGTTTATAGGGACAGCTTCTGAGTACAGGCGCTGTGCATTAAGCGTTTTGATTCTTATATAGCACCTAATCCTGATTCATAATCAAAATAGACATGGAAATCTCACAATATATGTGTGTGTGTGTGTGTGTGTGTGCGTGTGTGTGTGTGTGTGTGTGTGTGTGTGTGTGTGTGTGTGTGTGTGTGTGTGTGTGTGTGTGTGTGTGTGTGTGTTTAGGTGTTCTTACTTTTGGTGTCCAGCTGGGCTCTGTACTTGGTGAAGCCCTTGAGGCGAACTTTCTCTCCCAACAGTTGAAGGAACTCTTCCAGGGCAGGTCCAGCTGTCTCGTTGTTGTACATCTCCTCCTCTGTGCTCTGGCCCGCTCTGCAGTACATCACCCCCACCTTCACCTGGAAACTCAGCTGGGGGGACAGCAAAGAAGCAGACACAATATTTCTAGTTGAACAGTTCATGTCAGAACAGAGTACAACTTAGGAGCTGCAAAAAGTGCCGTTACAGAACTCTCCATCCTCCTACCCCTTGTTCATCCAGTTTCATCAGTTGCTCAGTGACTTTCGGTGTGTTCAGGGCCAGTCTGAGGCAGGACAGATCCAGCTCAGGGAGAAGGTACTCCAACACCTCTTTGATGGGCAGCCCCCGGGTGGTGCCGTGCTTCGAGGTGGAAGGCACGGCATCCTCCAGGACAGAACCTCGAAGAGTGGTCAGCTGAATGGAGGGAGACAGTGAATGATGAATCCTCCTACCATGCACAGTAATGTTAGTTGTGGTGTTCCACAAGGTTTTGTACTTGGACCCATTCGATTAACTGTTATGCTGATGACACCCAATTATATCCATCAAGCTGTGTGAAATTAATCAGCTACCTAAACTTGATGCATGCCTTAAAGGCATAAAAACATGGGAAATTCACAATATTGTGATGTTTAACAAGAAAAAGCCTGAAGTTATTGTGCAGGGGCCTCTACGCCTCCAAAAATACATTATTGAAAGATTTAATTACCCTTGATGGCAATACCTTTGCCTCCAGCACCACCATAAGGAACCTCTGGGTTATCTTTGATCAGGAAATGTCCTTTAGCTCCCATATAAAACTTTACGGACTTCCTTTTTTCATCAAGGTAACATTGCAAAAAATAGATGCATCCTGTCCCAAAAGGCTGCAGAAAAGTAGTTCATGCTTTTGTTACTTCAAGGTTAGATTACTGCAACTCCCTACTGTTTTTTTCCCCCCGTTAAAGGAGTTTTTCCTTGTCCGCTTTGAGGGTCAAAGGACAGACGGTCTTTAAAGCCCTTAGAGGCAAATTTATGATTCTGGGCTCAAGATTACAATGAAGACTGTGAGAGGGGAAAGAATGCATCTCAAGAATCTCTTGGAGATGAGATATCAAGAAATGCCCACATAGAAACCAGGGGAAAAAACAAACAAGTTGCTGCAGTTTTAAAAAAAAGTAATTACATCCTCTTTCTGTACCTTAAAGAAGGGGATATAAAACAAAACAATTACAACTCAGGGCCTAGGGTAAATAGAAGCTGAGGAAGAAGAGGTGGGAGGGTGTGTCCAAGCATTCTGTTTTACACAAAGTGTGCATTGTGCTCGGCTCTGGGAGTAAACTCAATCACTCGGCTATCATAAGCAGCTGGACAAGACTTTCTCTCCTACGAGCTTGAGGCTGTGCTTGTGTTTACAATGGAGCAATGCTCCCCATGTTGTGTAGGTAGGACAGAGGGCAGGGGTCTCATGGTACTTCAGTCTAATCACATTGTCTATATAATAAACCCAAATGTTAAAAATAACAAACCCTAACCCAAATCAAACACAGGAGACTGGGAGCCAACATTGAAACTAAATATGACTATTTTATGAATATGTCTATGTCTATTTTTACTGAAACACGCTTCATGCAGTGGTTTGAGGTTGTTAGGCACTGACAGGCCTTAGAGGCTGGAAGATGAGTGCACTTCCTCAAGTTTCTTCACACACTGCTGATACTGTGAGACAGCTGAATTGCCCCAGGGCTGGCTGCATGATAGGAAACAAGGGCTTGGACTGGTTTTTACCTCAAGCCGGTCTCCCTTGTATGTGGCAGCCAAAGTTTTATTTGAACTATACACACCAAGGGGTCTTTGGAATAACATACATGAATTTTAAAAATGGGTGTAGTTCCCTTTCCCAAATCTGTGAGTGCAAGAACAATAATGGGCTGCATCGTTAAAAGCTGCGGGCAGATTCACTCCACAGCAGGAAGGATTGATGTGATGCGGTGCTGAGGTTGAGGTTGGGCTGTAGGACACTATGGCTGACCTCACTGGTTCTGAAGATGACACGGTAGTTATATTGCTGGCCGTGCTCCTTTTCCTCCTCCAGCTTCTCCCTGCGCAGGCTCACTGCCACCGGACCCAGCGCCTCGTCCATCCCAAAATAGTTCCAGTGCTCTGAGGTGGAGGAAGTGGCAGAGAAGCATTAAAAAACATCTGTTGGGTAATATTAGTACATTACTGCTTTATACGACACACATTCACATGCTAATGAGTACATAATGAAAGATAGTCTTACCCCGAAGGTAGAAGAACTTCCTATAGTAGTAGGCCCCCAGGTCCACATGCTCCACAATGTATTGTTTGCCCTTTTCACTAAGCGTGTTGGGGCCTTCCTTTGGTCCCTCCAGCACTGCTACTCCAGCGTTAGTGCAGTGTGTTGTTACAGATGTTTCGTACAAATTTCCTTCCCCGCTCCCCGAGCCACTGTTCCCTGCTCCACCTCCCACAAGATACCCTGCCCCTCCAATGCCCAATCTGCGTCTCATACTGGCGTCAGCGCCGATCTCGTTTCGGAAGCAGGGGCAGCTTAGCAGCATTTCGTTGCTGTTCAGTTCATCCCCAGCGTCCAGACCAGGACTGTCCCGAGAACTGAGCTCTTCCTGGCTGCCACTTGGGGAGCTGTAGGTCAGACTGTGTGTGGACGAGAGTGTGGAGGTTGCCGAGGCGACAGCAGCAGCAGATGCCCCTGTGGTGGTGTTTTTCCTTTTGCCTGCAATCTGTCGCAACTGAGTGATTTCATTGAGGTCAAACAGCATGCTTTGAACGTCGTAGTGGGCAAAGCCTTTCTGACACACCCAGGGCTTGAAAAGGGGGCCCATGTCCTCCGTCCGACCATCCTCTACGTCAGACCCCGCTCTGGGGGAGTCCGACTCACCCCGCACGTTGCGAAGTTTCCGAAATATAGACTCACCCCCTGTCTCCGATTTCGTTCGTCTCTTCGGGGGCTTATCTCTGGCTTTAGGAGGATGGCTGTCCACAACATCCTCCTGAAGATCAGTGCTGGCCGACTTGGGCCCAACATTCAGCATGTCCTCCAGTTTCTCTGGAGCAGGGCTCCGCTGGTCCACTTTGTCCCCTTGATATCCCCTTAGCATTTCAAAGAAGCTCTCTCCAGAGGCTCCATGCTGATCTATTGAGGAGGTGCTACCGTATTCACGATGAAGAGGAGACCATTTGGCTCCAGCTGTTGGACCCCAGTCCTCCCCGCTGTCTCCACTTCCTTCCATCTCACTGATAGTCATGTCACTGTTGCTGCGCTGACGGATGCGTCTCTGCCGTGGGTTTCTATGTGCAGGGCCTCTGTAGTCTCCCGGGGCTAGGTAACGGGTGTCAGGGCTGTAGTTGTTAGACTGAGCCTGGGTTCGATTCTTCAAAGTGTTGTGAATGTTTCGCAGCATTGACGAGTCCTGAGGGCTCATTATAGAGCCTAACTTAATGTGACTTTTCCCAGTGGAGGGCACACCAGAGTTTTCAGGCTCTGTAGCCGAGTGCCACACAACCCCTGCAATGTCTTTCCTCGGGGGCCAGTCAGCCACCCGAGCCCGTACACCCATTTTAGGCACTCCTGTGCTCACAGTGCCATGGACGTTGTCTGTGCGGGTGGGCACAGTGCCTCCATTGACCAAACGGAGGTGGCGGGTGTAAAACTCATCAGTGGCGGGGATGGATCCCCCAACAGTGCGCTCCATGGGTGGGCGCTTCAGGCTGTCATAACACCAGTGCAAAAGGCTAAAGGCACTTAGCAGGGAGACATGGCTGCCTCTGGGATGGGATGCTGCTCCCTGACTTCATGGGCAGGTTGATTGTCTGGGCGGAGAAAAGTGAAGGAGCGAGCACACGTCTTCAAGCCTGCATACTGCTACTGGGTTGATGTAACCACTTGGCATTTGTCTAAATCCAAAACCTGAAAAGAAGTGAAATAATCAGTTAGTATAAGTACTCTGGAGAGAAGATAATCACAAACAGATCTGTTTCCTGACTCACACCACTGTCCCTCACATATATAAAAGACTGGGAATAAGAGAACCCAAGCTGGGGAGCAAGTCTTAAATGAATAAGTTGATGAAATAATATCCTTAGTATTAGAAAACCAGATGACTTTAGACTTGACTTGCTGTGATCAGGGCCGTGTTACACTCTCTTTGACATAGGAGGAAGCACAATGGTAATTACAATCTCATTTCTGAAAGTTAAGTGGGAAAAAAATGTCAATTTTTTTGCTACCTAATAACACCTAGTTTCAGGAAAAGGACACTAGTATCCTTCCACATATAACAGGATTAATTTCATGTAACATTTCCTGTGAAAATGTGTGAGGACATCTTTACATGTTATTACATTCTTTGATGGCTTTTTAAGAGCCAATAAGAAGTCGTGACATGTTCAATTTCAGATAAGGGAGCCTACATTTCAAACCAATTTCAGATTAATCATTGAGGTGAAACAGCTAAGATTGCATATACAGTAAGTGAGAGAAAAAGAAACTCTTGGCTTGTCTGTGTGCCCCTTCAGTAGCCAACATTAGTGAATTGTAGTGCAGAGTTGCAGTTTTCTCGATCAAATATCCCAAGCAGCACATCAAAAAGCAAAAGGGGCCCTTTGAAAGTCATCTGAGAAGTGGGTGATGATCCTCTGCCTGACAAATCGGGCCAATTTGGCAGTGAGACACTGGGAGAGATTAAGGCTCCGCTCCCAGTCAGCCCTGCCTGGCTGTGGCTGTGATCACATTAGCCACTAGCGTTCAGTGCACTGTGACGGGCCTACAGCACAGCCACCTTCACACTGTATCCCAACATCGAGGCCAACTTGTGCTAACTAAGACGCATACTGTACTTAGAAAGAAGACATTCACCTTTGCTTTAAACAAGAAAATGAATCAAAGAAGTATAATGGGTGTGAGAAATTATAAATACTTATAAATGCAAATGTAGATCCCACTGTTCCAACTGCATAATAAAGGAAACTTTAGATGCCTCTAAATCCCTTAAATTATGCATTGCTCTGATGATTTGGAGACTTCAAACTCCGTAAAGTCCCTGCTCAATGTTTGCTTTTTGGAGGCCAATCGATGTATTGCTTGTTAAGTTTTCCATTGCCTGAAAGGAATGACTTTTCACTCTGTAAAAAAGATAAGCATTTAAAAAAAAAAACAAGCTTGATAAATTTGGGAAAATGTACACGTTTTTTTCAAATGTAAATCTATTTTTATACAAATTCCTGGAAGTTTAATTTAATTTTTTTTTTTAAACCCTGAATTTATTTACCCTTAATTTATTTATTTATCATCATCATCATCATCGGTAATATTATTTATTTTATGTATTATTTATTTTTATCTTATTTTAACTTCTATGTGTTAATCACAATATCTTAATTCAATATTTAAAACAATGTTTCTTGTTCCATTTTGTAAAAGACAATAAAGTGTTGTTGCAAGTTGAAATGAGATTTTATGCATATGATGGTGTGTTCCTTATTCCTAAAATTATACATGTATCATGATGTATATTGTCTTGCCAGATTATTGCAGATACACACTCCACAAAAGTACATAATAGCATGTTACCGACACATTAGTACAGGGGCACAGTGAGCTGAGAGATGGGTCAAATGTTCCCCCCACAATGCATTTGTTTGATATTATAAACATCAATTTACAAGTCACGAAAAAAGAGCAAGTGTAAATCTCAAGGCAGTGAAGATGATTCAGGTTTCAGGTTGCCTCGGGCAAAGCATCCGAACTCAGCGTTTCTTCAAAACACACACGCAACAGAGTATTTTCTGACAACAAATCTGTGCATATTCTGAAACTTCTTCTGTTCGTCCAATAACAAGCAGCATTAAAATACTAAACGGCGTCATCCCTGTTCTAGTCCGACAGTGTGTCAATCTCCCAATAACATTATGCTCCTACATATTTCAACCACAAACATAAAGCAGTAATGAACAGCGTCCTTGAGCAAGAAATTCATATGGAGGGGTTCACATTAGGGCCTCATAATAAGCCGTCTGGAGCAAAGACCATCAGATAAAATGGACAGGGCAATTTTCAGATTCTAAACCAGCATGTAACCATTTCAAATAGGATGAAAGAAAAATCTCGCCAGTGTGATCTTTCATCTGTCACGTATGGAAGGTCATCAACTATACACTCCTCTAATGAATGAATTCTTTAGGGCATGAGAGTAGATTAATAAAAACTCATTAATGAATTAAAAAAACCTAATGTCCTAGTAACACCATAATTTCACTGACATGAAAAGGAGTGAAAATAGTCAGGGGAACGTACGTTAAACTGCAGGTCCTATCCCGTGTGTTGGAGCTGAGCGTCCATAGGGAAAAAGAAAAGAAGCAAAACACACGCACACGCACACGCACACACACACACACACACACACACACACACACACACACACACACACACACACACACACACACACGTCCCAGAAAGCATGCAGCTAATCTTCTTGCTGACGAACGTGCAGACTGGCTTCTTGGTCTTGTCAGATTAAAAGAAAGGAGTGTGGCACAGAGACTGAAAGACAAACAGAGACCCCACAACAGTCTCCTGCCACCCCATCCTGCCACGCTCTATCCACCCCCTGCAGAATTAAACAGATGATTTTATGTTTTTTTACGACTCTGTGGGACATGTCCAAACAGCCTGAGCCTGTTGACTAAATGAGGTTAACTTCCTGTAATTGGGGCTCTGACCTCCCAGCTGGTCTGTCAGGCTCGTCGAGAGCTGAGCAAAGTGGGCGGTGCAGATGCAGGCGAAGGGCTGGTGGTGTCACCTCTGAGCTGATACAGTTTGTAGTTGTAGGAACGAGTCTAGACACAGGACTGCGCTGACAGAGCAACATGCCCCTATAAAGACTCCTGAATGTGTTACAGGTGACTCACACATTAGGCCTTCCACACACGCACACATGGAGTTAGAGGTGTGTGACAGACAGCAGTCAGTCAGCAGAACTGAATGGTGGTGATTCAAAATAATCAACCGAGGGTCTGAGACTTTCTGTCTGACTCACAAAAAATAAGAACCTGAGTCATCATCATAGACTGTATATAAATAATGGAAGTAGTCACCGTGACGTCGCAAGTTCAGCGTTACATCCATCGCCATCTTTAGCTTTTGAAACTGGGAGAGACCATATTTGGACTAGGGAGGTGTGAGGACAGGTGTATCTAAAAATAAAGTGTTAACGCTTAAATGTACGTTACTTACCGACAGCAACTTCTTGCAGTTTCTTTTAGTACAACCGAACGCTGAACAAGACATTACAAGTCCATTTGCTTAGACCAAATCAAAGTGAAAATGATACATTTTGTCCATTTTGTATTTAGTCTGGTTTGCTTTCACAGTGCAGAATTGTAAGTAGACCAAATTAAAAAAAAGATTTGAAGAGGGCCATGTACAAAGGTGGAGGGCTGGAAATCCATTTGTACCATCATTTCTTATTGGTTGAAAAGTTGGTGGTGAAAAATGTAAACATGGAAATAAACAAAGCAACATGGAACTGAGTACTTTTGATAATACCAGCCGTAATCCTGCTCTGGTATTCCAACCAAACTAATTTGGAGAGAACACTCCGAACGAGCTCCTGGTGAGGCTCCGGGTCGTCAACAGTGTTGATCCATTATTTCCACAGATGATGCCCTTAAAACACAACAAACAAGTTCATGGCTGTTTAGATATACACAGTGCCGTGTTCTGCTTCTATCCTGATTGACAGCTTGCCGTGGTAGCGTCAATCAAGAGGTAGCAACGCCAAAGATCATACCTGCTTTATCATCTATTTTCTTCTAAATTATTATTTATGGTATTTTATTATTCATACCATTATTTAGACAGTTATCATCATATTGTCTTGAAGAAGACTTGAAACTAGTGATTGAGACCATAATGTTGCCACAAGAATTTTTTCTGTTGTAATAAATCAGGTGAGAAATTGTCTCATTTTGTATTGAGGTAGATAGGACCGGAGTTCTTCTGTGACCACGTCAGCGACCCCTGCTGGATTTTTGGATGAATGCAGACTAAAGGCGCTTCAGGGTTTGCTTCACTGCTCAGACCGGGAGGTTGCCGCCTGTGTATCATCGTGGGCTGCTAGACTCTGTCAAAGCCAGGGCCTCCTATTGGGAGATCCCTGTTGCTGTGCTGGCTTGGCGAGGCCGATGTCCCCGAGAGAAAGGACAGCATGCTGGAGTTGAAAGACACTTCGTCCTGGGTCTACAAACACAGAGGGAATGAAGTTTCCCAGTGGACTGGGCAAGTGTTTCCAAAGCGGAGACAAAGGAGCCGAAGGATTGCCCTACAAGCTTGTAATTACTGCGTGCTTGAATGGGGCTAAGGGGCTGCTTGGCTGACACCAATGGCTTTCAAACAGGCACCCTACCATTTAGCCCATTGGCTCGCCCTGTCCCCTAATCTTCCCCAGCTCTCAGGGCTGACTGGGCTGTTGGGCAGCAGACACAAAGATCTCTCTGTCCTGTGCAAGACCGGGGCCCCATTCCAACATAGTGAAGTCTTTGAAAATTGCATGGCACGGGAACCTCGTTGTGACTGTGTATATGATGCCTGCCAGGGAAACCAAATGAATTAGATGCAAGGGGAACTAGAGAAATAGAGATGAAGCAAACACTGATCTAGAATTTGGAAAGAAAGGAAGACGCATCAAAGAGGAGAGGAGGATACATTTGTGATGAGCAGAAAAACTGCAGATAATTATTGTTTATGAACTATCTGTGTTGTGTTAGTATGGCTCACTGACTCAACTCATTCAAACTGATGTGTGAAAACCCCGTTGATGGTGTAAAAGTGATGGACGTTGCCAGTGTTCAAACTTTTGACTAGGGTAATATGGAGAAAATTAAATATCACAATAGTTTTACCAAATACCTTGAGATTAATATTCTGATGATATTGTACACTGTAAATAGATAAACTAAATAAATAAATTACAGATATTAACTGTTTTATTTACAGGGTTATTCTATGTTATTAAGTGCCAAGAAAAACAAAAGTAAATTACTTTTATTACAAATATTAACCATAAAATTCGAAGTTGAAATCTGTAAATCAATATAATGGGACATTACATATTTTTTATTTGATAGATGGATTGATCATTCAATTGCTGAATGTTACATTACAGTGAGTTCCATGTAAACATTATATATATATATATATATATATATATATATATATATACATAAACATATACACACACACACACGTATTGCTTAATGTAAAATTCTCATTCTCTCTCTCTCTCTGTCTCTCTCTGTCTCTCTCTCTCTCTCTAACATATTTACTATATTATCAGTAATTGTAATCTGTATAATAACTTAAATACTTTTTTGTTTTGTGTTTTTTACAGTGTAGGGTTGACTTTTGGTGCTTTCACAAAATAACCATAAACTTGTGAAAATGTTTACTGAGGTAATAAATCTAGAAGAAGGGTCATTTTCTTATAGACTCCTATACAAGTTGTCTTCTCTTTGCAGCCAGTGGTGTCACCCTCTGCTGTCCATTAGAAACAACACAGATTTAAAGCACTTCTGCACTGTCTTCACTTTCAGCCCTGAAGGTTGCTACTTGGAAAAACCTTTCGGAAAGCTGCAAAGTGGAGCCAAAGAGAGCAAGCTTTCCAACTGGGTTGTGCACCAGTCAGACAGAGAATTTAAACTTCAGAAGAGAAAACCTCTGCAGTCATAATAAATCCACTGACTCCTGACACTGAAGGGTGTTTTTGAGGACTGAGGGGTAAACTGAGGTCTCTGCACAGCTACTGAGGTGTAGCCTTACGCCACAGCCACCCATAGGCACAACAGATGCACAGGAAGCAACTCCACCACTCCTCTGTCTCCCATCTGCATTTTTTTTAAACCTCTTTTTCTGTCTGCTCCCCCCTTCCTCCTGTATGTGCATCTGGCTGAGGACCAAGCACAAACCTGCCTGTGTGATTGAGCAAACCTGAGAACCTGACACCCTCAGAGAAAAACAGGCAGGCCCGCTGGCAGACAAACGATACTAGCATCATCCAACCGCGAGCCCACATCCTGGAATTCCACCAATTTCAGTGGAGGAAGTGATGAACGTCTGTGTAAGAGGGGAAAGAGAGGAAGGGCATGTTTGGGCAAATTCTCCGAGTGGAGTGCAACACTGCCTGTCACAGTGATAGTCTGTTATAAAACACTTTACAGTCTGCCGTCACTTTACAACTACATTCTTCTATCTTTGCAGCCAAGTTGCACAGAGAACTTTGATCTATGAAAGACCAGCTCTGGATGGATGAAGTGGAACGCTGGGATAGAAATGAGAACTGAACCAATGAATTGTTCAACCGACCACACATGCGATGCAAACGCCGCGTGTAGTTGGAGCACTTCAAAAACCGGTGGCAGTGTATCGACATCCATCACCGCCATTGTTCTGTGATGTGCTGCTGCTCTGCCCCGTCTCTGGGCCCCTCGCTATCACTGCAGCACAGTTCAGTGAGTAATGGGCATAGCTAACCACTGGCAAAGTGAATTTCACTCCCAGCCTTACACAAGAAGACAGCTCTGGAGGAGCGCCAGGATATATTCATTGCCATTATCTCCAGCAGGGTGTCCTCGATCCTTCCTCTCTTCTTATCCAGACACTACTCCACCAGGGTTTCATGTCTTACGTGGGAGAGACAGCAGGATAAATAGACACTTAAAGCACTTGACATAGTTTATAGTTAGAAATGGTATACCCCTTCCTATTTCCAATGTCGTTATCTGGGTGGGCCAGGAGTTTGACAATGAAAGCCTTTGTCCAACTCCTCGAGAGCCATTTACCTCTTTAAAAAAAAAGCTAATTGCATTGCTAACAGCTTAGGTGGTCTGCTTGTCTGAAGTAAGAAGGATCACTTCTTCTTACACTCTAATCTATTAGCTGCCCCGTCAAAACAAAAAGGTGATAGTCTTAAACAGGCTGGTATGGAAGTGATTTAGAGTATGTAAAGCCATCACTAGCAGATGGTCCATAAATACATTAAGAGTACAGAGTTGGTTTAGTGCCTCATACTTGACGTGGTTTTATAGATGACTTCACTTTATTGAGGAGGTTCAGATTTAAGCTTGTCAGCTTTTAAAAGCTATGCATTATAAAGAGCAATGGAGAGGAAGCAGTGTGCTGCTGCCTGAAGAGGAATGTAAAAAATTCTAATGAGGTGGCTGCCTGGCTGCTGCTGCTGCTGCAGTCGGTTGCTGAGGTTTGAAAAGTGGGAGTCTGCTCCAGGCTGCACTTTCCCTCTCCCTACCCTCTCTGCCTGCCTGCAAACTATGACTCCATTAGAGAGACGAAGAGCTTTTCATGCACGAGGACAGGTACACGCAGAGACAAAAGGGAGTAACACACGCATGACAAAGCAAAACTCTGACAATAAAACACCAAATTCTACAGAAAAAACACAAACCAGTTGAGTATAAACTCATGGGACAATAGCTATTTCTGATAAGACAATCTAAACTGCTTTCGTTTCTGTGAACATCAAAGGCAGCACTTCTCTGTCCCCTGCCAGCTCACAGAGATGCTATTTCTGCAATACCTGTCTCAAACTAAGGTGACCTCTTCTAGGAAATCACATTGTTTGAAATGCAAGTTATGGTCACTGTGGGACAGTCCTGCCTGAACTCTAGAAACAAAAGGATCTGCCAAATTACAGACAGATTACAGACTGTGACAGGGACCCCCTGGCCTCCATCTGATCACTAAAAGAGACAGGTACTGACCATGAAAAGCTGGGGAAAAAAACACCACTTTAAGACATAACACAACTACAAAGAGACACAAAATGACCAAAAAGATACAAAATGACCACAGAGTGACATAAAAAGACCACAAAGAGATGCAAAATGGCCCCAAAGTAACATACCACAACTATAAAGACACAAAATTACCAAATAAAGACAGTTACCAAAAAAGTTGACAACAAAATGAGAGAAAAAGACCAAAAGGAGATGCAACATGACCAGAAAGTGACATAAAACGACCACAGAGAAAAAACAGCCAAAAAAGATGCAAAATGGCCACCAATTGTCAAAACAAAACTATAAAGAGACACAAAATTACCAGAGTGGCATAAAAAGACCAAAAAGAGATGCAAAATGGCCACAAAGTGACACGTTGCCTTTCCCTACCCTCTCTGCCTACCTCAAAAAAGACCAAAGAGATGCAAAATGACCAAAGTGACAAAAAACCCCACAAAGAAACAAAAAAGACCACAAAGTGACAAAACAGAGCACAATGAGATGTAAAATGGCCACAAAGTGACACAACAAAACTACAAAGACACAAAAAGATTTTTTCTGAGATTGTGAGATTGCCTGGGCCAAGTTAAATGCACATGTGCAGTACCAATTAGGCACTCGGGTGAAAATGGCTGCAGGTAAAAACAAAGTTTATGAGCCGAAGCACAAGTAAGTATTTCAATTACACTGGTAGTAGCAGTAGTAGTAGTAGTAGTAGTATTATGTGTGTGTGTGTGTGTGTGTGTGTGTGTGTGTTGAAATGTAGTTACAGGCAGCTCTTGTGTAATCACTTGTGATTAGGGATTTTCCTGTGACAGCCGTCTGGTGAAATGGGTCAAACACCTGTTGATTATTAGCAGCTCACTGGTCGGTAAGAAATGTGGGTTTTGTGTAGTTAACCTCACCAGGAGTGTTTGGTGTTGTGCCAAAAGCCCAAAGTTCACACTGTCAACTGGCAGTCTGATAAGACGCTCACCTCTAGGTGCTCAATACACACTCACACTGTAATAATTAGCACTGGACTGTTGATACTGTGTAAACCTGGACACCTGACTCAGAAAGGATGCTATGACACTATGACTCTTTCATGTTGGAGATTAACAGATTGCTTTTTTCTTTTTCTTTTTTACAATTGCTGTTGTATAAGAAATAGATGAGTATGCGTAATGTATGAGTAAGTAAAATAAGATTTAAAAAAAGTGCACTCTATACACACACACACATTATATATATATATATACATATATATATATATATGTATATATGTATGTATATATATATATTTTGAGGTTGTATGCTGTGCACACTATTAGGCAAGCTTGATAAGTCGACTTTTCTCTGCTTCATTCTGGGACGCCAAGAGAGAAAATAACACTTTTCAGTCATCGATCAGTATCGATACTTTTTTAAAATGAGTATTGTATCCGGATACAACGTTTTAGTATCGATACTTTTTTGAGTATCGATACTTTTGACAACCCTACCACAAAGTGAAATAAAAAGACAAAAAAGATGACCACAAAGTCACAAAATGGACACAATGCGATAAAAAGACAAAAAAACACTTTCCCTCTGGAAGTGGGAGACATGCAGCAAAGGGACCTCGGGCCGGATTCGAACCCAGGTCCACTGAGACAAGGCTTTAGTGTAATGCATTCTACCTGTGAGCCTCCGGGACGCCCCTAAAAAAAATCTCATTACATACTGTGTTGGAGCCCTAATAACTAACACAGGAGCTTAAAAAAAACATTTAATATAACAATTCCACCTCAATCCTGCTCTGAACAGAAAACACACTGGCAACCGTCCCCACACAGGCTCACTGCCAGACAGCTCACCAGCTCCTCCAGGTGAAAAAGATCTGTGATTTATATGGGAACGTTTCCGCGCGACTTAGATTTCAGAACGCTCCCCGAGCTGTTGGAAGGTTTCCTTCACCTGCTGTTCCTCCTGACAGCTCCCGTCTTGGCAGTCATGCATTTGATTTCACAACTGTAGGTTTATTGCTATAATATTGGAATTGTTCCACTTGTTATTTTGTAGTAAAAATTCAGCCATTATTTGTGTTTGACAACATTTTGCATGGGTGAACTGAGCAACCAGGACACTTGGATTAAACCCCAATGCAACGGGGGCATTTCCCAGCAGCGTGCCGTGTTAAACAGGACAGTGTGGGCCGGGGCAGCACAGAGGTGTTTATAGGGGAACACGTTTCCTCTGTTCGCACAACAAAAAAGGTAAATATGTGCCTCTTTAGAAGTGAAAAGAAGAAAACCTATGTGTTACAAAAACAAATACTCCCGGCTCAGCAGGGGGCTGGCACACGCCTCCGTGTGTGCTTAAGTGTGTGCGTCGAAAAGAAGCGGTTTCCATCAGTTAAAGGATTAAAATAGAAGGGATGCGAGAGCAGCAGCAGGATAATTAACAGTGTTGATGCGAGGAGGAGGAGGGCTGAGTGAATAGTTTGTGTGTTTGCCTTCTATAATTCAGCCCTCTCCACGTGCCAGAAGACGGGGGATGGGGCTCAGCCAGGGGGCCCGCCAAACACTTCCCCAAGCCTGCTATTACTTCATTCTCTGATCACAGGCACTCACAAGCAAAACAAATCAAGAGTGGAGCCCAGCGCTGCTCACACATCTCAGAGCTGCAGATAAACAGAGCGGGTCAATCAAAATGTCAATTAGATCGTGGTATTTTGATCGTGCTGCAGCGTGTAGCGTGCACCGCTGGCCGCTCCAGGCTGGGGCCATCCAGTGGTCACACACACTGCATGCCAGGGAACCCCGCTGTGTGTGCCCATCACTGAGTATCGGTCACTCGCCCGGTGCCAATCCTAGCTGGGCTCAGGCCAGTACAGCCATTTACTCGCCATGCCCGCAGCTACAAACAGTGGAAATAAAATGGAGGCAGTCGATAATATTCCTGAAAATCAACCTGCCTCGAAACGACCAGCATGCATGACACAAACAAATACCAATTACTTGCATGCCGCTCACATTGGCCCATTGTTATTGGAAACAAACTAATCAATGTTAAAATGTTAGCCATGCAGCCGAGAGCTTTGGGCTCAGAGGAGAAGAATGTTCCCACACAGAGTCAGTGACCCTTCAGCTCCGAACTGCTGATTTTTAAACTGCAGAAAGTTTGATTGCATTCATGAGCATGAGGATCAGTTACAGTATGTAGTGTGAGTTGGATATGGGAACCTAAGACCCTTTACAAATTGTCCGATCAATCAGAATTGTATGCTTCAGGGGTTAATCAAACTCATGCATCTACACTGCTTGAAACTTGCAACAATAAAAAGGAAGAAATTGTCCAGTGTGGCATAATTTCACAATGAAAGATGACAGTGCTGCTTTAAATGCCAGTAAAAAGAAAGAGCAATTGCAAAAAATACACTGTTTAACATGGAAAGAAACTGTAAGAACAGGCATTATCATCGAAGGTTATAAAAAGTTTCTTTTAGAAACTATTGTGACATTTCTTTCAAATGTATTTTATTCTACATGTCTCATATGAAACGTCACCAAAAATAAATGGTTTGAAATAACTACATCCTGTTAAAAACATTAAATTCTGCTCCTCAGCGACACTGTGAAGCCATGATTGATTCTGCTGAGATGAACGGTCACATGACAAATATTCACTGAAAATCTGTTTACACAGAAGAATGGGAAATTTAAGCAGAGAAGATAATGGCATCGGCATGAATAAAATCTTATAATTTTCCATCACTAATGTGGGTTTGCTGAGGACAGGTCAAGGGTTGGTGAGAGCACTTAGGTCTTCGTGTACAACTGCGTACAATACAGCGAGGTCAGTCGACAGTGACCCGACAGATTCTCACAGCAGAGGTGTCAATATGACAGATGCCTGTGATGTTTGGAAGTCATCCACTGCTCCATCCTCTCACATCCTCCGCATGATTACACAGGTTGCAAACAAGCCAAATCACAGAGGACTACAAAGACACAATCCTGATTTGACCGACATTACTGGAATAAAGTTGAATTTATTGCAAGCTCAGAAACAATCAAGCATTTGAAGAAACAATCATATTATGTGTGCATCAGTGTATGAGTTGCTAAAACACAAAACACGTAAAGTGAAAGCTCAGATCAGATAACAGCCTGGCAGGAGAGAAGAATGAAAACATTGTCAGAGAATAAACAGATAGCTCATGGGGAACATGAAACCCACAATAGGAACTCTTTGTGTTGCTGAACTGGCATTATAAGAATGGAATAGTTTGGGGATGACATGTTCATTTGTTTTCCGTTTTGATGGGGCCGTCTGGACAGGTTGTGGCAAGGAGATGTTGTATAAGACGAGGAGTTGTGATGGTTTTATGAGGCGGTTTGGGAAGGGTCAGGACCCTGCTGAGCTAACATGAGAAACATGAGCTCCACAGCAGCAGCAGCAGCATTGACCACAGGCGGCTTAAAAGGCCTCCAGAGGATGCAATCAAATCTATCATAAGACGCTCTACACATCCTTTGGAGTTCATTTTCATCAGTCAAACTGATCTATTCATCGATCAACAGCTGCCAGGCCAACAAATACACCTCTCCGGCAATCAGGGGGGGAAGCACATCAACTAATTTGATTGCAGAGATGAAACGGGGGCGGCCATAACGGGAACAACTGAACGAGGATTCCCCACAGACTAATATCAGTAACAAGAGGAGCATGAGAGTGCTGCTATGAGGAAACAATAGGATCCTCAGCTGACAGAGCAGCAGTCAAAAGGAGAGCACAGCCAAAGTCAAGGTGAAAGCATGATTAATATCCTCTCACATTGGCATAATAGCTGCTGTGCTGCCACCAGACATTAATAGTATGCCTCATGCACAAGCTGTACTCTACAATCTTGTAATTAACCCTTTTTGGTGTGAGAAGATGAAGGCAAAAACATAACAATCTTGCCAGGTAAGCGATTTAACAACGCAGGCAGCAGTGCAGGGGACAGGGGGGAAGCTTCAGTGTGAGCTGACATGAGGACCAGCGCAGTGAAGAAGAGAGAGGGCAACAAAGGAAGGGCTTATTATCCTTGCAGAAAACCTCAGGGGGATTCTCTGCCATGTCTCCGGAGAGGCCTGGCTGACTGTGTTGTCCCCTGCAGCTTGGAGGGCAGCCTAATTCCCCAACTAAGGCCTCAGAAAGCTCAGGTGAGCCTCAGTGATCAGCATTATTTGTCAGAAATGAAAAGCAATTTCTAAAGGCACGTGGAACAGGCATGAAGAGAACACAAGATCCACAACAACAGAGTGGCAAAGTTATACACCATTTCCAGTCATTGATTTTGGCACGTGTCCAGCACATAGCCCAGTGCACTCCCAGTGCAATTATAAACAGTCAGGCCGCAGAGTTAATCAATTCATACAGAGTCATTTGGACTGCGATAAGTCAGCTAGTGTTGCATAACAGTGGTGCCCTGCTAAATCATATTCTGTGCCAGAAACACACACACACGCACACGGCGCAAAACCTGCAGCTTTCTGCTGTCCTGCACTGCACTTCCTGGCAAACACCAGCCAGCTCTGCAACTGTGGTTTATCATGCTGCCGAGCCAGTTCCATGCGAGCCACATCTCATTTCAAACAGCAGCCCAGGGTGCAGTGTTGCAAAACTTTTATTTTCATGGAAAGAAAAAAAAAACACTGATTTTATAATACATGACAACAAAAGCCAAGCAAATTAACATCTGCTTTATTAATCAGACAACATCAGACAGTTGTCCCAGTAATTATACTGTTTTAGTCTTGGTTCATGGATACAGAGTGAAGCAGAATGCAATTAACACGCCCTCCCTTTTTATCCCTCTGCATGGCAATAATCAGGACTCTGCAACTATAAAGGAGGGAAACGTGCAAGTTTTGACTGGTGTCCCTAACTACTGTTGGGTATTTGAACACCTGGTTTGTAGGGTCACTTAAAAAATAGGCAAAAGGTGAACATTCAGGGAGAAACAGCAAAACAGGACAGGTGCAGGTTTTCTCTTTCTAGTAGCAAACACACACTGGAGACTTCCTCCTAATCAGCATTCAAGGTAAGTGTGAGACCCATGTAACAACACCAACATACCTCCTCCCTTTAGCAATAACAGCAGTGCTAACAGCCCAACTAAGCACACGTACTCTCATATCAATATTCAACTTGAAGAGCTGCAACCATTAGTGGAACTATTTTGACAATCGCCTAAGTAATTTTTCATCGGAAAATTGCGAAAACATTTTATTTCAGCCTCTCGACTATGAAGATATCCTGCTTTTCTCTGTTATATATCATATAACCCTCTGAAACCCCAGCTGTTTAAGGTTGTTATTGTTGTTTTTTTTAACTCTTTTTACATTTTAATCACTATGGCCTTGTATTTCACTGTCAACTATAAAACATATACATAATATAGAAGTCCTGCAGCTCTATGGAATCAGCACAATCAGGGCTAGAAGCGGGAACAACTCAAACATGTCTTTTGTGCAAAAGAGTCGCCAAATGCTATTCATATTGAACAATTTACATTTTTACCTCTCCTTGCAACCTCTCCTGTCCGCTCCTCTCGGCTCTGTGTAAACAGATTTTCAGTGACTATTTCTCACGTAACCGTTCATTTCAGAAACGTGAATTCTGTGTCGCTAAGAAGGAGAATTAAATAAACAAGACATTTAAAGACGTCCGTATGTACTTTGAGAAACTGAGATGCAGATTTTTCCATATTTTCTGACAATAGTTAGTTGCAGCCTGCATGTTCTTCATGCATGTATCATACAAATGCCTACCCATCTTCATATTCACAAGACTGCTTTCATTCTCAAATGTGTTTCTTTTAGGCAGGGTATCCAGGAATACATCAATGAAACGCACAGGAAACAGGCAGCTAGGGAGGAAAGGCTGGGAAAGCAGCCATGTTTGTTATTAGCCGGCCCTATCTGCTCTTTGCACCTGGAGCTACATGGGAAAAAGAGACTATGGCCTAATTCATCAGACATAGTTCTTTTATCCACTGTACTATAGCCTATTTATTTCTAAATACATATTCAGGATACATGCACTTTGTCCAGAGTCAAAGTCAAGCACTTTTGAAGCCTTATTTACTTGTTTATATACAATAAACAGAATATAGATTATCATTTCCCTTCAAATTAGATGTGATTGTTCTACAAACAACCCAAATTATATTATGTGACAGTATTCTATAAAAGGGAGACACATTAAAACTATGTAAGACTGCATTTCAAACATTTTGAAGGACTTTATTCAAAATCCAAGCACTTTTCAAACACTTTCCAGCACCCATATTAAGTGTATATTATATGTGTTTTTGTTTTAGGCTGCATAGACATACTGCAGTAATAGTCACTTCACTCAGTCCACCTGAGACTTCTGTTTGTTTAAAAAAGTCCTCTGAAGCACAGAGTGCCTTTGGTTCACAGTGGTCTCATTCTTCTCTCGGCTTTTCTGAGAGTGAAGCAGGAACTCATGGGGTGGAAATGGATTCCCTGGTTCCAAAGCAAAGGATGTGGAATTTTGTAGCAATATGAGGTGGGATTTTCTGAGTTTCGGTACAGGAAAAAGCACAACACGAACTACAGAAAGAATGCTCTCACTTTTTCTGCAGGAGAGAAAACCCCACAAGGTGATTTGTTTTGCACCAGCATTCCTGCTTTACTACAAATCACATACTTAAGTGGCTCCTGAAAGTAAAGAAAACAGTTGTAAGCATGAACAGGAATGAGAACAAGCTGAACAGACCTGTCTACACATCAAGATCTGTTTTGAGCTCAGCCATGACCAAGCCCTCACGCATTCTTGCCTGCTTCTCAGATTTCTGTCCACAGGAGGGACAACAGCTCAACCTCTGTGGTTTTTGTATGTGGAATTACTTTCCACCGCTGCCCACACAGCCTCTGCATGGGGCACGGGCATGCAACTCTGCTTGATGTTTTGATTTTTCTCTGAGCAGAGTTCTGTAATGCATTCCAGGGAGCGTGTGCAGGCCGAGCACAGGGACAGTGTAGCAACAGGCAGGCATGTCGAGACAATACCAAGCACGTCAGAGCCGTGTGGCAGCGGAGAGATAGCCTGCGGCAGCATATCAGCATCATCACAATTCCACATTTCATTACGGAAAGTTTTTTTTCCCCCTTTCTCTGTTTTTCTTAAGTGGTTGTTTGTCAAACTCCACATTTTTGTCCTCCACCTCCCGATCTCTGTCGTACTATTTTCGGCATGTACGAGGTTCGATGGGAGCAGAAAGAGGGGAATTACGCAGTGTCTGATCTCTGCATGACTGTGGGTTTCTGGTTTGGGGTTGAGAGTTGGAAGCAGCATGACAACAGCCCAGTCACAGAGAGGTTGCTTTAGTTCATGAGAGTTTAAGTAACACAGACCACTGAATGGAAACACAACTGACAATCAGGTATAGTCCAGATCAGAGACAATGGCAACAGTTTGCACCTGTCCCGCCACAAAAAGGCCCTCTAAGAGAAACACATCAACCAGGAAAAGACTCAACATAAATACAAAGAAACTTAAAACGACTACAAAACAGTTGCAAAGTACTCACAACTATGAAAAAGAATCACAATGAGATAGAAAGGGACGTAAAATTACTTCAAAACAGTGCAAAAAAGCAAAAAACAACTTAAAACTGCCAGATAGTTGTGTTTTTCCAAAAAACAGTTTACATGCATGTCTGTCTACACTCATATGTAGCCATGACAGTACACAATGCTTAAAATATGAATATACATTGTTGCAAAGAGACGTGAATTTGAAAGCGTGGATGCTTCACACACACATCTTCAACCTGTAGGCACAGAAGATCCTCACAGCTTCAAGACTGGTGTCACCAATTCAGTTTCTGACCTTCTCTTTCTGAGTCATGGCTTTGAATAATGGCCAGAAAAGTGTCTTTACAGAATTATGATGTCACCGTTTTATTCTATCAGACGTACAAGTGGACATACAGACAGATAACCCTGTTACATAATGCCTCCAGCCACAGCTGGCACCAGCGTGGATCCATAAAAAGACAAAAAATGATGACAAAAAATTACAAAAACATCCAGACAACTACAAAGAGATTAAAAAATGAGCTGCAAAGAGACACAAGGAGATTCACAACAACTACAAAGAGTAAAACAACCACAAGGAGACACAAAATTACTACAAGACACTGACACAAAAAAGAGGCACTGAACCGCTACAAAGAGATGCAAAAGGACTACAAAAAGGGCAAAATGACTACAAAGAGACACAAAGCAATGACCAAAAGAAGCTACAAACCTTTAGTCTATAATTCTTTTAACAAAAAGGCACAAAAAACTACAAAGAAATATAAACCTACAGAGAGATTTAAAAAAAGGTGCAAGGAGACACAAGGCATAAAACAACCACAAAGAGATACAAAATGACTACAAAGACGCTTTAGATTACTACAAAGAGAAGCTGTAATAGGACTAAAAAAGGACAAAACAATTACAAAGAGACATAGATCCACAAAGAGATGCATAATGACTTCAAAGAGACAAAACAACGAGGGGCTACAACAAGAGGCTACTCACCTATAAGGTCTATAAGTCTGACAAAGAGGCATAAAAAACTACATAAAAAGATTTTCTAAAAAACACTGCAAGTAGCCACAAGGAGACTCACAGCAACTGTGAAAAGTGGTCAAACAACCACAAGGAGACACTAAATGACTAAAAGACGCAAGCAACTAAAAAGATACTCGAAATGACAACGAAGAGATGCAAAAGTTACAAAAAGGACTATAAAAACACCAAAACAATTACAAAGAGACTTCCAGTTTTGTGATGCAAAGTTGCAGACTAAAGCCTCTGCTGCACAACTCCCCTGAAAAAAATCTTCCAGTAACTTTTCTTCTAACTACTATTGTTCAATATGTGACTAGAACAAGTCTATGGATGAGTTATTTGGGAAGAGCAGGAAAAATGAGTCCAAAATGGATTCAGGCAGAGAAAAGAAGGAATTTGTGCGAGCAGCTCAAGCTAACCAAGCTATCTCAACTCAAACCAATGAGGAGGCTGAGATGGGGACCTCGGTAATTCTGCAGAAGTTGAAAGATTTAAGAAGAGAAAACCAAGAAGCATATAATGCTACTCAGATATCGGTAAACAAAGATATGGCGTCCGAGATCAACAATGCTGCAGAAAGAGGACTGAGACAGGAGATGGTGCTCAGATAACTGGTGCAAAAAGGAGGCAGAGATGGCTATAAAAATGTAGGATTTGGAAAATAGACTTAGACACTATGATTACAAAGAGACACAAAACAACAACCAAAAGCTGCTACACAACCATAAAGTCTACATGTCTTGCTCCTGTGTATGAGAGGTGATGTGGCCCTTTGCATATCTGTGCCCAGGGGCCCGCTGCCAGTGCTAACTAAACTCCCTCAGTAGCGGCGAACCCGACACAGTCTCCCGCATAGATAATTACAGTGTACGTATTGCCATGCATTTTTTTCGAGGTAAAAAAATCCCCAAAACTTTTTGGCAGGTTGGGATGAACAAGAGGGGAATTTTCCTTTTGTCTGCACGCATTTACTCTGTGACAGTGCGCTGAAAAGGGATTACATCATCACTATTGTGGCTTTCGAGCCTTCTGCTTTCCTCCATTGGCTGGCATACAGTGGACTGTCCGACCCAAACAAAAGGCAGAGCATTCCAACAGTTTAGCAAGCAGGAAACGCAGAGCCACAGTCACACCTCATTACAATCAAACTCATCAACCCCATGAGTTACCAGCAAAAAAGACAGTCACACGGAAAAAGCACCGGAGGCCATATTATCATCAAGTCATTTGACTTGTGACTGTGGGCTGACTAACACCGGCCAGACACATCACTCATGTTAAAACTGATGGAGCTTCCCTTTTTTTCTAATAAAGATGATATGTTACAAGAAGGCTGTGTCAAAACTCATGAAGACATGACTCACTTTGGGTGTCTGTCACAAGCATCACATTGAATAAACAAGCATGAAGGAATTTAGCCTCTTAGCTGACATTGGCCAGATCATCCAGGGCCATATCTGAAGGTCTGTTTAGTTTGTTGTCTCGTCTGTCATCAGTAACAGGCAGCGAGAGGTGACAAGGGCACACACATCAGCAGCCAGTCAGGTGGCACTGCACAGGAGGAGGTCAAGAAGTTTGAAAAATTATGCAACCTCAAAACTTTGTCAGGGGAAACCAAAAAGCAGCTATGAAAACAGGGGTCAACTATGTAAAGATCAAAAACAGGTTATTGTAGAAAGAAACTGTAAAAACTTTCCCACAGTCCTTGAATGGATCATAGGCTACGCAACTTTGTTAGAAAAAGAAACCAAAACGAAGCTTAAAATTGTGATAATTCTGTCAAAATCACTTTTTTTTAAAAAGTAAAAAAAAATAAACTGTTTGGAATAACTAGATCCAGTTAAAACATTAAATTCTGCTCCTCAGTGACACTGTGAAGCTATGATTGATGCTGCTGAGATGAACGGTTACATGACAAATATTCACTGAAAATCTGTTTACACAGAGCAGAGAGGAGAGGACAGGAGAGGCTGGAAACATGCAACTACTTCAATATGTATAATATTTGGGGAACAATTTTTTTCTCCTATATTCATGACACTTGTGGTCACTTGGAAATGTGTGTATACATAAATTCCATTTTGTTATAATGAAAAAAATATTTATATAATTTTTCTTTTTTATGATTTAAGTCATTATAACTGTGTTATTCTGCACAAAAGACAATTTTACACTTCTAACCATGAGTGTGTTGATTCCATAGAGCTGCAGCTTATATATTTTATATATTGCAGTGAAATACAAGGCCACTGTAAGTGAAATGTAAAAAGACCAAAAAGCCCTGAAACAGTCCAATTACAAATAATGACCTTTGAACTTGATAAATAATAATCACGACAATAATCTTGTTATTCATTATAAAATGTAAACCCTTAATTTAAGCATTTCATGATGGCCACTTAGCATAATTGCAGCCCACACATTCCAGTGTTGCAAATTATAAAGCAGCACAATGCTCCTCTTGTTATTTTCTTTTATCTTTGCTCGAGCTATTCCCATCGAGCCAATGCACAAGAGACAATAGAAACATAAGCTCAACTTAGCAACAGGAAGCATCCCTCTGTGCACGCTGGAGAGAAAAGACTCCACGACAAATGAAGCACAATAACAATTGTTGTTGTAGTGTGAGAAGTATGATGCATAAAAGTGAAAATAGAAACACTGTCCTTCAGTTATAAACCAGTGGGAGGACTATTTGGGCTGATAGGAAATGTGAGAAGCAGTGGGGGTTTTCTAAAGAAACAAGCACGCTTACAGTTTGCATGCAGATACATTTTGACAAGAGCAGGCAGCGCAAAAAACTGCTCTTTGGACTTATCTTAGCGGGTACTCATATTGGTCTCACGCTACTATGGCTGCAAACGAAATTAAAAGGCCCACGCAATAACGTCTTATCTTAACCTTGAATGGTATTTTTGTCAGCAGCATAAAACACAGACTTGTTGGCGGCAGATTAAAACAGACCAAGCATGCTCCCCCCAATAGTGATATAAAGCTGCTGCCTTTGCATTAGATTAATTCTCTATTTAAAAAAATCCCATCAGAGAGAGTAAGAAGCAGTCCAGTGTGAATAATAGCCACGATTTAGACGGGACAAAGCTGAGATTAAACTAGTAAAAACTGCAGTGCAGTGTATGATCAGTCATGCCCACCGCAGGTCAGCTAAGCCTATCAGGAATGTTAAAAATCCTTGATCTTGAGCTAAATTCCAAAGCTTCCTCTTTTTTCTTTTTTCCACCTGACTCAAATTATCCAATTTCAACAAGCTACTAGAGGAGGTGGCATGATTCAGTTAGAGAGAGTTTTAAATGCCCCACCTGCTTAGTTGTAACTTTTTTCTCATATTTTGTAAATATGCTCGTCCTGGACACAATGCTGCATGTGTTTGAACTTTGAAAGGTTGGCACAGCTTCCTGGTTGTTACTATTTAAACAAACCTCTGTTTGCATTGTTGCCCTGCATGGCCACATGTTTGATATACCATGTGTTGTCTGAGCAGTATATTCTGCACATTATGCATACATAAATCAGGTCTGATTGGGCATCATGTGTGAAAATGCCATGGGGGACCATGACTGCTGTACAGAATTTAACATTTTGTATTTTAATTGAACCCTCTGAACCCCAACATTTTCTTAAAAAGGTCAGCAGAGACAGTCCATTAATTGTAGAAAGAAACTGTAAAAACAGGCATTATCATCCAAATTTGAACCTTACGACTGTCCCTGAATGGATCAAAGGTTACGAAAGTTTCCATTAGAAAAAGTAACCAAAACAAAGCTTAAAACTGTGATATTTCTGTCTTAATCACTTTACTCTACATGTCTCATATAGAGGGGCACCAAAAATTAAGCGTTCGCAATAACTGGATTCTATTAAAAACAATAAATTCTGCTCCTCAGTGACACTGAAGCAATGATTGATTCTGCTGAGAGGAACGGTCACGTGACAAATATTCACTGAAAATCTGTTTACACAGAGCAGAGAGGAGAGGACAGGAGAGGCTCAAAGTAGAGGGTGTAAAAATGCAAATAGTTCAATATGCATAATATAGAATATTTTTCAATATTCATGACACAATTGTTGCATATATAAATTCCTTTTTTTTAAAAATGTAATCAGAGAAAATCAACTTGCGTTCCTTTTTATTTCTGTCATTTTAACTGTGTTATTCTGACACTTCTACCACTTCTACACAGGATTGTGCTGATTCCATAGAGGTGCAGCACACACTACATATACATATACATATATATATATACATATACATATATATATATATATATATATATATTGCAGTGACAAACAAGGCCACAGTGAATATAAAAAGAGCAAAAAAACGCCCTGAAATGGCTTGTTGGGGTTCAGAGGGTTAAACTGAATCATATTCATCAAGCAGGGCTGTAAACAAATCAGAGCTCACAGGGCCAGCAGCAGCCAGGCATATGTGGCACAAGGAAATCACCTGCTCGAGCTAAAATCCCTCCTCGTGTGGCAACAACATGAGACACACCATGCTGAGAAAAAAAATACAGCTTTTCTGGTGGTGACAGTAACACAAGGAGACAACCTATAGGCTATGTAGTGGTGTAGTGTGCGCGGTACCACCTGTGAATCTGCCGAGAACAATGCCCTTGACATACACAGCGACGACGTATATTTCTGACAGCGGGTAAAAAAAACGTTTTCTCACCGAGTCCACTCCGTCTACCAGCAACCCTGTTAGTTCAAACCCACACTGGCACTGATTGCGCACTGGCTCCACACTGCACCTCCACAAAGATGTGCTTTGTCCACACACAGACAGCCGACAGATGTGAACAACACCCCGCACATGACCAGCACCACGCTCACCTTTCCTCCTCTCTGCCTTTTCTGGATGTCACACAACACGAAGAGGGTTTTCCTTCCTTTTGTTTCAACTCAGGTCCTGTTAATAAGTCCCAACACACAAACTGCGCAGCTGCTCGTCTCTTACCTTCTCCGGGGGGGAAATGTGCGCTCGCTCCGGTTCAAACCGAAAATGCTCCCGGTGTCGTCCTCCGGAAAAGGCAACTTGGAAGTTTGATAGAAAGTTACGGGTTTGCCTCGCTGCGCTATGCAGCTGCTGGAGGGATGAGATCATTCAGGCTGCCTCCCCTCTCTCTCTCTCTCTCTCTCTCTCTCTCTCGCTCTCTCTCTCTCTCTCTCTCTCTCTCTCTCCCTGCCCCGGAGTCTCGCGAGAAGGTTTCGTGGGGGAAAGCAAACGTTTCTGTGGCAACAGTGCTCACCTGTGTGGTCGAGGGAGAGGAGGTGAAGAGGAGCTCTCACTCAGCAATGAAAAACACAGTCTGGAAAGATAGTTTTTTACGCCGAACTTTCACTTGCATCCTTTTCTCTGTAGGTCCAGATGCACACCTTGTTGTATGTTTTGCTACACTGTGATTTTTTTTATTATTATTGTTTTTCTACATAACGTGCTTAAAAAAAATTCTAAAACAAATTTAAATAAAAAACGAGTAACTAAAAATCCTTTGTTCTGTTTTACTACAATGTAAAGAAAAAGAGAGGATCTTAAATTTTGTAAATTAATATAATGGGACATTATAGATTTTTAAAAACAGTATAATTCAATTGCTTAATGGTCTTGAATGTTACACATTTAATTCTAACATACACACATATATACAGTTAACTTTAAATTTAATGTAAAAAATGTAAAAAAAAATAAAAGTCTGTCAGCAAAACAAAACAAAACAAACACTAACCGTCATAGTAGAGTAAAATAAATCGTATTTTTTTTTCCCTCCAGTTAAGATAAGTTTATTTAAAAACAAATACAGATATTTACTGCATATCATTAAGACAGTGATGCTAGTAAAAGCTTGATACTTGGCGTCTGCATACAGATACAATATTGTCGCAATGTCATACAATGCCTATCATATAGAATATTGTGTTTATTTATTTTATTCAGATGCCATAACTGCAGTTATATAAAGGGTTATTTGTACCAAGTTAAGTAAAAAAAACAACAGTTTTATACATTATTTTATTATTTCGAGAATTTAATTAAGTGAGTCATCTCTCAAACATTGACGATCTTCGGTGGTATTTTTCAGCAAACTGTGTGTGCAGGGAAGCAGTGCAGAGGGTGGAGGGAAGGCCCCTGGTATTCCTTCTCCAGTATTTGCTGCTTCTGATAGGCAACATTACTTACCTGACTGTCAGCCACAGAGCCAGCAGGCCTGCAGGAGACACATTAATCAAATGTCCTTGTGTATCACAACAACGCAAATATACAAATGTGATATGCAAAGACAGTGAGTCAGGCTATCTACATGAAACAGTGTCAGGTGACTATGCCTGTAAGTCCCCGCAGCAACCTGCCAAAGACATTAGGGTACTGCCTGGCCTATGTAGCCTGTGGCAGTGACATCATCAGCTGATGTGGATGGGAGTGGATGTGCAGTAAAATCCACTGCTAATCTGCAGACCTTGCAAACAATGCACAGTGTGCATAGAAAATTAAAGCTGGATAACAACTCATTACACAGTAGCAAGGTCGATGCTCTTCTAAATCCGTGATTAACGGCTCGTCTTCAAGTGTCACTGTGGTAGTAAAGCATTGCTGCGGCTGCATAAGCTCACAGTGTCAGCACATCTTACTGGAAAATGTAGATCTAGTGAATTGGTGGGGATAAAGAAGATCCTAACAAATAAAGAATGAATCAGCAGCATATAGGATGCATTATGCAGAGGAATGGTCTGTGAGCTTTTTAATGTGCAATGACAACATGCATCATAACTCCTGTGGTTAACCATAACTCCAGGTGGATATTGGGTCCAATTAAAACAGAAGATACATCAGCAAAAGAGAAGGTTGTTTTTAGGGTTTTTATTCCAGTGCAAACATTTCATGAGTGTGCATGTGTGTGGTGAATGTTAATTCATAAAAGCAGCACAGAAGTTGTCTCTATTTGCATGATCAAATCAGTAGCACCATCTGCTGGCCAGGCGAAGAAAACAACAGCACATGCATAAGAAAATACCTGGCTTTGCAATGTCTATAAAGTATGTAAAATACATTGTACACATTGAATTTATTTCTCCGCTACTCTTAAGCACTTATAAGGCCTCAGACAATATTCCCTCAGCTTTTCAGAATATCACCGTCATTTAATAAGACTTAAAAGTGTGGAGGACAGCATATCAGCTCCAACTGTGATGGATGGGAAGTCATTAAGAGGTGGAGACTATTCTTAGGTCTTGGTTAATCTTAACAGTCTTTGGATGTCAGGCTCTATGTCAATGGTGGGGAACTTTTTGCTGTATCTTTTAAAGGGCTCTCCCTCTGGCCCAACAAGGAATTTCTCAAAGTTCCAAGAGATGTCCGTCCTGCTGATGGGACTCCAGACCAGGAATTTGGGGTCCTGGATGAGAGAGGTGGGGTCATCATCAGGGTAAGGCAGCTTGTCTTTAAGATAAGCGAAGACCGGATGTGTGTTCGTCCCGTTAACCTCACACTTCTCAAAGATGGTGAAGCCGGGCTGAAAGCCACCACCTGGCCGCACATACTGCAGGGAATTTAGAATCTCTCCATTGCTGCAGTTCTCCTGCAAAACACACATGCTCTTTTTCAGCTGTTTTATACTCCACAGTAATATTGTTAAGGTTTTAACAGTCATAGTTTGCTTCTAATTCTGGTTATAACAGAAATTTAGCTGATTACACAGCCACTTTCTAAAGAGAGTCAGGCAGATACTTAGAGTCTAATTGCAGTACTAAAGTTAAAACAGCAGCTGCAGATTCCACACTATGCAATCATGCTCTTCTTTTAAATTGCTTTATAGGAAATCAGAGTCACTGACTAAAGCAAAGATGGGAGAACTTTTAATTTTCAGAAGTGAAACTCGACCCAGCCAATAAAAGGGGATAAAAGCTGTTAATGAGCCTGTTTGAAGGGGACATACATATAAAGATGGATGACATTACAGCTCCCTAAAAGTGGAGCAAAAACATCTGGATCAACCCCTGGTGGCTGGCTGCAGAATAGTTCATAACCTATACTGTCAAAGTACAGATCAAACATGTTTCTGTTATTTTAGGTAGTTCTTTTCACCCTAATGTAAGTAAAAGTGTTTGGTTTTACTTAGTTATGTAAATCTATAAAATGGGGCTGTGACCTTGATATGGCAGCTCCAGACTGTGGCTTTGAATGCACAAGATGGCAGCTCCCTTATCCAAAATATTTGGGCTTCATTTTTGTACTGTGGGCAGGAGTAGAGATGCATCTTCCATCCTTATACGTTGGGGTAAAAGGGTTGCAAAAAACACTTTATTTTTGTCATACTGTCTGTCCGAAACAAAGGCTGTATGTTTTCTTTAAAAGATCGCCAAAATACATGTTTATCTTAGAAAGAAAATGTAAAAGCAGTCCTTGGAACAGCTTACATTTCTTTTAGAAAAAAGTAACTAAAACAGATCTTAAAATTGTGATATTTCTGTCAGAATCACTTTATTCTAAGTCTCATTTAAAAAGTCGCCAAAAAAATAAGCATTTTGGATAACTAGATCCTGTTAAAAACATTAAATTCCGCTCCTCGACACTGTGAAGCCATGATTGATTCTGCTGAGACGAACGGTCACGTGACAAATATTCACTGAAAATCTGTTTACACAGAGCAGAGAGGAGGGGACAGGAGAGGTTGTAAAAATGCAAATAATTTAATATGGTTAGCATGTGGAGGGCAATTTTCCCCTCTATTTGTGACACTTGGGGGAAAAATATATATATATATAATTCCATTTCATTCCAATTTAAAAAAATATATATTTATCAGAGAAATGTTCTTTTTCAGAGGTCTAAAGAATGTTAACATGTTCTCGTAGAAACCCAAAAAAACAAGTATGACCCTGAAAAGGTGCATAATATAACCCCTTTAAAGTAAAATAATAGACCTAAATTGTCTTAGAACCTCTGGTAGTATTGGTGTAGCTTTCAATTTTGTATAATATATTTTATACCCAGAGGAAGCATTTCAGGTTTTACATGAATACTAAAATATCATCAGCATATCAAGCAATTTTATGACAGTTGTAGCCTTTAATATTTTAAGAGCAGATGTTACAGGATCAACCAAACCACCATGCTCAACTGACCTGATATCCAAACTGGTTACAGGGGAAACCCAGGACCACCAGCCGATGGGGGTACTTGCTCTGAAGTTGGTTGAGCTCGCTGTAGTCCCGGGTGGTGGTGCCTCAGAGCGAGGCAACATTCTCTATTAGGACCACCCGCCCCCGGAAGACATTGAAGTCCACCGAGTCTCCCTCCAGTGTGGTGGCTCTCAGGTCGTAGAAGGTCTTGGCGATGAACGTCATCTTGACTCCTGTGCTTCCTGACTGGAGGCAGACGGGATCTCGATGTGTGTCTGTATCCAGCTGCTCGGTCACCTGACTCATGTAGGACACAAGGTAGCTTTTTAATGGGTGTCAAATGGCTCTGCAAGAAACTGATCTACACCTGACATACAATACTCTTTACAAGTTTTAGATAGATTGACATTTTCACAAGTACATGAAGCAGTTATTGCATGATTGATAATGATGTGTTTATTATTATTGTAGATACATCTTTGTATCTACATCTTTGTGTCTTAAGTGTTGAAATTTTAAGGATTTCTTTTCACCCAAATGTGCTGTTCATTCGTTTAAAATTAAAGTCTTATGCTGAGTAACATTGTAAAGAGTAGATGGCGGGAGAAAAAAAACATGTATTATGGCATATATTCCACTTAATGGTATCACTATAACATTATCTTTAATGTTATAGAGATATATATCTCTAAAACGTATCAGTTTCCTCAGTCATCAAAAATTTAGTGTGTGATCACTTGTCTTTCACAGCAGGTGATGAAAAATGAATGAACCCATCTAAACTTCACTCTCCATCCAAATTTAGTGACTCAGCAAGGCTCACATACCCAATTACTTCCTTTTGAATATGGCAAATTCAAATTTATTAACTTACACATTGGTAATTTATCTTCACAACATTACATTAAAATGACATCTGTGGCACCTCGGCGGCCCTGACAATGTTATTTTCAAGCAGCAGCAGCAATCACACTGCTCAGCAAACAGCACGCGATGCCGGTCACATTCATAAAACAAACAGTACATATACATTCAGGATGGTAAACAAACATGCACTGCATTCAGAAAGGTCACTGAACATGGCACAACACTGTCTCCGTTGAGGAATAGGTCCATTGTGTAAAATAATCCCTGCTTGGTTTGAGTTTCGAGGTGTAAATAATTTAATGTCCTCTGGCAGCCTAGTATTTGCATATATACTTTCTTTTCAAGTTGATGAACTTATTTCTTAAATATGGATCAATCAATTTGTAGATGTATAGTGCATTTTTAAGGTGAAAATTAAGAGGGATCGTGCATTGATAGTTTGGATGTACAGCCACTTTCATGCAATGTAAATATTCTCTTCACTGGCTGCAGAGATCATGCATGAGTGGGCCCTCTGCTGGCTGCTGCTGCTAACTGCACCAACAGCCTCCTGTTCAACAGGTCACAGTATCTATGAGGGCTGAGTCAAGTCACAGTGGGCAACAAGTGTCTTAAGCTACAGCTTTTCTAACAGGCGCAGGTCTTCTGAGTCTTGCTGTCGTTGCCTTCGCTGCCTTTCTCTTCCTCCAAAGCGGCCTTTTCCAGATAATCGTCGAGAGATCCCAACAGGTTGTCCTCATGTCTCTTGTGAGCCTGCAGCACCAGTTCTGTCGCACGAGTGAAGGCCTGAAGGTAGGAGGAAGTGAATAATAAACACATCAGATAATGAATAAGAATGCAGCAGGAAGTTCCCTGCAATAATTGTGTGACAGACAGATGAGTCCTACCTCACTGATGTTACTGCTGGTGGAGGCGCTCGTCTCAAAGAACTCCATCCCGTAGGCCTCTGCCAGCTATAATTCAGTAATTTACACACATAAAAGACCCCCCCATAAATAAACAAAGCTATATGTTCTTAATGATGCACATTTTAAATCTCACTATCGAGCCACAGACTTTATTCACACCGGTACATCAGTGGGAAGGCAAATTATAATGAGCACTCTTTCAGGAATGGCTCATGGAGTTGGCAAAGGATGCATCATACGTGGAGACTACTTGGAGTACATTGCAAATGTGGAAGGATCTTGATATGAAGTACATACCATGTATAAAAAAAACTTGCAGCCCATTTGCACCTTCTGTATGTGTCTAAGAATCATAGTAATATTTGTAACTTAAATAAGTTTAAGATGCTGCAGACTAATGTAGGCATATACATTTGATTTGTGTTTTTTCTTCCTCTTTCTTTTTCCTTTTTTTTAAACTTTCTTTTTAACAATTTGACAATGTAAACCTTATGGTGTTGGTCACACGAAGCAATGCTGTCAACTTCCCTCTAAAGTACTTTTGTTTGTTTGTTTGTTTGATGATGATGATAGAACAAGTAAAACTGGAGATAAGGTCAAATATATTTAGTATAAAAATATAGAACTAAATGTTTATCCTCATTTTACCTCTTGTATGTTATATTTGTAACTGTATTCCCATTTGCAAAATTCTTCACTGAGTATGATTGTGTTTTGAAAGTTAAAAAAAACACTTTTAAAATGAAAACTTTAGGGCAACATCTTATGTTTTTTTTTGTTTCTTGGGTTCAAAATATTGATCCAGTAAGCCAAAGTGAAAAAATATTTTAAGACATTTTTTTAAAAGTGGTAGATACAGGCAGAATGAATGATGAAAAAAATCATAAATAAAAACAACAACAACAAAAAATAACAAAACTTAAATATAAGATTCAATCAGACCTTGCTTCCTTGGTCCTTTGTCACCGTCCTCTTGAGCCCCTCATCAGATTTGTTCCCCACCAGGATCCTCTGCACCTTTTCTGGAGCAAACTGAAAAACAACAACAACAGCAGAGACAGACAGCTCAGAGAAAAGGGACTTCATCATCCTGCCGCTCACACTGAGCCGCTGGACGTGCAGCAGAGAGTTAGTACGACTGCGGGGTCACTGTGAAAGGCAGGGGAGCGAAATGAGAGAGCTTACTTCATCCACATCACTGGCCCACTTCACCAGGTGCTGGAAGGACGACTCGCTGGTGATATCGTATACGAAGATGATACCCTGGACGATAATCCACAAAGAAGATGGATTAAATAATGAAAGCTACAGTAACTCCCTGAAGGCAGCATGTTTGTATGGAGGGGTCACCTGTGCACGCCTGTAGTACTGTTTGGTGATGGTCTGATAGCGTTCCTGACCCGCCGTGTCCCTGAGCAGAAGACAAAACGCACATCAGCAGAAGATCATATCATATCATCTCAAGACCTTTTATGACTCTGTGGTAGCTTCCGCTATTTTTTACGCGGTGGTCTGCTGGAGAGGGGGTTGCACGGACCGGGACAGGAACAGACTTAACAAGATGATTAGAAGAGCAAGCTCTGTCCTGAACTGTCCACTGGACTCCATAGAGGAGGTGGGTGAGAGGAGGATGTTAGCCAAACTGGCATCCTTCATGGACAACCCCTCTCACCCCCTGCATGACACTGGGGGGTCTTTGAGCAGCTCCTTCAGCAGCAGACTGTTACACCCACGGTGTAAGAAGGAACGCTTCCGCAGGTCATTCATTCCAGCTGCCATAAGACTGTACAACACCAGCACAACCTGAACGAGTTGGAGTTTTCTTTCTTTCTCTTCTGCACATTTTTGCATATAATTTGCACACTCACTTAATTTGCACTAAGTTGTATATAACAAAGAAATTTCCCCGCTGTGGGATTAATAAAGTCAAATCTTAATCTTAATCTATATCATAGTGTACTGGAAATGTTCAAACACAAACAAAAACAGGATTTTTGTAGGGAAAAGGGAGGCAGAACGGCTTCAAAATTCGCTCAGTGGTCATGATTTTAATTTGTTGTTCCTTTATTTATTTATTGTTTGCAGATATGAATGTTTGTATATATGTATATGTAAATATATAGATATGTATGGAAAGGGGTGACTGGGTACAGGAGAATACATACTTAAATTATTATAACACATATAACTAATTATGGAAGTAGTACAAAAAGAAATCAATATATTATATATATTAAGTTATAATATATAAGATAAATCGTTGATAGACTATATTTTGCAGGACATATTTGTAAAATAAATAAATATATGTATATTTTTATCTTTATATTGTTATATTTATTTAATTTAATTTTAATTAAACAATATTTTTCATATTATATTTATTTCATTAATTTATGTTTTCGTAAGTTATGATTAAATACGGAAGCCTATGTTGATTTATTAGCTGGATATTAATGGAGAGGGGGTGAGATTAGCATTGTAATTAGAATAGATTATTTTTGCTCATGCACTATTCTTTTGTTGACTTGTTTATTTATGGTCTTTTTTTTTTAAAAATGTGCATGTTTAAAATAAAGATTTCAATCAATCAAACGTAATAAAATGATACATAACTTACCATATCTGTACTCTCACCCTGATTCCATCTAGTTCCAGTGTTTTCATTTTAAAATCAACTCCTACCAAAAAAAAGAGAAGAATTTTGCATTTTATTTAACAGAGTCAACACATGAATAAGGTCAAACTAGAATCACTAAAGCAACTGTGACAAATTGGCAAAAAAAAGAAAAATCACACTTTGTGGTATTTAACACGTGCTATTGTGTGTTTTGTGAGCACTTAATGAGAGTTGCTCGGAGACACTATTGTCCCTAATGAATAGTATCTCAGGCACTGCATCGTGTCAGCTGTTGAATCATTCATATCATTCATTCATCATTCAATCATCAATATGTCTCCAACAGAAGGTTGTAACTGATGCAAACAACAACTGTGTGTTTTTCTGCTGGGTAACAGGCAGTGGTGGAGCAAGTATTCAGATCCTGTACTTTAATAAAAGTACTTAAAATACACAGTTTATCATAGAAAGAGTCTGTAAGAACAGGCATTATTATATACATTTTACTTGCCCTTGAATGGATTAAACAAAGCTTAAAATTGTGATATTTCTCTCAAAACCACTTTATTCTACATGTCTCATTTAAAACGTGGCCAAAAATAAAGCATTTGGAATAACTAGATCCTGTTGAAACCCTTAAATTCTGCTCTTCAGTGACACTGTGAATCCATGATTGATTCTGCTGAGACGAACGGTCACATGACAAATATTAACTGAAAATCTGTTTACACAGAGCAGAGAGGAGAGGACAGGAGAGGTTGCAAGTAGAGGTTGTATGAATGCAAATATTTCAATATGTACAGCATGTGGAGACCCAATTTTCTTTTCTTTATTTGTGACACTTGTGTGCACTTTTAAAAGTGTTGCATATATGAATTCCATTTTAATCCAATTAAATATATATATATATATATATATATCAGAGAAATATATGAATATATGATTCATGTCATTATAATGGTGTTATTTAGCATGAAATACATTTCTGAGTTGTTTCTACTTCTAGCCATGATTGTGCTGATTCTATAAAGCTGCAGGACTTAAATAATTTATATATATTTTATATATTGCAATGAAATACAAGGTAAAAAGAGATAATAAAAATAAACACCCTAAAACGGCTTGCTGGGGTTCAGAGGGTTTCCATTTTTCGTGCTACAACCTATATGTACAGTTATTTATTTGTTTGATCTAAAATCCAAAGAAGCTAATATTTACCAACAATCATAGCATAAAGGATCAAAAAGAGATTTTACATACCGTGCACATTCTCAAATAAATTGGTTAATCCCATGTAAAACTCTCTGAAACCCGCCTGCACTCACTCTGCACGCCAGTCACAACAGACTGAAAGTATGGAAGACTGTTTTTCTTTGCTTATGTGGAAATAATTTGGAACTCTTTTGTGCGTAAAACAAAAGCCCCACCATTTTCCTCCAAGTCATCAGTTTATCGGGAAAAGAGGAAACAGGGATATGAAGCACTAATGAGCAGATCAGTCTGCAAGTGCCCTTTGTTTTTTAATTACAGGACAAAATATAAAACACCTTAAGGGCAAAAAAAATAATGTTTTGTTTCTGTACTTGTGACAAATAAGAGCTTTCTTCTGCATCATTCAGTATCTTTATTAAGAAGCATATTTATGTTAGAAAATGTCTTTATTTTTGTCCAGTAAGTTTCAGCCTGAGGCACTTAATCCTACCAGCTAAGTAGGCCTGTTTTTACACTTTGGAAAAAAAGGGGGAAATTACAGTCAACTGTTCTGAAAATTCAGTTAAAAGTTGACGTTAATTCTGCACAAACTACCACTGGTGTTTATCCGGTTCAACCTGCGGCTGTCTGGAACACACAGGATAAGTTTTTGAAACAAGCGTCACCTGATCAGAAACTTGTTGGATGACTTACCGATGGTAGAAATGTGTGAAGGATCAAACTCGGAGTCCGTGAACCTCCGCAGCATGCAGGTCTTCCCGACCCCCGAGTCCCCCAGCATCAGCAACCGGAACAAAATGTCGTACTGTTTAGCCATGATGACCAAAAATTAAAATATAGAAGAAAGCATGACTCTTCCATGTAGCTCCTGGCTCACTGCTGCTGCGTGCTGCCTTCAGGGGCCCATAGGAAAGTCGTACATGGGAACACGCCTATTGCAAATACACGTAAAGCCTGTTCAAATTCATTTAAGCCAGTTACAATACATTTTTCTAGAATAATATAGCGGGCTATTTTTTGGTTCGGTTCAAGTTAAGTGAGTAATTAAGTCTGCAGAAACATGAATAAGGCTGAATAGGTTATGTGTAATTAATCCGCACAATGATATACATGCATCGCCTTTGCTTTTTGTTTTGTTTGTTGTGTCTTCATTGCAAAACTATATTAGATTAGGCCGTGGTGGAGCAAGTATTCAGATCCTTTACTTTAATAAACGTGCTAATACTATACTGTAAAAAATACTCTTTAGCAAGTAAAAATTCTGCATCAAAATAAAAGTAAAAGTATGTTAGTGTAATCAGGAAAATGCTCTTAAAGTATTAAAAGTGAAAGTACTCATAGCAGAAAAAAATATTCACTGTGACGACAAACTATTATATCATTCAATGTTTTTGTTTTCTGTCAAAAAAATCTTAATTTCTAAGGTAAATTGTTTACTTATTCAGTTATTTGCCTCTGAAATAAAGTGAAGTAGTAAGTATAAAGTTGCTTAGAATTAGTACTTAAATCAATCCATTTATCTATCTATAAAGAGAAATACAAGTTGTACTTTATGTTCCCATTTCCTACGAGACCTGAAGGCAGCACACAACCTGCATCCTTGAGTAGCCTGTATGTTGCAGTGGGAGTGTCAGCTGGGACACATCACACTGATCTGGTCCCAAAATCAATATTTAAACAATAATAACAATAAAATTGTATTGTAAAAAACATTAAAATATTGTTTTTAAGCAAACAAACTTCAGAGCTAGATATTAGAGATACTGAGGCAACAAGAACAATAAAAAAATAAATATTTTTTAAATGTCACATTTTCTTTTTCATTTATGATGTCCACACTGCTGGTTGGTGGAGAATGCTAAATCTATTAAAGAAAATGGTTGCATCAAAACAGTCATCTTCATCATTATTGTTAATACTATCAAAATCAGGCTATAAAGGATTCTTCATGTGGAAAATGTGTGAAATCCCTCAAAGTAAACTGTTATTAAATGATCATGATTTAAATGTATATGTATAAATATATATTATATATAAATATATATATATATTAAAAGTCTTCATAGCTCAATAATCAATATTAACATTTTTTAAATCAAAATAAATTTAAAAAAATACAATTCAATTAAAAATATATATTTATATAAATAGACTTATTTTTTTAATAAAATAAAAACATTTTAAAAATGTACTTTATATAAATTATATTTTTTAATAAATATTTTACAGTTTAAGTCTAAAATACTTCATGTTGTAAAAAAATCTATAAATGTTAAAATCCACAAATGTGTTTAACATCTTTCTACATAACTAAGATCTAAAAAAAGGTGGAAAAAATAGTAGTGTCCCTCATTTAAATAAGTTTCTACTTATAAATATATTTTTTTAAAATGTGTGCTGACTTTTTCTTTTCAATGTATGCTGCTGTTTTGACTGGTACTTGCCTTAATTTATATTTTTAGTACTTAGTACACTTAAGCAGATTCCTTGTCTGTGAAAACCTACTTGCAATAAAACAAAGTCCTATTCTGATTATTCCAAGGGACAGACAAAAGAAAGATGTAGAAGAAATAGAAAAACAAAGAAATTGAATCATCTTTGTTCCCCTGATGCTACAATTCAGATATAGCCATCTAGAAATAGTTACTAAATTATCCCTGTTGCTTTGATTCCATTAGCAGTTAAATTTCATTATACACATCTGATTATTTTATTAACTGGAACTGGAAATGAGTTCACTCAGCTGTTTTCCCCCCCAACCACAAACACACCAGTTACTCTGGAAGCTATCAAGATATTATTAAAAGCATGTAGAGTCACAAATATATCCCAAAAGGATAAAATAGTTTTATTTATAGTCTCATAATAAAGGTATGCCTTAACTTGCAAGACAACCGTTGGCAGTATGTACAACATACCTGTAATTTCCATGGAATGGAACAAACAAATATTGATTACATACACACTATTTTACCTCTGCAAAAAGGAAAGAAAAGAAAGAAACGTTCCCAGCACAGGCAAATATTTCGAGGGAAGGCTTTTCTTTGCAGAACTGACACCATTAAAGAGTATACAGTGTAATATACTACACACTGAAGTGGACTTCCATTAACAAAAATAAAGGTCACTGCCCTTTAACTGCATTGTGTAACATTCAGAATCCATAAGGGGATTTTTTTATACCCACATTTGATCTGGTAATCATAAAAATAGAGGAAAATAAATAGTTGAACCTGTATAAACTCCACTAAAACAGCAGGTCAACTTGTTCATCCTCCTGTGCTCTCTGGAAAAGTCTCAAGCCAAACATCAGGGAGATCAGACACGAGGGTAAGAAATCAATTTCGGTGCGTTACTATAAATAGAGGAATTCATTTGATTACACAAACATTTTCAAAGACAAAAACTTCAACCACCTACACTGAATAAGGAGGGTTGCATCTTGCATAACAGACATTTTTTTTTTCAAAAGCAACTTCACATTCTTTTCTGGAAAAGTATGAATATTAAAAAGGTAAACTATCCCTAATTGCCATTTTTGTCAAAAAGTCTCACAACTCCAACAGATTGCAGAGGCTGTCCAAAAACAACCAGAAGAGAGAAATAATTATATTTTGTGTAGCTTAACTAAAGCATCATACCTTGTCGTCTCCACATTTGATTATGAATGGTTATCATGAAAAAAAAAAGAAGAAGCGTAAAGTCCTTCAAAACTGCAGAGCTGCCTCACTTTGGGGGTCTTAAAAGTTGTTGCTGGGCCACGAACGGAGTGACAGGATGCTTGCCAGGAGGAAAAAAGGAAGGTAGAAGCGTTTTATACATAATAGCACCCCTCGCACACAGTCTCCACCTTGTCTCCTGGACTGGCGTTAGAAGGCAGGACCGAGTGTGGGACAGGCTGAGAGGAGTCGGGGCTGGTGGGCAAAAAGAGTCTGTTTGGAGGAGCAGGGGAGCGGCCCAGGTCTAGCTGGGCTCCATGCGCAGCTTCTTTCTGTTGGGCGGCTCGTCCGGCTCTGATTCAGAGCTGGAGTCGGAGCCGCCGTCGAAGGCGGACACCGCGCTGCCTTTACGGTTTGTGTACAAGCTGCTGTCAGAAGAGTAGTTTGTCTGGAGCTGAGTGTTCCCCTTCGCCTTCTCCAGTGCACGAACTGCAGGAACACAGAGACAAAGACTGCAGCGGACCTCATCAAACAACACACGTTATAACTGACAGGCTGCATCATACTTACCCTGCTGCTCCAACAGTGCATTCTGCTTCTTTAAGTCATCGATGTCTTGCTGGTGGGTATGGTTTTTCCGCCTCATGTACTGGATGTACTCAGTGGCTTTGTCTAGAATCTGTGCTCGGGAAGCCTGTTTGACAGAACTCTGTCAGCAAAAATTTCAGAGAGCCATGGGGAAAAGCTGCAGTGTCTGTTTTGTTCAAGTAGAACAACACAAATTGTGCAGAGTTATGAACATTTATGCAGTGATAACAGTGGTATCTATGCATGCTGTGAGGCTGTCCTCAACTACTAATCGATACAATTAAGTAAATACTACTATTAGATATTTGATCATTAAACATAAAAACATTCATAAAAACTAGCCATCTAAGACCAAAATGACAAATTAGTAAACTAATCAACTAAGAGGTGCAGCCCTAATATATTGCAATTAGCTTTTATGGATTACAAAATAAGTGCAAAAAAATCTGAACTATTCTATATCATCAGCAACCTTTGGCACAAGAGCTCACCTTAACATATTGCAGAATAACTACCTAACACACATTCTCTCTATGTTGAAGCACCATCACACCTGCAAACTCAATTATGCAAATGGAACTGCACTTTGATTTAATTTAAATGATTGACTGATGAATAAAATGCAATGTGAACACAAACACATCTCCATCAGCTGGGTGGAATAAGATGCTAAAAGGTTATAGGGCTGTTGCCTTTCAGTTTTGTAAAATGTGGTTGGGCGATATGACGGTGTACACCGTGCTGCAGAAGAAAAGTGTCCACCCTGCTGAGATTTACCAATACTGTTCCACTGGGAAACCTATTCTCAAAGTTCTGAATACAGAGCAAGAGGAGGCATCCGGTTCACCTTAAAACTTGAAACACTTCAAGCTTCAAGTTAATAACTTTGAGGAAATAGGACAGAAATGGAAAGTGTGTATCTCCCCAAAACTCCCTTATTTTGTTTCAATCCTTTTCCATATGTGAGTTTAGTAGTACATATGCATGGGCATGACTGCATGTCTACATGTCTAAAATTGTATGATTATTTTTTGTTTACATTTTCCTTAAAAACAAGACACCCCATGTTCTTAATTTTTTTTCAAAATATATTGTAAAAAGCTGACAGAATGAAAAACAGGTAACACTTGAAATTATTTTTAGGATACGGATTTATAAGTATTATTTCATATTAATTTTATATAATACGTTACAAATAAAAAAAGACAAAATAATCAATAGTGATGAGGCATGGTAAGGTTATATTAAACCAGTTCCGCCGTACTGTATCATGTTATATACAGCTACAGTGATAGAAAAGTATACATATAGTGTGATGGAAGAGTTTGGCCATTTCGCCCACCGCTACTGTAAAAATACACTGATTAGTCACTCTCAAATCTCAGGTTGCATCATGAAGGTACACTTTGCTTTGGACAAATCTGACACACGGATGACTGATTTTTTAAACTGAGCCAATGATTTTCCTATTTCTGTCGTTTAGACCTCTCACAGATCTGTCCAAGCAGAAAATAACAGAACAGCATCTACTTTGGTAAACTGGTATAATAAGGGGGCTGACTATGGATTTGGAAATGCAGCTGATGAGCTGCAGACTTTAATAGCACAGTAGTTCACCTGAGCTTTATTTTGCTTGTACCGACAGTTTTCGGGTCATCATACGGTTCTTATGCATTACAATGATGCTTTGTTGCTCAGTGGTTGTGTTTAGCCATGCACAAGTGCAGCAGAGGAAATAAGGGCCAGTGATTTCCTACTAACTCTTTGGCACCTGTTTGTTTTTCTGCAGGGCAGACTTATGCTACTAGTCAGCGACAATAAGTAGATGAATGGACGGTTACACTGACAAGAAAATCTAAAGTGGATCTTTACTAGTATGGAGGTTGCTGCGCCCTGTGATAAATGGCTGACATAAATCTTACCTTACAGATTGAAAATCTTCGCTGCTACAGTTATAGAAATGCATAAATATTCCTCTCACCTTCTCTCCTTGTAATGCGGGCACAGAATCCCGTAAACCATGAAAGCTGTCTTTAATGTGGTCCCTGCGTTTGCGCTCCAGCGCATTGTGATGGGCTCGCTTGTCTGCCTGCAAAGAGACAGGTAAAGTTTTTACACAGTAAAAAAACAAAAACTAAAAGTCCGGCAGCAGAAGTTGTCAAACACTGACTGTCAAAAAACAATTGTTTAATTAAAAAAAAAAAAAGACAGATAATATACAGTAAATATCTGTATTAAAAATATATATCAATAATATATATCTGTAGAATAACAAGTCCTTTCTTACTTTAATAAGACAGGGTTATTTTTTACATTAAATATAAAGTTTTACTGTAAAAATAAACAGAAAGTTGCCTTAATTTTACATTCAGCAATATGATGTGTATTTTTTTGTATTTTTACATAGAATTAACAGTAATTTCACATTCAAGACTGTTAAGCACTTATATAATACTGTAAAAAGGAAAATATAAAATATCCCATTGTATTAATTTACAGATTTCTACTTCCATTTAATGGTTAATATTTTGAATAAAATTAATTTACCTTTTTTTCTGGCATTTGCACTTAAAGTAGAAAAGAAACAAGGCAGGAAAATAATACAGTACATTTCTGGATTTTTTCTTTTTTTCTTTCTTTTTTTACAGTTTATTTAAACCACAGGTCATGTATTATAAATCACACAAGATAAAACCAAGGAAGTCAGTAGAAGGTTCCTTACTTGATTACCACGTGACTTAACATACAAGTAGACGGGGGGTTAATTTAAAGCTGCAATATGCAAAGTCTGCAGCTTTACGTTTGCAAGTAAAATAAGCAGTGGTCTTAGCTTTCACATGTTCCTGCTGTGTGTATGTGCAAATCTCATTTTCCTGCAATTCTATAGCAGAAACCTGTGGTGTATGTTTACAAGGAGGGGATCTGTTTACAGAATCTCAACTGAAGATGTGCTTTGAGTTTATTTTAAAGGGTTGAACCAGTATATCCTGATTGTCCCAGCAACACTGTCCTTCCCAGGACCTCATTATCAACTCCTATGTCCACCTTCTGACCTTATAAACAGAACCAATGATGCCGAAGCTCAATATCTTCCAGACTTTAACTCACTTGATGTTTTGATTGGAAACAGACATAACACTAGAAACACTAGTTTGGGTGGTAACTGTCCACACCCTAATCCTTAAATGTCACAATCAAACAAATAAACTGAAATGCACTTCTTGATCTTCTTATAGTTATATTTTTTGCACTGATTTTCTATTGTCATTATTTATCTACTTCTAGTTAATATTATACTGAAAATTCCATTTATCTATTTTTATATTACTGTAACACAAAAAGTCCCCCTCCTGAACCAATAAAGTATGTCTACACACTCATTAAAACAGCTTGCCGGGTCAATACTCAAATATAGTTAAAATGTTTAAAAATAGCAAAAATATAGTAAAGGATAAGCTTTTTCATGGGATGTATTGCTGCTTTTTTATAGAACTGGAACACTTTATATTTATTCATATTACATTTAATTTACTTATCTAATTGTGTGATTTGTGTTTTCCTTTTTTCCTGTATTTTATTGTACTTCTGGAGCAACCTGGCACAATAATTTCCTTCTTATCAATGAAATTCTATCTAATATTATGTCAACAATAAGAGCGGTCTATTAAAAAATAACATGAAAATAAAATTTACTTTACAGTGAGGTGAACCACTTAAAGCTAAATTTGTTGTTTCATGTCTAGACTACCCTGTAACATTAGAAATGCTCAGCAGTCCTAACAGTGTGTACATATACTGTTAGGCCTACTGAGGATCTGAGCTGGAGATCCCAGCTTAATCAAACGGGGGGAGGGGAATCCATGGCTCTGAGAAATATGTGACCAGATCGAGCATCAGGCATGATTTCATATGCGTACTCAATTAAACCACCACAGCATGTTTATGTGCAATTAAATGGAGCTGGTTTGTAAACCATGTGGAATTTAAATTAGCATATATAGAAGGTTTAAGCTGCATTTGGCAAGTATGTTTTAAAAACAGTGCAAATCCTGCAGCAGCACTGAATTCTAGCTGCTGCAGAACACGTTTTAATAGGTCCAGAAAGCTGCAGGGCGATAACAAATGATCTTGACATGTCCCTAATCGACCAAACATCAAAACGTCAACACCGCCGTCTGTAGTGTCCTAATGCATACCCACCGAGGGGGTTTGGTTGCACATGTAGTCATGCAATTACGGTATCATTGCTTGACGCTGCAAAGATTGACGTCTGAAGACTTCAGAGTTTAACAAAGTTAAGCTTACAATAGTAAATTCTCACATTCCGCAAAACTAATCAAACAATATCTAAAAATATAAATAAATACTTATGTAATGCTTGAGAGATCTCGTCTTTTTTTTTTTTTTTTTTTACCAAAACAATAAACCATTTTCATTGTAAACTTATATGTGCTAACAATATCCTCGAATGCCATTATATAATAATTGTAAACTTATTACTGTACTTTGAAAAATAATTTCAAAGCTTTTTCAACTTTGATGACATGCTCTATGAGTTAAAGTGCATTTTGATTTATAATCCGACTTTTGGTGTCCTTTCGTTTTGTCAAAAAAAATATTTTTTTCATACAACATCAGCCAATGGTATTCTGGGCAGAAAGCCGCTGGGATTCACAGCAAAGCTAAAAAAATATATAATTAAATAAATTGCCTATGCCTCCGAATGCATATTTAAATCGGAGGTGAATTTATATTACATGTCAAAACATACATACTTCGTCAAATATCTTGTAATATATAATATAACATATAACGTATATAATTTAGTGACAGAGAATCAGTCTTTTTTTGGCCGCTCCCAGCACTTGTACCGTAATTGCACTAATAGATAAACAACAAAATCTAAACGATGGCTGGCTTAACTGGGTTTCGAAAACGACGGTTCAATTGACCGCAAAAAAACAACACAACTTATTCACCAGATTAATGTGATCGACATCCAGTCAGTCACCACCACAATAAACACTTTTTGCCAAATATCTCACTCCCTATTTGTCTTAAAACCCAGCGTTAGCCGTGAAAGCTAGCTAGCTAGCTAGCTTAATCAGATAGCGTAGGCTGGTAGGAATGTTAAAGTTGCTGTTTAAGCTAACATTTCAGCTAGCTACTTCTAGAGGAAACTAAACCACATACATCGCTGTCGACTTCGATGTCATCGTTTTCGCTCATTCTTCGGTGAACAGGTGCGAGAGAAAAAAACAAGCAGCTGTCAAAACAAAGTACAGCGACAACTGGGGGGCAAATAATAAAATCTAGCACAGAGCTTTGCTACAGCAGAGACATGACGATCAACGGTTTCTCTACACGTGATTCGCCTACACATGGACGGGAAAACATAAACAGCGCAGGCGCAACAAAACAAGGCCTTGTGGGTAATGGAGTAATTCGCCAAAAAGCAGCCCAGTTTGAACTGGTTCTGTTTTTTGGAATATAAACTACACTTCCCACAAGGCCACGGATTTGGACGCGCCCACCAAAATATACCGTTATCTCCTGCAAGTTGCAAACCCAGCAGGCTCAAGACCATTAATGTTAATGCACAAATAGATCAAAGTTATCCGTTGCATAGTTATAAATACATATATTATATGAACAGCATTTAATTTATTATCAACAATAAATCTATTAATCCCTAAACATATACAATCATTTTTAGTGTAACATATTCTTTCTAAATGCACCTGACATGCAGACATTATTCTGAGGCATTAAGGACCAAAATGCATTGTGCTAAAGTGTGCTGTCAGCAGGGCAGTGTGCTACAATAACTGGGCTTCCAGCATATGATTATGAGGCCAGATGGTGGCCTAACCCACTATGGCTGCCCACCCCCACTCACCATTCATGGTTGCACACTGGCTGCCCTTTAAATAGCTTCTGCAGCAAGCTCTCACTGCTTATAAACCTCCTGCAGCACGGTAACAATGTGCTGAATTATTAGGGTTTTGTTTTGTTTAATTATAAATCTTAACATAAAATGTTTTACATCCTTAAAATACAACATAATTAACACCTACACCTTATCATTTATATTCTATTTAATATAGACACAACAGAGGGCCTCTCTGCAGCAAATATGCTACATTATATTTGTGAGCTCTATTGATATTTTAAAAATGAATTAAAAACTTAATTTATGCAAGCATTCAGCTAATCTAATTTGGTTTTATATTTTTTTACTCCCAAGAATAATCAAATTATTTTAACACTACTTGTATTTTTCTGCAATTCAATTATATATTTACGTATGTATTATATTATCTATTTGTTTTGTTTTTAATGCCATACTGTGAAGCACTTTGAGTTATTATTATTATTATTATTATTATTATTATTATTATTATTATTATTATTATATTACCATAACGGTTTCTTGTCTTCAATAAAAGCCTCAATCAAGACATCTAAAACTGAAATTAATAATAATAATAATAATAATAATAATAATAATAATAATAAAATAAATTATTAATAATAATAATAATACATTCCCTCTAATAATTATAAAATAATTATTATTATTTACTTTTTATTATAAATATTATTTCCCGAGGAAATGTATTACTATTATTATTTCCAGAGGAAATTACAGTTTTTCTCAGTCGCTTTGGTGCATTTCTCACATCACGATTAATACATTTCTCAAAACAATTAGTACAAACTGTGAAACCTAGTTGATTACCTGCAAAAGCGTGTCACTTGGTCAAAATGGATAGCTCATTCCTCAAAACCAATATTCATGTCAATGAAAGTGTCAGTGGGCGACTGGTAGAGCACGTACCATTAAGGCTGAGTCCTTCCTGCGGCGGAGCCGGGTTCGAAGCCGGCCTGAGGTGCCTTTGCCACTGGTCCTCCCCTCTGTCTCCCCCTTTCTATCTATCACTTTCAATAAAAGCAAAAATGCCAAAAAAATAATCTTTAAAAAAAAAAAAAAAAAAAAAAAATGAAAATGTCAGTGTCATCAAGATGAAAAGTCCTGACACCATGTTTATGAACAAGATAGTCAAATGACTTTGTTATGTTTTCATTATGACAGTTTACTCTGTAAATGTTTTCCAATGCAAAAAAAAGTCAGACCTTGGTGACATTACCTGAAAATGCTCAAGACAGCACTGTTTACTATTTGCACAGCCATTTGAAAACTACAGTAAAGTTACACATTACTGTATTTAGTGAGGTAACGGAGTACAACACACGAATATGTATGTTTCATATTTTTACTGCATATGTTCTTTGCAATTCTAATTTGTTCACAGCATTGTGCAAAAGGAAAAAAACACCCTTATTCACAACAAACATAAAGTCCCTTTGGGAGCTGTGCACAGTACAGTGTCACAGTAGAAATGGTCCACACTATGTCCTGCTTGGTTCATATATGTTGTAAAGTGTTTATGGGTTTATGGGATTCAGCTCTGAGTGATTGTAGAAAAGTGGCTTATCATCGGTTGCAACTAATGCTTTACACACTCCTAATCAGTGAAAGTTGAGGTTCACCTGAGAGAAATGTATTCAATTCCGGAGACATTTTTAGCAAAAAAAAAAAAAAGATTAAAAAAAATGTATAAAATCTGCTTGACAGATTTTGACAACTAGTTCAACATTTTTGTATGTGATGACTCAAGCAATGAAATGAGGACTATTAGTTGTATATGGAATGCCTATCCAGCATTCAACAGCAGAGAGTTGTATGAAAGCACATGATGCGTGTCCAAAAGTATTTGTAATTTGTTGTAAGAAATGAGAAACTGCTACTATGATGTGCACAAATGACCAAATGTTGTGGAGGTTGAACTAACTATTGTGCAAATGTTAATATTGATGTGAGAAATGCACCAGAGCGACTGAGAAAAACTGTAATTGGCACCAATATTTGATCAAACAATAAAATGTTTCCTAATGGTTAAACAGTGTCAATATTTGTATCACGTATGTGTTATCTGAGTGTGATATGTGTGCCTGACTGAATCAACTGACCTCTTGGGTGACTTCTATGATGAACACGCCTAATCAAGCTGTCCAAGCTGTAATTTCACAGTGAAATGCAATTTCACAGTAATTACATGCCATAAGATTTATTGATGTTTCATGTGCCTGGGGACGAAAATGTATTACTAAAAGCCAATCAGGAGCTACCACAGAAATATCACAAATTAGGACAGGATGCTTTTCTTAAGTAGAATATAAATTCCCCCAGAGATGAAAACGCCTTTAGATGGTGAAAACTCCCAGATGGTAACATTTCTAGGAATAGATAAACATTTAATTTGTTCTGAAAGTGATCGGATTGTCTTCAGCCATACCTGTTTTTTGTTAATTAATTCTAAGATTCATTCATATGGCAGGAGGTCCTTAAATGAGTTTTAATGTGATAGATAGATAGATAGATAGATAGATAGATAGATAGATAGATAGATAGATAGATAGATAGATAGATAGATAGATAGATAGATAGATAGATAGATAGATAGATAGATAGATAGATAGATAGATAGATAGATAGATAGATAGATAGATAGATAGAGAGATGTGTGTCCCTGTGAGTGAAATCATAGAAAAAGAGAAATTAAAATTAATCTAAAAGAGGGGAGAGAGGCAGGGGATGAGAAATGCATTTGCTTCTCTATTGAGCAGTGCATAATTTTAAAAAGCTGGAGGGAGAAGTGCCTCGGTAGCGGTCCCTCCAGTTATAGCAACGGTCCCTATAGCTATTGCTGTATGGGACCAGTGCTCGGTGCGTTCCTTAACACCATCATCACCACCATCTGATTAGTTTATAAAATTGTTCAACCAGACTGCTCGGCCTGCGCATGTGGAAAAAGCAAGTTAACTGAAGCTGTTGTTTCTGTCTGAGGAATTCCATTGAATGTCAGCACGTGAGCTGCATTGGCATTAGGATATGGCCCCTTTCACTTTGACCTAATCTCTACCATGCTTCGGATATTGAGGCAACAACATTTTAACCCAGTCTAACACATCTGATCAGTTGGGTGAGTTGTAAATAAAAAGGCCCTAGTGTACAAAGCCCCCCACTCTGGTAATAAAAGAGGGCCCCATTTGAAAGGACAGATAACTCTGCCAGGCAGACTGAATCCTCTGCCTGGTTGCATAATATTAATTACAAGTGAGGCCAAATGCGCCTCTTTTAGAGGTACATTCTCTTCACATTATCGAGCCCACCGATGCCAAACTTTCCCACGGTGCCCTGAAAAAGAGGATCTACTGGAACAGTTCACTGTGGATGTAGGATGACTTCTAGTGACTGGACTCACTCGAAATTTGTAAAAAGTTTCTGGAGCTGATTGCAGTGTTTACACCTACTATGTTGCCTTGAGCCCATGTGACAGGGAGGGGAGGGCAGGGGGTCCGAACAGAGAAAAGGAGTTAGACACAAGAATGTGAGCAGAGAAGGAAACAAGAGTGTGAGCCAGCACAGTGAAGTTGCAGAAGCTGGCCCCGAAAAATTAAGGTAAGAAACTGCCTTTATTTCTTACTGTATCTTTATGGAATCTTTTAGTATGTTTATTAGTTTAGACATGGAGGAACACAGTGTATCAGGCTACATAGACAGACAACTTTCTCATTTAGGAAATGTGATAATTGTAGTAAAATTATAAAATAATACCATTATTTTTGCACTTAAGCAGACTGCAATCTGAGTTTGGAGTAAAGCTAGTTTGTTAGAACTGTAAAACTTATATTAAAAAAAAAATAGCAAGTTTTTTTCAGTAATATATCATGGGAAACACTTGAGGAGGCAGTACAGGATTTAATTTAATTTAATTTAGTACATTTAATTTTTATTATTATCATTATTATGAGTAATAAAATTGAATTAAATGTGTCTTATTTATTGTTGTTGTTGTTATTATTATTATTATTATTAGTAGTAGTAGTAGGACTAATTCAATTTAAAAATAAATAAAATTAATTTGCTTTTATTTAGATTTATTATTATTATTATTATTATTATTATTATTATTATGAGTCGTTTTATTTAATTTATGTATTACATGTATTTATTTTTATTTTTCCCTAATTCTTACTTCTACTTCACTTCTTCTTAATTACAATATTGTCATGCTTTTTTTTTAAATAATGTGTTTCTGGTTCCTTCTTGTAAGACAATGAAGAGTTGTTGCAAAAGAAAAAGAAAGAAGAAGGCAGTGCAGGATTAATTATGAAGCAGCTCTACGTGAGCATCTCTAATACATAATTTTGGCTACAGTATAATTGATCCATCAGTGTTAATTTTACAGTGTCACGATGTTTAAGTTTCATTTGCCTTTTATCCAAAGTGACATACATGTGAGCATTCATACACAAGCAGAGATGGTCTGGAGACATCACATGAGTCAGTGCCGCGGGGTTAACTCGAGTCCAATAGGACGTAGAGACTGTTAGGCAGTGCACAAAGACAAAGAGAAATAGTGTTTTTTTCTTCTTCCCATTTCTTTCATTCCTCATCGTCCCAGCTGATGATCTTACACTGTAATTATTTTGGCAATTATTTCTTTTTAGCAAATGATTTGCTTTGTGTTTCAGGTGAATAAACAGTGTTTGGGTGAGCGTGATAATGAATGTGACAGAAGTCTACAAGGGAATATCTGGCAACAGTAGCATAGGAGTCCTGAACATCCCCCCCTCCCTAAACAAAGCCATCAATATCTTCACCGTCATCATCCTCTTCATCACCATGATATCCCTCGGCTGTACGATGGAGCTTTCCAAAATCAGGGCCCATCTCTTCAAGCCTAAAGGAGTAGCCATTGCACTGCTGGCCCAGTTCGGCATCATGCCCTTGACTGCTTTCTCTCTCGCCAAGATGCTGCAGATGGATCCCATCAAGGCTGTGACCGTGCTCATCTGTGGCTGCTGTCCAGGGGGAAGCTTATCCAACATTTTCTCCCTGGCCATAAAGGGGGACATGAACCTCAGGTAAACCTTCATTGACATACTGATTCCTGTCTTGTTGGGATGCTATAAATACAGAGTCATTCAGAATTCATTTTAAGATTATTTTACTGGTTTATAAATCTCTTAATGGTCTTAGTCCAGCCTATTTATCAGATTTACTTTTATCCTATGAAGCCTCGAGGACCCTCAGGTCTTCTGGGAGTGGCCTTTTAATAATACCAAAAGATCGAACGAAAACCCACGGTGAGGCATCGTTTTCTCACTGTGGTCCACGTTTGTGGAACAGCCTCCCTGAAGACATGAGGGCATCAGAGACTGCTCATATTTTTTATAAGAGCAAACTTAGGACTTATCTTTTTAATTTGGCTTTTACTTGAACCATTTTTAAATATATATTTTTTAATATTTCATAAAAAAAAAAAAAAAAAAAAAAAAATATATATATATATATAATGCTCTACTTTTTAATTATTTATTTATTGGTTAATCTTTTTAATCCAGCTTTTATACTTTTATTGTTATTATTATTTACTTTAGTTTTCTATTATATTTTATTTTATCTTACCTTACTTTATTTTTATTTATTTTATCTAATTAATTTCAAACCTGCCTCCAGTCTTTCCTCACTGCTCCATGTTGAGATGGCGCTTCCTCAGTTTGTGCTTTGTTTTTAATGGGATGGGTGGGATGGAGGGTCAGGGGTGGAGGGTGTTTGCTTGTTTCTATGTTTTCTTGTTCTTGTTCTTATTATTATTTTCTCCTTTTTTATGTGAAGCACTTTGTGTTACACTTATCTTGTATGAAAAGTACTATACAAATAAAGTCTGATTGATTGATTGATAAATACCTACAACGATTTGCTGCTGAAGCTGTAGAGCCTTTTATTGCATAGATACATTTACATTTCAGGCAGTCTATACTAATGTATCTCTCTGATCCCTCCCAGCATCGTGATGACTACGTGCTCCTGTATCGCCGCTCTGGGTCTGATGCCTCTGCTGCTCTACATCTACTGCCAAGGCTTCCCCGGTCTGGAAAATGCTGTCCCGTACGTTGGCATCATCTCTGCTCTCATGTTCACTTTGGTGCCTTGTGGCATTGGCATCATCATTAATCACTACAGACCAAACTACTCATCAGTCATCAAAAAAGTGAGACTACTTAAATAAATCTGATATAGATAGCTCTTTATACAGCAGAAATCATGGGGAATTTGTCCAACTATTTGCCTACCTGTGCTTTTTCTACTGTGACATATCATGAGTTGAATGATCCACAGGGTGTCCCAGTGGCTTACAGGTAGAGTGCATACCACTAAGGCTTAGTCCTTGTAAGTAAGTAATAAAAAAAGTTGTGTTCACCACAACTAATTATCACATGCCGTGAGTGTAATTTTAATTTTTAATCCTCTCAACCAACCATGCTGGAAGGATGGAAATGTATGTTTCTTTTAAAAAATCGCCAGAAATACACCATTTGTCGTAGAAAGAAACTATAAAGACAGGCATTATCGTCAAATTTGAACTTTCTAACAGTCCTTGAACAGATTTAACAGATTCTGAAAGTTTCTGTTAGAAGATATAACTAAAACAAAGCTTTAAAATGTCACCAACAATACACCGTTTGTAATAACTAGATCCTGTTTAAAATATTAAATTCTGCTTCTCAGCAACACTGTGAAGCCATGATTGATTCTGCTGAGACGAAAGGTCACGTGACAAATATTCACTGAAAATCTGTTTACACAGACCAGAGAGGAGAGGATAGGTGAGGTTCCAAGTAGAGATTGTAAAAATGCAAATAGTTCAATATGTGGAGGGTTAGAGGGTTAAAGGCAGAGTCAACGATTCTGGGGAAAGAGTATTATTTGAAATCAATGCACAAACGTTCACAATCGTTGTACATAGCAGCATATAATCAATATGTGTGTTGAATAACAATGTGACTTTTCACAAACATGAACCACATGGATAAAAATCTGTGTTGTGTGATCCATCCATGGACTCTGATTAGAAATGTTTTTGTGATATGTCAAAAAAATATCGGAAGATGTAACGTTTCCCTCAAAACAAAATTTAATAATAATAATAATAATAATAATAATAATAAGAGCAGATCTTGAAGCCTCAAGTTAACGCCTGCCCCGTTTGGAAATATGGAATAAAATAGGAGGATCATGCTTTGATGCTGAGGTTCTACCATGTAGGGGAGATTAAATTGACTTCAGCAATAAGTCTTCACTCTCTCACCAGGCTGGTCTCAGCATCCTGATAGTCGCTGGCATCATAGTGTTCAGTCTGTCTGGTGTGGCCATTAGAGACGTGCTGTGGATGGTCCTGACACCTGACGTCCTGTTTGTGGGTGCGCTGATGCCTCTGATTGGCTTCACGCTGGGTTACGTCATGTCTGTCATATGCAGGCTTAGTCCACAGTAAGTGACTGCATGCTAGATGTACCTACCTTAGAGTTTTTTTTCTTTGTTTTGTTTAATTTAATATACGGTAAATATATATTATATATAATATATATTATATATAATATGATAATATCTGTTAGTCTTCAGATTCTTTTTTTTTAATGTTAAAATAAGCTCCAGACAACAGAACCAACACCTGGAAATAAATCTTAAAAATTAAATTGGTGCATTTGATTCTGACATTTAAATTATGTTGTTACCTACCTCTTTTTAGATGCAGCAGGACAGTCTCCATGGAAACAGGGTGTCAAAACATCCAGCTGTGCGTCACCATCCTAAAAGTGGCCTTTCCCCCTGAGGTCATCGGTCCCATGTTTCTCTTCCCTCTGATATACTACACATTCCAGTGTACTGAGGCCATTCTGCTGACCCTGTGCTTCAGATGTTACCAAGCATTCAAGCCACCGGCTGAGGGTAAAAGTCACAGCTGCCTATGTGTTTTTGTGGAGTGAGTCAAATAAAAGGAGGGCTGGAGCACATGATTTAACCATCTGAATGCCAAAAATAAACTGTTTATCATGGAAACTGTAAAAACAGGCGCTATAGTTGAAATTTGAACTTTCAGACAGTCCTTGAATGGATCACAGGTTCAAAAAGTTAGAAAAAATGACCAAAACAAAGCTTAGAATTGTTATATTTCTGCCAAATCACTTCATTCTACATTTCTCATTTAAAATGTTGCCAAAATAAAGCGTTTGGAATCACTAGATCCTGTAATGTGAAGCTATGATTGATTCTGCTGAGACGAACACGTTGTATATATATAAAAATTGAAATTTGAAAAAAAAAAAAAATTTATCAGATAAATTAAACTTGTGTTTATTTTATTTTTTAATGATTTATGACATTATAACTGTCATTCAACACAAAATATATTTTTGGATGTTCAGACTTCTGGTCATGATTGTGCTGATTCCATAGAGGTGCAGGACTATTTGCATACATATTTTATATATTGCAGTGAAATACAAGGCCGCAGTAAAATGTAAAAGAGCAAAATATGCCCTAAAACGGCTTGTTGGGGTTCAGAGGGTGAAGCAGAAGTGTAACATCACTCTTCTTTTACACAGACGGTGTCAATGTGAAACAAGTGGAGGTGATGCAGCCATGACCGCATCACAGATGACTAGCGAGAGCTGGGAGATGGACAAGAGCTGAATCCTTTCTGCAGAGGATGCTGCTTTCAAGTGATCTGCATATTCTTCACTCAGGCCTGCCATCTGAAAGACTGTCGAAGCATTTGCAACTAATAGTATTAATAATTATTGTTTAGTCAATCAATTTTATAAACTGTTTACTACAGGTTGTGAAGTGATAAGTCATTGATTGAAAATAATAATTTTTATTTATATTTTTGTATTCAAAATACCTGTTGGAAGATTGAAATTTGCTAATTTTATAACTTGAGTTGGAATGAACGAGTTTATAAAATCTATTCACGTGTCATTTGCTTTTTTGAGAGACCGGACAATTGTTGTGTAGGTTATTAAATACTTCAGATGTAAAAACCAGTCTGATGAAAATGATAGATACACCTCAAATAATATTTAATCAAAATGATCATATGGTATATACAGAGTAAACATAACTTAAAACTTTTTACATATATTAAAATACCATCTTCACAAAAACAAAAAACTCCAATCCTCAGTCCAAAAGTAAAATTCAATGGACAGTCAAACATAGTGAACACTGACATTACACTAATCTGTACACTTACTCATTTTTGTGTCGGAGCATCCCAATCACGTTTAAAACAGTGTCACATATAACGTGCCTGCGGTAGAATCAAAACTTAAGCGGCAAAGTGAAAAGACTTTTCCCAAGAGCTGTGGAAGCATTGAAAGAAGCCACAGCTGATCAACAGCGTTCTGGAGACAAATAAATTAAATACACAACTAAGTTTCCTGTCGACACTTAAAAACAGGAATTTCGAAGCAGCCGGAATAAATTAAGACAATAATAATATTTTCTGGTGTACAAGTGATGTGTCTGACAAAGCCACACATAATATCACTAAGCAGTGGAGGCATTTAACTCACATTCATTTTTTAAACTCATTATTTTACATATTATAGATACCTGTGCATAGAAGTGGAAAGCTAAGGCCATTGGGGGGAAGGGTACAAGTATGAAGTGAGTACATCGGAATGCTTTGCAAGGGGCGAAATGTGTCGCCTGAAACAACAAGTCTCTGAAAAGGTTTGCCCTCAATCCAATGAAAAACACAGCAGAGTGATCTTGTGAGTGGACAAGCAGCCTTAAACTGTACAGTGACAAGTGGAATGACTAATAACATCTTAAATAATAATGCCTTATAACCACAAAAATCCTCAAAGACAATGATGTATGTGTGCATGACTTGGACAACAATCTAGATTACCTGGCCTTCATGCATCTTTTGTTATGTACGTGTCAAACGGTGTGATATGTGATTATTAAAGAAAAGTGAACAGTAAACAAGACACTGAAGAGATTATTAGCTCCCAAAATCAGTTTGCAGCTTCGCCCATTCAACTGAAATATATCAGTGATTTTCTTTTCTTCTTCACGAGATGCCAGTTCCTTTCTGTTTTTCTTCTACATTTTCAAACTGAGCTTCAGACATTAGACGTACATACATAGTGTAGGAATTCCGATAAAAAAATGTAAGCATGTATGTACATATGAATCCCTTCTCTGTTCTCCTTTGGGATGGACCGAGGAACTATTCTGAGTGACCCACAGCTTCACTCAGAGCCTCTTTAGTTGGCCTCGTGTGTGTGGACAGCTGTGTTGACAAACTCTCAAGAGGCTTCCCGCTCACCAGTACAGGTCAGTAGCAACGCTGGTTGTCTCGGGTAAGTCCAAAAGCTGCTGCGTTTCTCAGGCCTCCTTCAGCAATGGCATATCTGTACGAAAAAGACAATTTACATTAGTGCAAGTGGGGATTTCAAGTTAAGTATACAGTGAGTTTGAAGAGCTATTAACCATCAGAGTAGTCCATCTCAGAGTCCAGAGACAGGCTGTGTTGGTCGCTGCCTGCAGACGGCCTTCTTTGTGAGGATGACGGAGCTGCAGCGCCTGCGTGCTCCAGAGCCCAGTTAGAGGACGAGGGCGAGGGTGACGAGGAGGATGAGGACGGTGGCACGGGGTGAACCACGGCCATCTCTGATTGCTGCTGTTTGAAGGAAGAAGGCCGAGAGGGGCCAGCCTCTGGCGCTGTGGCATGCTGACCCTCGGACAGCACTATCTGGACTCGAGACTCGGAGCTGAGAGCTGAAGCTGAGGCCGCACTGGTGTTCACCGCCTCTTCGTACGAGGGCAGAGTCACCTGGACTCCTTCCACCATGATGGATACAGGCTGACCGGACACACCCTGATCACGTCTAGGTGTGCAAGACCAGAGGAAAGTTAAACTCCGTCTCAGACTAGTTTCCTGAATGTAAAGTGCATTGCAATATTTTGACTCACCGATGGAGAGACTTCAGTTTTGGCTGCAGAAGTACGAACAGCACCACCAGGAGCAGGATCAGGGCCACGGAGCTGGCTGTGGATGCCACTATAGACAAGGCAGGCATCCCTAATGGTAAAGACGGGTTGTGGTCTGTAAGAGATAACAGTTGACACATTTAGTCAAACAGAATTTACTGTAATTATGTAGCTAATTGTCCAAGTATGTCATCTATCTTACCTTGCTCCATGAGGCAGCTGAGCTTCATTTGGCTGTCCCACTCTCCATACTGACAGGTAAGGTATTTATATTCTCCCTTGAGAACATAGCCTTCATCACAGAAATATTCAATCACAGTGCCATGAGAAAGTCTTTGGCATGGGGCAGGGTGGCAGGTGTAGCCCCCGTTCTCTGGCTGAAATGGAGGCTGGCATACTTTCCATGGAAAGAAAGGAAAACAGTAAATACATAAAATACTGTAGTGTATATTGTTTCACTAAACTTAAAGTGCTCAACTGATTTGAATCCTATTTGAATGATGAGGCACTACTTTATGTCAATTAGTATTTATTTACACATCGGAGTGTACAATAATGACATGCAAAGTTTCCATTCTGGTCTATGTTCTGTTTCTCCTCTACATTAGACATGTCCAAACCATTTCATAAAGTGCCATGCAGCTGCAATTTTTTGTTCCAACCAATCAAGAGCACACCTGATTCAACTGATCAGCTGTTTGAACACTGAGATCAGTTGATTAAATGACTCGTGCCCGTTGTGGAAGGAAAATCTGCTGCAACATGGCCCTTTAATGAATAGTTTGCACATGCCTGCTCTACATGTTCCCACTTGCTCAGATTACGAAAAACAAACACATAAATATCTTGAGGAAGTTTGTTTTTACCATCACTGCGTATACAGCGAGGAGGTTCAGAGGACCAGTGTCCCAGAGCGGAGCAGGTGAGGATGCTGGGTCCGTCTGGCAGGTAACCAGGATCACAGCGATACTCCAGTACTGTGCCCACAGAAAATGAGCTTCGGTTGGTTTCTGTCAGATTAGTTGAGCCATGCTGCACTGTAGAGGGTCTTATACAACCTTAAAGAAATAGACAAATATACAGTTTTAAAATCATACACAGGCTTTGTTTGCATAGCATCATTTTTACAAATAGGGGTGTCCCTGACTAAGAATTTTCATAGAAAAATCTGACTTGTCAAGTCTTGATCGGGTCAACTGACCGTGAATTATTATTTTATTTTTTTCAAAGAGAGGCAAGTAAGCTGTTACTATGTGCCTCTCACTGCCGTTTGAAACTGAGAATCTTTTGTTCTTGTGGGTGTTCTGATTAATAACACTTATCTTCAATTTACAACCCCAAAATGCACAAAGCGTTGTTGTTGTCTAAAACAGAATGCAATAACTAACCATTTGTGACATATATTCAATTAAAAACAGCTCAAAGAAAATATATTCAATGTTCACATTTAGAACCCCAACATATCCAGAATGTAATGATCCTGTTTGTGACGATTCTACTCTGATCAGCGCATGAGAAAGCCTTCCACATGGCCTTTCTCTGGCATACTGTCCGTTGAAAGAAAGGAAATAATAGATGGACTATTTTGAATATCATGTCTGTTTTGTTATTACAGTTGCTGATTTTTGGTTAAAGACACAAACGGGTCTCTGATCTCATGTGGAGTTGGTTTGTATGATCAGAGCCATGATGTGTTTCTGACTGCATTTACAGGAACACTTCAACTGGTTATTCAAGTACAACCCTGATATAAAAAAGTTGGGACGTTGTGCAAAACATACATAACAGAACACAGATGTAAATTGAAATATAAACAGGTTATACCTAGCCTGGCTAACGCCAGACTAATCACAAATGAGATTAGTCTGGAAACCAGCCATTCATTTCTCCGTAGAGGAGGCGTGGTTGACGATCCTCGAGAGCCGTTTATTGGGCGCTACGAATGTCTATCAAAAGCGTCTGTACGTAGCTCTTAGCAAATCATATCAGTTATACCAGATGACGTATGTAGAACGACAGAAATTGATGTTGACCTAGCCAGACTAGCCCATCTCTACTTTGAGACTAAGATGCTGATTTCTGCTTCTGAAACATTTTTCTGCAGCATGTTCTGGCTCTGGCTGCTCTATAGTTTCAGTTTACAGTCTACCGGCAGTGTTGGTGTGTGTGTGTGTGTGTGTGTCTGTGAGAGAGTGTTGCTTGCTGCTTTGTTTCTCCAGTTCTCGCTTTCTGCAAGATTATTTATTTTTACGCCTTATTTCCCCCTCATGTCATTCAGCCACACACATCCACTGATTTCATGGGCAATAGACGAGCTGCTGCGGTTCTCTCGCCGGCTCCGCTGTCCCCCGGCTCGTATCGAGATCACCGGCGTTACAGCAGTGAGCGGTAGCGGGGCTAGTTGGTAGATTAGGCTTTTGCCAAATCCTGTTGGAAGCAAGGCTAAAACATCCTTTTTGGTGGTGATAAAGGAGTGTAAAGCCAAACGTTGTTCTTTTAAAATAAACTTTCGCTCTAAACTATTTAAATCGCAGTCTACAGTTAGATCGAAAGAGAGTTTCGCGTCTGCTGCAGCCATGTTGGATCCGTAAGAAAACTACAAGCTTCCATCTGTCGGGGAGTCTTGCCGTCCCTCCCCGTTCTGTGATTGGATCCCTAAAACAGGGCTAAGAAACGGCCTTAGTTGCCAGATCCTTTCGCAGTTAGAAATGAAATCGAGCACGCAAGGCAGTATGGGTATACCCAGGCTAGGTTATACCCACAGTAGGTGTGAAAAATAAAGTTGAAAATGTAAACTGATAACTAAATCTGAATAAACGATAAGGAAAAATCTACAGTGCAAGTGGGGAGGTTTGTCTTTACCATCACTGCGTATACAGCGAGGAGGTTCAGAGGACCAGCGTCCCAGTGCGGTGCAGGTGAGGATGCTTGGTCCGGCTGGCAGGTAACCAGGATCACAGCTGTACTGCAGTACTGTGCCCACAGGGAACAAGCTCCTATTGGTGTCTGTAAGATTAGTTGATCCATGCTGCACCGTAGAGGGTCTTATACAACCTTAAAAAGGGGGCAACAGTCAAAAATAAAATTCCTATCTATACAAAGTTCTACAGCTAAAGGGAAAACTGAGTTTAAAACAGATAAAATCCAATTTTGGGGGCATTATTTTGCTGACAGGTGGGTGTTTAAGACATAATAATATTCTTAGTTTGAGGACTGACAAACCTTGGCTAACACAACTGATCTGCATGGGGCCATCCCACTGTCCATCCTGACAGGTCAGGTAGTTATAGTCTCCACTGACAAAAAAGCCGTCATCACAGAAGAACTCAATCACAGTGCCATGGGCAAACATTCGGCAGGGGGACGGGTGGCAGGTGTAGCCTCCATGTTCCGGTTTGGAGAGGGGTAGACATGCTGAGGATGGAAAAAAGGCAACAAATAAAGTACAAGCTTTGAAGTTAATGTGTAAGCAGAAAAACATTCTGCATAATTAAATGTGAAAATAATAGAGATAAGTATTTTAATTAGGTTATTGTTAACAACACCATCACTCCTTGTTACTTTACACATCAGTAAATATAGTGGTGAACCAATATCTTACCACCACTGCGTATACAGTGAGGAGGATCAGAGGTCCAGCGTCCCGGTGTGGTGCAGGTGAGGATGCTGGGGCCGTCTGGCAGGTAACCAGGGTCACAGCTGTACTGCAGTACTGTGCCCACAGGGAACGAGCCCCTGTTGGTTTCTGTGAGGTTTACCCAGCTGTTCTGGACCATGTATGGCCTCACACATCCTGGGAAGAGAAGACCAAGAAAGAGACACTTAATGATCTAGATCATAGATATCCATGACACATGTTAAAGCATTAGTTGTTAATGGGTGCAGAAAGTAACCAACAAACAAACTGTATTTAAAGGGCCAGTTTCCCCCCCTCAATACAAAATACATATTTTCCATTTACCTGTAGTGCTTCTTATCAGTAGATTGTTTTAATCTGAGATGCTGATTTGTGTGGATTGGCCATGTCATGGTGGATATCTGATCCACTTTATCAGGTCAGTATCAGCACCTGTGTTGTGCCTTTCCTATTGAAGCTGTAACCTAAGGACTTCACTGTCACAGTTGTTTGTGAGGTGTTAGAATAATTTGAATATTATACTTGTTGAAAATGAAATGTTACTGTCTTCCTCTCTTTTTCCTCTTTGTGATTTTTCTCCAACAGTCATCACAGGTCACTATGCATGCGTAATTCACTAAACCCTGATAATGTCTATCTCTATGCATTTATATTAATCAGGTAATATGATTTTGATACATTGATTGTGTTTGTGTGTTAATATTGATGTAGAAAACTATGATTACTTTAATTACATATATTCCATTTGCTTAAACTAATTAAGATTCTATAATCACAAAAAATAGTATTGTCCGTCTTATATTTACTAGAACATGTAGATATTGAAGAATAGATTTTGTTAGCAGGTCACATGGCCTTGTCCTGGGCAGCATTGATTGTGTTGCCCAGGTGGCCTGACGTGTGACGGTATGAAAGAAGACTGGCGAACCAACGGAGGGGGAAGGCGGCACTTCCTGGAAGAAATCTACCTTCATGATATAATTAAACTATGTTAGTGTGGAACTGGGGTTTTTTGCAGGAGTAGAGATGAGGTTTTCAGACTTCATGACCTGAAACCTGTCTGTGTGTATCAGGGACAGTTAAACTGATTCCTAAAGTGAATCCCAGAGCTCTGTAATTCACATTTCTTGACGTATTGTAATAAAACTATGTTAAACTGAGAACTCGGACGTCTCCAGCTCATCCTTTCCCCATCAAAGACTGCGCAGAAATAATTGGTAAGGTATTTTCCTGTTGGTGTCAGATAATTCAATTTTCAAGGTTTACTCATGCAATTTTTCTAACAGAGGCTAAAGGTTCCACTTTGATGTAATTCTAAAACCACTGGCATTTACCTTTGTCTGATGTGATCCAACACCTACATGGTTTGTTTGCACATTTATCAGGACGGATTTGTTTTGTAGTGTGTATTTCAATATATTTTACAACCCATAAGCGTTGAGTAGTTAATTATGTAGTTAAATTAAATATTTAAGTAGTAAGCTATACAAAAAACAACTGACATCAATGACGCAGACGTCTTATCAGGTAGTTAATATGTCTGTTTTACTCCATTTTTCATAATGCCCATCACCAGAGAAAAGAGAGGTTATTACAATACAGACAAAAATATTATTTTTTTGTATTGTCTGGGCGTGCAACCACACATTTTGGCTCTTACCTGACCCTTGCCCAGTGGACACTGCAGTCAGTACCAGCAGCAACAAGAAGGACCGTTTTGTGGCTGAGGTGTGGGCCCAAAAGGCTTCTGATATTGACTCTATCATTCCATTGCACATCTTCCCCTGCAGAGTCAACTCCACCTGGTATTAAAAAAAATCTAATTACACAAAAAGGTATAAATAGATCATGGTAAAAAAAAAAGCAATACTGTATAGCCGTGACCATATGCTGTCACCTGCCTTGCGCAGGTACTCTGCAGAGCCTGGACAGCTGCCAGCGAAATGGGTGTGATTGTGGTAGTACAGTGGTACAATGACACACTGAGGGGGGAAAACCCCATACAAACAATGGCATAACCATTTATAGCAAGCTAGCTTTAATTAGAAACCAGTGCCACTTCTTTTTTTAAGCCGTTAATTATGCCAGCAAAGCAACGACTTTAGCTAATGATAACTCCTACATAATATATATCTCTGGTTCTGAATGGTTCTGTCTAAACGACTACACACCCATTTTCGGTGCTTCCTTGTTAGCTACAGTAGCTACGTTTGATAACGTTACAAGGCCAAAGTTACATTATTACAGAATATGGAATGTTGATAAATTAAAAACAGCTGTGCTTCCACATATAGAACATTAGTTTCCAGCAGACCACATTATAATAGCTGTTTTTCATTGTTAGGTGAGCTACCTGTTATAATCAATATTAGCCTTCTTAGCTTGCTAACGCTAGATTGATATGAAAATGGCTAGTTGGTTAGCGTTACCTACCACAAAAACACGGCCTCGAATCCTCCACCCTCGCTTTCTCACACTTTCGACATTTAACTGCAATATCACAGCTACATCGACGACATTTAACGTTATAACTCAAACAGCGACAATGTGATAAATGAGCCGATCTGCACTGTGCTACAGCTAACCGCTAGCTAGCTTGTTACCTGCTACACTAGCTAGCTGCATCGACTGAAGCATCAGCTGAGCTGCCTCGTTTTCGTCCAGTATCCATAGTAACAAATGCATATTTCCATAGTTACTAAAAACGGGCGGACAAACTCTAAAAGGTCTCTGTTGACAAGTGGATCTTAGTCAGACAACAGCGGCTTAATACTTATTTTTGTCGCTTTTATTCACGCTATGGAAATTATAAGAGGTAGTTTAGATGATATTTCTCGACCTGCGTCAAGTGAACAAACAAGCAGCCGTTTGTCGAGTGATAGAAGTTGTCCAACAACTCCGTTTGCCCTCGTTGTTTTGACCAAGGATGCTGCTGATATTCAGGTAATCAAAGTAAAAACAATGACTCTTGTAACTTACAAATTGGATGACTTAATTAAAACTTTAGGAAAAAATGTCCCTGCAGATCCAGAACAGCTCTGAAGAACCCATAATCAACTCCTCAGCCAGGGGTCCTGACAAAGGTTAGTGTTCTCACTCATAGTACACTCAGTTATCATAATATGATCAAGTTTTAATCAAGGTACCCCGCCTTCTATTAACCATTGATTAACAATAATTACTAAAAATAAATAATTGAAAGGATTTATACAGCCCTTTAAAAAATAAACAGTAGACACTTTACACGAAAAAAACCCAGAATTTAGATTTTACAACAGTTCAGATTTAAAGAGGCAATGGGATGATTCTCATGAACGTGGTGCATCTTATAGCAAAAATCAAAGACCTACATATTCTCTTTTCACCTTTATACAATCTTATTTCACTATTCAATTTAAATTTGTAATCTAATTGTATACTTTAGTAGGTATTTTCTGACATTTTTAGAGACACTGTAAGGGAATTCATTCATTACGTAACACATTTTAATTAAAAATATATATAAAGCTTTTTTTCCTATGGTAAGCATTTTAATATGGGTTAGGGGTAATTTTCTTGTCAATTTTCATTCTGATTTGGTTTTAAAGCATTGAATTTAAAAAAAACTGTTCAAACACAGAATAAACAGTCTGACACATTTTATTGAGAGATTAAATACGGGAGGGGTGGTGGTTATAGAGGGCTTTGTGGATGATGAGCAGGATCTTGAAGTGAATTTGGTGCTGAATTGGGGGCCAGTGAAAGTGTCGAAGGATTGGTGTGATGTGTTCTCTGTACATGTTTAAGGTCAGTGTCACATTGAAGTGACTAATGAAGAAAAAGAAGATTCCAGACTACAGGAAGCCATTAAAGAAATGAGACGACTTGATGAAATACTGTCTGCAAAGATCTGCATCGAAAAGGAAGTAAAGCGTCAAAGGAAAGAACTTCAAGCAAAACTCTGGCAAGAGCTGCAGGTAGACAGCCTCCCCTTACATTACAGCTCTCTAGACCAGTGTCTACTGTTTTTTACTAAAAAAAGATGTTTACTCTTAACGTGTATGGTGATGTTATACAGTGTATTTTTTCTGCAGCAGAATAGGCCCGAAGGCCACTCTGAATGTGCCCAAGAAGCCATGAACACAAGGATGTTTTTGGCTCTGGAAGCACCTACTGGTAAGAATAGGCAACAGTGTTGAAAAGTTAAGTATACACACAGTCACTGTGAGACAGCCTAAATATGTCTTTTTTTTATTATCTTAAAGTGACAGAAGAGGAGGACATCTTTGTACCTGTGTTTGAAACTCAGGTTCCTGACTGTGAGCACAACATAGAGAGCCAATCCTTGGAGCAAAGTGAGTCTATGTTCTCAGTTGTACTGCCCTTATTGTACACTTGATGGTGCCATGAGCTCAGGGAACTTATAGCTGATGTTTTTCCCTTCATGGTGGGCTGGTGCAGACAGTAGTGCACTAACTCAGTTTTCCAGAAGTTCATAACAGTTTACCCGCATGCAACTCATTAATAATTTCCTGATCAAGATCTTGTGATTCTTTTAATATATGGATCCATGAAGGGAAAAAATATCTCCCTTTTTATTGTGAAAATCAGCCCAAGAACTGTGAGGTATTCATTGTGCTGCTATGCACATACAGACACAGACATTTAGGCAGATTGGTGACTTGTTATCATTGGGGCTACACTTTAGTTCAAGCACGGTCTTTACACCTACTATGTCACGTTGCAGGGCTAGCATTAGAGAGCGGTCTAATAATCATCCTGCTCTATTTCAAGATTATTGCAAACTGCTTTGGATGAGATGTAAAATAAGGAATATTGGGTGAAAAATCAGATGTAGCCTTTTATTAGAGATGGACTTACCTTAAATATTTGTGTGTGTGTGTGTGTGGCTTGCCTGACAGGTGAAAGGAGCTCAGAAAGCTTAACAGAATCATTTGAACGAGGCAGTGAGGGGACAGGGGAAGAGCAATTTGAAGGCAGCCACTGTGGAGCTTCCAAAGGCAAGAAAAAACAGAAGGACTTTGTAAGGAGAAACATTGAGGTATGTCAAAGTTCATGTTGGGTCAAATGCAGTTCTAGGGTGTATCGCATGACTTGGAGCAAGTCTCTTGTCTGTTTGTTTTTCCAATGAGGAAAATATTTCTCTCTAGTTCAAGAGAAAGCTTTTAAGCTGACAAGGGCACCACTGAAAAGAATTGAAATGTTATGTAAATAATGATTTTCATTCTCTCCTTTTTTGAAAATAAATATAACAGCTAGTGATCGGTGAGGGAGACCATGTGCTTTTGACTCAGGCGGAGAAAGAGCGTCTGACCGAGCTCCTCCGAGAAGTAGACGAAGAGGAAGAGGACAGTGCCAGAGGCGCAGACGGCGAGGTAGGCTGACAAGAAGCCCTAACAGACAACATATGCTTTAGGATGAGTCTCTATTTTTCAAGTTCCTTCATACTTCCCCCTCATGTCCAAAGGTCTTAGGGTGAGCAGCAGATGATCCCATCCACTGCCTCTGCCACCAACATTTTGTTCTAATATTTCATTCATTTATTAGTTGGAATCTGTGTCATTATCTAACATTTGGCCTTTTGAATGCAGTTATTAAACACATGCATAACTCAACCAGACTTTGGCCTTCAAAACAGCACATAGAGTAACATTGGTCAGACATCCATGTTTTGATGACTGCCTGGCAGCTCAGACGGCCTCTGGGCAGAAGATTCTGACTCCTCAAAGCAGTTTAGATTACAAACCAGATGTCAAGTGCCATATGCAGTTCACATGGAATGCTGCATATTATGGATTCATTTTGTTATCTTGTTTTCATAGCAGTTCCCTCTGGTGTTTCTGCGAAATTCAGAGGCCAGGATCTTTCATATAAGTCTAATTTAAGCTTAATTTCCTTTGATGATTCTTTGGAGACCCTGTGCCACCTGGAGTAGTGGACTCTTTCCCCTCCATCTTCCACACTTTAAATGTTTTTTATTTAAGCTTTAATTGTCTTTAATAGCCCCTTTGGCAGCTGTGAAACCAGTTTGAAGTCAGATGGGATGAAGCCTGTTGGGAAACGAGAGAGGGAACATACTTACCTTTCACATACGGTTTCATTTAGCTTGACCCCGACAGCTCTGCATCCGTGGAACAGCTTGCCGGTCTTGCTGCTCTGTTTATGATGTTTACCTTGACTTTTAGAACAATACCGCAGTAATTGTGGCGGCAGATACCAAACTAAGGGGAGCGCAGATGCTCTGGGCTTTTTAATTGGCCGGATGAAGGTTTCCTGTTATTGTGAGGCGTGCTATTATGAATGGTCATAATGGAGAGAGCACATTATTTATGTCACCATGACTTTGGCAGTGATGCATCTTTAGTTCTGAGGACTTCACTCAGTTCTTGGCAGAATCTCTTGGGACACATCAACCACAGGCTGCTGCTCACTGTTAGCCTCACACACTTCTTTTGATGTTGCTCCTGTCCTAACAAGTTTCTCAGTTTTGTGTAGTTATGGTAACCCAAGGCAGTAAATCTAGCAGTCCGTAATCGTAGAACATTTCGGTGCTGCTGTAGTGGATGCAATCTCTTGCTTTATCAAAGGAAAAGTTTGATGTAGGTATAACACTTTAATTTAACATTTAATTTGTTGTCAGGAGTTGATAAGAAGATTGATCCAGTCTCATGTAGTTATCGTAAATCTACAGGCATTAGCCAATTAGCTTAGCTTTGCATAAGGGCTTGAGAGTTTCGTGAAAAGGGCAATACAATTTGTCACGCTGTATATGATGCTAGAGCCAAGGGACGAAGAACTCTATGCTGGCTGTAGTACACAAACGAATGCTATCAATCTTCTCATTTAATGTTTGGCAAGAAAGCAAGGAAGTAAATGTTTCAAAATGTCAGAGTTAATTTTTCCCTTTAGAGTCTTGGGCTATTAAGTCCGTTTTTGAATACTTTTCAGTCTGACACTTAAAAAACCATGCCATGTAGGTATCTTTTTTTTTCAGCACAACTTCACCTATATGACCTGATAATTGGATTCTGATGGCTGGATTCTACAATGCTTTAATGCTACGGTGGTTTCAGAATATGAGCTGAGCAATTTTGTCACTTTACTGTATCTACAATGTGCTTTCCTGCAATGTGAGTGTGTGGATGAAGTATTACAGTAACTTGTTAAATTTTACTCATTAAGCGTCTTGCTCTCCATGTTTTGTACTACTCCTCGGCCTGTTTTTTTGTTACTGTAAAACCTCACCTTGGTGAGTCTGTGGCTTGGTAGATATGGAAGTTTATATTGAGCCCACTGCAACAGTACGCATAAAATAGGCTGGCGCTGAAATCATCTGCTAGGTTAATTTGAATGGGAATGTCCGTTCTACTCTCATCTTGTTTTTATGTTAAAAGTTTAACTTCTCTCTAAGGCTGTGTTTTACATCTAGTCTACGAGTTCCTATGTCCCATTGACAGTTTTATGTTACGTCTGTTTAACAACTCACATTTTCATGCGATGGTCAAAAGACATGCACGTGAACACAGAGGACTAACCGAAGTCTGTCTGAGGTCTGGGGTTGAGGTATTCGACCACATCCAACCACTGCAATGGTTCAAATATTAGAGTAGCTCCATCTGAATATATCTTCAAATATGAAACACAAATCAGTGTCATGAGAATTTGTTGATCTCATTTGTTGAGTTTTGGCTCCGTGTGGTGCTCCACCTAGTTGATATAGACCCCTGTGTTTGCTGTTTTCTTCTGCCAGTTTTCTTCTGCTCCCGCCTCAGAGAGCTCAGAGGTCACAGCTGCACTCCCTGCAGAGTTGCGATCTTCTTTGGCATAAAAAGCCTTACTGCAAGATCATATCTCACCACCAGGCTGTGATGAGCTCACCACCCAGCTACGATTTCTCATAGGACATCAAGAGAGTCTCAATGGGAAAAACAGTCTCCAAGAAAAGGCAATTGTCAAAATTTTGGCATTTGACTAGGAGAATGATCAATAGCCTGTTACCCATCCAGAAGTAAATACCAAGTGCGAGAGTCAGACTTGTATCTCTTCCCTCTCTCAGACATCACTTTCACAAAGTTGTTAAATAAGCAATATATAATTAATGTTTATCAGTCCCTTATTAAGGTTGCCACTAAATTAAGCAGACTTATAACCCAACAGGCCAAGACTTATTTCAGCAATGTTTCTCTTTCAGGAGGACATGTGGGCTGTGTCAGTCCTGACAGGTCAGGGTTACACCCCGGAGCCCTCTGTCCTTGAGCAGCTGATTGACATTGACTCCAAAATTCGATTTCTCCTTCCTGCCGAGGAATTTCTCTCAGTTCAAACCTCATACACGAACCTGAGCCTGTCCCAGGTACGTATCTAACTAAAAGCACTACTTTCTACATTATAACAGCTGTGAGTTTATTTTGAGCACCGTTTAGTCACCATGCACAGAGGCAAAGTAATTAAGTCTTATTACAAAGTCAGGTTAGTACAGCATCAAACTTGTTAAATCTTTTGTTATAGACCCTCAGGGAGTCACTCCCTTATTCGTAAGTGGAGAAAAACAGTGTTATGTAAGCCCCTTTAATTTGGAACATAGGGTTGCCTCCCTTTTCCATCCACCTTTCCCATTCCATATGAAGGCCATATAAAACCTATTGTGCATTATTTGTTTCTTAAGACTAATTAAAGATTTGACTTTTGTTTTATTTTTATGATTTTTATTTATAAGCAATAACATCTCAAAAACAACTCGTAAGGAGCAGTATGTAGAATTATGGCGATCTATTGGCAGAAAAATAATATATTATTTATATCTACTGTGTGTTTTCGTTAGTGTATAATCAGCTGAAACTAAGAATTGTTTTGTTTTCGTTAGCTTAACCAAAGACTTCCACGTTTTACGCTACCTGAAGGCCACCATAGGTTCTCTAGGTGGTTGGAAAGGGAGGAATGGCTGATGGGTATTTAGTTTGTTGCAATCTGCAGCCTCACCAAATCCTACACACTGGACCTTCAAATACTATACATTGTCTGAGTTTAGAGTATGATCTGTACATCTCTACCACATCAGACAGTGACAGAGAACCAAGAGATATTAAAATTTTCCAGGCTTTGGTCCTGCGTCCGGCCCGCTCCTAGACGTGAGCTCAGCGGGTTATCTCAGGACCTTATCTCACTACATTTTAAAAGCCAGACGGCATGCTCATCATCAGTGGAAAATCGTGTTTTTGGAGTCATAAAAACTTTATAACACAGTTTTGTGAACCCAGGGTGCCGTTTTCTACTACCACTACTGGATGTCGACAAGGAAAAAATGCACCACTTGAATCTCACGGCTGGAATAACACATATGTCATAATGCCCAGAATATTTATGTTGCTGGCCTAATTATTTCCCACTTTCCCACTGTAAAATTACTTAACGGTAGTAAAACAAGCTTAACCTTTGAAGTTGAGGTCATTTATCCTGTGCCCTCCAGCTTTCTGGATTCTCAATATTTCGAATGTCTTGAGTAGAATGTATGTTTAAAATAAGTATACATATATGAGTATATGATTAGTGTGATGTGACATATGGAACTGAAATTAATTGATTAGTTGATTGACAGAATTAATATCCAACTATTTTGTTATTAACTAAATCATTTTTACAGTTCTCGCCTTGTGCTCTCCCACATGACGTAGCGTATATCTTTGTCCAAAATGTTGATAATAATGGGCAGCTGGATGTGTTACTTTGTCTAACCTACTTCCCCTCCCCTCCCCTCCCCGCCTTTAATCATCTTGCCTGGTTAAGAGTTTTGGGGAAAGTAAAATTCCCCCATCATCCATCCATCATCTGCTTTCCATTAAAGCTGAAATGGCTAATGCAGCCATTCCCTTTCAAATTATGTAACATATGAATTCTAAAGAAATCTTACTGCACTTCTGTCTCTCAAGTTGCCATTAATTGCAGATAATTCACCTTCAGCAGATGAAAAATTAAAGATTGGCGAACCTCACACCTGTACAGCTTAAAAAGTAGCTGTTTTGTTACCTTGACTTTAACCCTGTCTCACTGGTGTGGCATATATTAAAGATATATGCCCTCACAATAAATCTCTTTCAGAGCCAGTCATTTATTCCACATCAGTGCCCGTAAATCTTAAAGGTGGTCATAAAAGTAAATATGCTTTTGTTTTGCGGTTACCTTTCTTCTCGGCAGTAGCTTGCACCAGTCAGATTTCCTAACTGAAAACATTTGGACAGCAATTCAGAAACCTGCTTGTTTGCTTGCTTGCTCCAGGGCAGTCTCTGATGTACACAGAAGAGATCATCATATCTGTTTCAACACCACTGCAACCTTTTTTCCCCCTGTGATATTATATCCCAGCCTAGATGTCCACGTTTGAATTTGTGTCTTGTTTTCTGGCCACGTCAGATCTATCACGTTTAACATGGAAGAGGGAATTATTTACCTCTCCCCAGTGAGCACTCGCTCATAAGGGATCAGTAAGGGCTTGAATCTGTGATCTCACAACTTGGCGGCGATAATCCTTTCCCAATAAGTTGTGATTGATATTCTGAGGAATAAGCAGCCTGTGTATTCCTGTGCAGTCACCTTAGAGTCAGCATCTCTGCCTAAGCAGGTCCAACTTGAGCCCATGAGGGTGGATGCAGTCTTGCGAGCCAGCAGCGATTCTGCCTCTGCGAGTCGGCCTCCCCATCAGTACCTAATTACAGAGCTGATGAAGGTAGAGGAGTGCCAGCTCCAGAAAAGGAACGTGGCTTTCCCTTTCATTTGGACATATATGTGCAGGAGGCTTAGAACATATACAGTCAAGAGTCCTGCATACTGGATAGAAAAAATACCACATATTGCAGCCGAGCATGTAATTGTAGCTATACAGTTTCGTGCAGAAATGTATGAGACCCCATTTCCTCCAATATGATGGAAAAAATAGATTCTGTAAATCATTGTAATCTAAGAAACTTTCGCAAAATAATGAGTTAGTATCTCATAAGAATGTTTCTTCGTGTTTTGAGACTCATATTTTGAGAATGTTTCTTCTTGTTTTGAGGGACTACATCATCATTTTGAGATACTGTGTCATTTGTTCATTCATTCTCCTTAACCGAGTATCAGAACTCAGGTCGCAAGGGAGCTGAAGCCGATCCCAACTGACATCAATAGGCGAGAGGCGGGGTACACCCTGGACAAAACACCAGACTATCACCTGGCTGACATATAGAGACAGACAAACATTCAAGCTCCCATTCACTCCTTAGGGTCAATTTAGAGTCACCAATTACACCAAAGCTGCATGTTCGTGGTCTGTGGGAGAAAGCCGGAGGACCCGGTGAGAACCCACCATGACACGGGGAGAACATGCAAACTCCACACAGAAGAGCTGCAGACCGGAGTTGAACAGGCGACCCTCTTGCATTATACCACACCACATAGCAGATAGTTAATAATAAAAAATAAAAAAAGTCCTTATTTTAATTTATTTTTTCATCATTTTTGCAATACTAATCTATTATTCTGACAAAGATTATCATTGTAATGATTTTTTAAAATAATTTTAATCTTATTTCTTTATTTTACTTGCATAAATCGGTCTCCATTAAAATGTATGAAAGGGTACCTCCTTGAATGGAGGTAGTCATCTGTGGATTCTCGGCTTTAGATTGCATCTTAAACAGTAAAGTAGTGCACTTGGACCAGCTATTTTTCTTTTTCTCTCTGTCTATAAGTCAATGCGTGGCAGGTGCATATAATTCTGCACTGACTGAATGATAAGACAAAGAAAAATCCATGTCATGATGCCACAAACCACAGAATCAGTATTTGTGGAAGCTCAGTCATTATATGGCCACAGTGAGTCATTAAAGACTTGATGAGACAAAGGCATGTTTTCTTTGCCTCTGGTCCATTTTTGATGATTTCTGATTATAGGGAAAAGGTCAGGGAGCTTCAAACCCTCCTTTTATGACCTGGATTGAATGGAATCAAAACACGTTTTGAACAGTGTTTTCCTTGGACGCTGTGAATATTGTGCTTATGACAGAATTGCTCCTTTTTTGCATTTTTCATTTTCTCCTATTTTCTCAGGCTTTCAGCTGAAATAGCCCTTCTGTTATTAAAAACATCTGTTGGCACATCAGACTAACGTACAGTACACCCCTCCTACTGTACCACTGTGTGGTAATGCCTGCACCACCCACAGTTTGAAGCCAGAAGAGAGGGATTCTGTCATGAGAATTAGCTGGTGTTGGGTGTTTGGTGACATGGGTGTGTATGTGTGTCAGAACTATATAGGCCATTCTCTCAAATGTGCTTTCTTCAGTGTGGTTACAATGCAAATTAATGAATGATACAATATGGTTTTCAGTCGTTGTCCTATTGTATTTGATTGCATGGGATCCCTCCCTAATCAGCAAGGCTTGTGTTTGCATAGTAACTCCAGCTGTGTTTTTGTTTTGTATTGGTTAGCTATATTTTGATGTAAGACTATGAGGTCACTTAGTCACATTGTGTGGTTGCTGATGAGCACCCATGATTTTAACTACAGCCAATGTTAAGTGAGAGAGCAGAGTTTTGGGCAGAAAACGCCCTTTTGACCAACACAATGTGGTCAGCAGATAGTTTGCAAATTTATCTTATTTGGTCCGGGTCATATAATTAAACAGATGTGGAAACGCTTTGGTCATGTTATAGTCATCTAAAGTGTAGGTTAGTTCTTATTTTATGGCATGGAGTGTAAGCTGTGTTAGGATTCATGATAGAAAGTCAGCACACCAGCTGACCGAAACATTTTCATAATGTTCAGAAATGTGATAATGTCAGAAATAACAGCTTCAAGCTAAATCCAGAACTAAAAGTACAAAATAAAAGCCAGAGTAATTTTTTACAGAACAGTATGTTTCTATTTAATTGTGATGACAGCGGGAAGACACAATGAGACGTCTTATCCTCCATGGAGGAAGAAATTGTCCTCTGGAATATGATGTTCATGTCCCTACTGAAATATTGGAAAAATGATAATTCACAACAGAAAAGGATGTGCGTATTTTGTTCCTTACCAGTGGCTGACGTTTGACTCAAGCACTTATCACATTAGTAGCAGTTTGCCAGTGAATGAATGTGGAGTTTTTAAAAAATGTGTTAGCATGAAAATATTGAAATTTAAAGGGATAGTTCACCCTAAAAGTTAATATTTTTTCTCTTACCTTTGGTATTATTTCTTGTCAGTCTCTCAGTCTTGATTGATTTGACATGAGTTTGTAAGTGTTGGAGATATCAGCCGTAGAGTTTTCCTCCTTCTCTCAAATATAATGGAACTATGTGGCACTTATGGGAAGCTTGTTGTGCTTTATACCATATCACCCGATCTGCATGCTGATACATTGGCGGGTTTAGTTCTGTAGAAAGAAAATAGTTCCTACATGAAACTGCTCACAGCAAGGTCTTTGGATTATGTTCAGTAACCGGGTCATGAACTCTGCAAAGAGACATTGCTGTTGAGATTTTCAAATTTATTTTTTTGGCACTTTGAGCACCACATGCTGAGTGCCTCTGGTTCAATAATATATTTGAGAGAAGACAGACATCCCTACGGGCTATATCTCTATCACTTGCCAACTCACACCAAATCAACGTGGATTGATAAATCGAATTACAGGTAAAAGGAAGAAATGCATATTAAATGTTGGGGTCCCTTTAAGTGCATGCTAATATGAAAAGTCTCATATCATCTTTGCAGCCTTTGTGGCTTACACATTCCGCAGGAGTCTGTACAGCTGCATGGTGAGAACTAAGATGTCAGGTTTGTCATGTAGTATGCTTGGTGTTTTTCACAAGGTTAACTTGGCAAAAAAGAAAAGACTCCACACCCTTCCCCACCCTATAATTCCCATGAGACCCAGTTTATTGTCTTCTTATAAACGCCTCTCCCAATGGTGTTATCCACAGAAGCAGTTGTGTTAAGTGGTTTTGAAAATGTTTTTCCCTGTTATGGTTGAGATCTAACTTTCGACTGTTCCACTCATTATGACACTCCATAATGGAGTATTTAGTCACAGAATTCTCTGCGAACAATAAGCGATGCTTAAAATATTCCCCAATCTACTATATGATCCAAATTATGCAGCATTTTAGAATATTATCACAACCCACTATCCTTTATGTGCATACATGGCAGAGCTCACCATATTTTAAAGGAACAGTTTGACATTGTGGATGAGGAGACAAACAGCACTCTCATTTCTGTATGGTAAATATGAAGCTGCCACCTAAGCGACTGTTAGCTTAGCATAAAGAGAGGAAACAAAGTGGAACAGATAATCTGACTCTAGGTAACACAATCTGTTTAAAAGCGTCTCTCGTTGTGTGTTCAGGCAAACGTGAGGAAGCATTTAAAGGTGGTGTGGTCCGATATAAAGTTTATGGAAAGATGTTCTTAGCTTACAGCTAACATCTGGACATTGTTTGGGGAAAATCAACAAGGACTACAGAAAGTCAAGCAGGCATATTAGTGTGAAAAGCTGCTACTCCCTCACAACTTTGCTCGTTATTACATTACATCTAATTTGTTTGAGTCGTACAAAAAGTGAAATGTAACACAGACATGTTGTGGTTTCAGACGCAGCAAAGCTAGCTGTTAAGGGGCAAACCATCCTTCCAAGCATCACGCTGACAATTGATCACAGTCCTATATTTTATCTCTCATCATGGAAAAAGGAATACGTCATTGAAGAATGTAGGTCAGATACTGTGCTTGACAATACATAGCGTGTGTCACTGGGTGACCAGAAGTACATAAAGAGGTTTTTTCCCTCCAGATGCTTCTGATAAATATTTAACATGGTCTGCTTCTTGAGCTTTTTGTCCAAGTTAATTTTGTTTGTGTCATTATTTGGCTTAATACTTCAATGACCATTTGTTATGGAAGTGATGCTGGGTGGAGATGAGTCTCTCTTAACCACAGTAAAAGACATAGACTGTGAAGTATTTATCGATCACAGACGCAAGATTGTTTTTTTCCACAACCCAGTGAAAACTTCAAACAGATCAAATATTTTTCTACCTTTGATTGCTCTTTGGATGCTGCTAAGATACTGAGAACACACAGGTGGTGTGGATATTTTAACCCAGAATCACTTTCAACATGCTTTTCTGATTGTAGGATGCACCAGGAGGTTTTGATCTGTGCAACAGTGATTGCACCAGACCACCCTCAGTTCTGAAAAAAACCCAAAAGAAGTATAAAGTCCAGATGACCCACGAGTGAATCTTCTAATACTTCAGGAATGTGCAGCAATCACCAAGTCATCTAACGCAGATCCAAAATACTGACGTTAAAACATGAACTTTGGAGTAGGAAAAGACGACTCAGATACAAACAAACTAAATATCTGGAGCATTTTTTTTAAAGATGGTGATATACAAACCCTGATATTTTCTTTAATGGAGTGGTATTAAATCCATTTTAAGGTCAGGGAGGTGAAGGAATAACAGTGTTAACAGTCTGCCTTTGTGCAGTATCAAAACCATTTGCTTTGTGTCAGCATGCAGGTATATAACATGCATGGCAGACATCTGTGTTACAGCTCCTCTCTCTCAGAACTTAAGACACATGACTACAGGTCACAGCTGGGCAAAATGTCAGTCTGAGAGACGGAGAAAGAAATACGTGAGAGGCGATAGAAGTCAAGAGACTCTCAGCCATAGCTTCCGAACAGCTTACACCCGAGCTCTCACAGGGAGTGCTCGTGGCAAGGCATGTGGACAGGCCTTGGCAGGTAGCCTGGGTCCACGTGGCACAGCCCGAGCTCCTACTATACTTCAGATCTGCAGAGAGAAAGAGAGAGAAAGAGAGAGAGAGAAGCGTGCTGTTCTGAACAACACCAGGCATCGCGGTGTGAGTCAGTATGGCTGGCTCCCTTTCATCATAACAGCACTGTCCCTCTGCAGTGTGTAGACAAGATTTGTTAACAAGACATTTCCAGTCAATAGGAATCAGTTTCTACAAAAGTAAACTGTCATATATTATTAGAAATAACACTTAAGTTACCAATAATAATTGAATGAAATCCATAACAACAGCCCTGTGTTTGTGAAGCCTATAATCCTGGGACAATTATGAGACAACGGGCCCTGGGCACAGACATGTAAAAGGCCCCGCCGCCTCTCCTACATAGCCTCCTTTTTGTTGTTGTTTTGTGTGTGTGTTTTTTAGCCGGTACGCATCTCACTGTGGTTTTGTTTCTCTTTGTGGTAATTTTGTGTCACTTTGTGCTCTTCCTGTATCTCTTTATGGTAATTTTGTGTCACTTTGTGCTCTTCCTGTATCTCTTTGCAGCCGTTTTGCATATCACTTTTTGGGGTCTTTTTGTAGTTATCTTTAGTCTGTGATTGTTTGGTCCCTTTTTGTAGTAATTTTGCATGTCTGTGTAGTTGTTTTTTTGTGTCTTTGTACTCTTTGAGTCTCTGAATCTTTTTGCAGCTGTTTTGAAACTCTTTGTAGTTGTTTTGGTCTCTTTGTGTGTTTTTGTAGTCACTTTATGTTTCTTTATAGTAATTTTGAGTCGCTTAGAGTGACGTGTTGTAGGTGAAGTGCAAGGGGGGCCTCCAACACTTTGGGCCCCAGCTTCATCCAGTAATCCAACCATTGACATGGTGTCAACTGCACTGTATAATATATCAGTGCATTCAGTTCTCTGATGTAAATGGAGTGAATTTTCCAAGTAACTACAAAGTTATTATTACCATATTGTACATTTTAATCAGTTCCTCAGTTATAATATTCAAAAAGATAGGAATTATTGCAGGGCTGTTCTAGTGGATTGTATTACTTCACTGAATAACTGAGTCTATTAGAAAAACATGCTGTTTTCATTATTTGTATGGCCTGTTTTTTAATGACTGACTTAATGTGACCAACATACATTTTTAATATAACAAAGGCCCCAATGAGCCATTCTGTGGCTACTGCATGCTAAAACAAACTGTTGTTTGACATGCTGGACAGCATCCACATCACATAAGTATTTTTCGAGGAAAAACCAATTGAGTGTTCTTTCCTCTGTTTGAATTGTGCAACTCTTTGCATCTCTATTTTCCTTTTAATGACATTTAGCTTCTGCATCTATATTGGATTTTAGCTTGTTCAAAGAGGGTAAGAAGAACTTGGTTTGCGAGACCACATGTTGTACGAATTAGTTTGTTTGGAGTATGCAGTAGCGTTTATGATTTTACTGTTGACACTTTCTTGGATTAGCTGCTGTCCCCGATGAGCTCGTCTTGAGTGTGTGAATAAGGTCATCAAGCTCTCTCAGTCTCTGACTCGATCATGCAGTCCACCTAAATACCTTGTGGAGGAAAGAACCTGAAGCAAACCGTGTGCTGGTGCACCCACACATCAGCAGGACAAATGACCTAATCATTTGTCTTGTTGTCGTGTCTTGTTTTCCTGATGTATGACGTCTGTATGAGAGGATCCAGCTGTTATAATTGGCAAATCACACCACAGATGCAACCCACACTGGAGCAAAGAATAAGCTCCAGGCTACCAATCTCAACGGCTCCTTCCACCGTATAACAAAACTAATATGATTGACGGGATATAATTATATGATTTATACTAAGTAGTGCTGACTCTTAGGGATCCAAGATTTGTTTTGAATTATAAACACGAGATAATCCCTGCAATTTTTCCCTATTTCGTCACTTTGAGAAACAGCAGATCATTCATCCAGCTGTTTTGCACCATTACAACCACTAAATGGAATGTAATGCCTCTATTTGAAATTGTAAAATTGATCACAGGAAATCAATATCCACTGTATGATAGTGAAATGCATGCTTGATTAAAGTTATCTGATACTAATAATCTACCAATGATGGTTTTGCTCACAGCAATTGGCAAATCATTCATTTTTTTCATACTGTGGGAAACCTAAAGCTGAACCACAAGGTGAAACGAGGATAGCTTTTCAGATGTGGTCATATCATGCACGAATGACCTTTTCCTGTTTTAATTAACATTCAATCTGCATTCAATGCACACTTGGCAGTAAGCGTAATATTTACAATGCTGCACTAATGCAACATCAAAGTGCAAAGCATTCATTTGGTATCTCATCAATAGACTGACATACTTTTCTCTTAAAGGATAATTATGTTTGACATGTTTTTCATACTGAAAGAAAACAAAGTCTGAATCTTTGTGGCCTCCCAGCGGTCTTGTGACCCAGATAGGTGATGTGATTATTGGAGATCTTCACCAGTATGTCAAGTGGCTACTGCGAGGAGGCCAATTACCAGCATTTTTGCTGATCTTCAGATAAATTGAACCCTGGTCTCTCTATTCTGGAAGTCACTCAGTCTAACCTCATATTAAGTTAAAGCTATCACACATTCCAGAAGAGGAAGCACAAATACTGCAGTGTATCAGAACAATCACTGGAGTCTATCAAAGGCAAGAAATGTTATTCCCTAGCCTTCCCCAAGATATGAGTCATTACTACAGTTTGATTGGCACACGATCACAGACTAATCTACTGTTTCTCCTTGTTTATCCAGTGCCTTGGAAATGGATATAAACTTGTTAAACTTGTGTATAATAAACGTTTTAATCAGTTATATATTTCGAAAGATTGTGGACAAAGTACTGCAAATATAAGTTATAGGCTTTGAGTCTTCTATAAAACAGAAAATGAACCTTATGTCAGGTCAGCATTTATGATCTCATACAGTTTTCAGTTGTCAGTTGTCAAATCAAGTACACATTCACGTTCAGTGTTCTGAGGTTGCCAACAATCTGTTTTATCTGGGCTTGAGAACTATTATGTGCAGATTAATCTTTATTGACTTTGATATAATACAGTTTACTTTTGTTGTGATTTTTTGAAGCATAGACAGAATAAAATGCGGACGTAGTCTTAGTCACCCATAGATTTCTGAAGAGCCATTGTGAATCTCAGTGTGGTCCAAAAATTGGCAAAAAAGGCGGACCAAATGAAGCGGCGTTGCTGAAACACGGTGCCACTCGAAGTGACAACGCCCTTAATTATGCATAACTTAATATTATTTAAATTGAGAAAGAATTTGTAAAGAAGAAACAGGCTGGCAAAATAATTTTGTCGGGGATTGACGTTTTTTTTTTAGCCAGCCTCAAGTGGCCGTTCGAGGAACAGCAGTTTTTCAGCTCTGGAGTTTGCAACATGTCATCTACACAGCAGCGGGTTTCTTGCAAAAATCATGAGATCAGGCAAGAATTGTGGGATAACGAACTCACACAAGAGTCCATCTCGTCAGGCTTTAGTTAATGTGTCTGTGTTAAAACCACCCGTGGATCAGACTAATCAGCAGCTTGTGAGGAGCTACTGGCTGCTATGAACGGGGTTTAGTTGTGTGTGACAACAGGTTGGTTCAGCCAATCACCTGCCAAGTCCTTAATGCCTGGACTTTTCTGTTTTGAATGACTGCTTCTCACATGATACTGTGTAACAAACCATCTGGTTATGTTGCTTGAGCTGTAGGGATGGCAATGTTGGTCAACAACTACTAGATGGATTGCCAATAAATGTGTGACATTCAGGGTGGGAATAAGCCTACTAAATCTGGTGATCATCTGCCTTTTCTCTCGCACCACCATGAGGTTGACATTTGTTGTGAAATATCTTAGTTATTGGATGAAGTTTGGCACAGGCATTCATGCCCCCCTGAGGATGAGTCATAGTCACGTTTGTGATCTTGTAACTTTTTATATGGTAGCATCATCAAGTCAAAATATACTTTGGTTTATGACCAAAACCTGAAAGGCTAATGACTTTCCCATCAGTCTCAGCTGTAAGTAGCAAATGTTAGCATGCTAGCAGGCTTTACCAGATGATGGTAAATAATATAACTGATTAAAATCAGAAACATAGCATTGTCATCATAAGCATGTTCACATGTTGATGTTAGTAATAAGTATAAAGCACCACAGTGTCTAAATACAGCTTTATAGTTTGCTTGCATGACTCCTTTTTAATCCATTGGTGGGGGAAATGTAATCCTTCTGTTTTAGATTGTTTAATCAAGATATAATTATCATATTGAAAAGCGCTTGATTGTCTTTTGTTGTAACTAAGCTAATACAAGACAGAGATAGAGTAACAAGGCGGTGAAGGCCAGGAAAGATGATGATGGTGTAATTTGTGGATCTATCTTCGCCGTCATTAGGGTCAAATCAGTGAAGTTTATACAATGACACTGTGGACTTTCCCCTGACACTTTGAATTTATAGGGTGTTAATTGAATAAAAGGTTCGGTTTGGTAAGAAAGTATGCAACATTGATGCCAAATTTATTCAAACTTTGGTCAGTGATAGCTTTATCATTGCTCGGCCCCGCAGACAATTTTAAAGTTTGCAGTCTATAGTTCTCAAAAAGTAGGGCAGCTGTCGTTTCCAAATTAAATAAACTGTTTCTCCCAAAGATTTGGACTTTTTTAGAAACGTGCATTTAGTGGTGTGAGGATGGTGGTAAAGCTAGACTTTAATTTTTATTTTTCCTGGTTGGAACGTCGCGTTTCTCACTCTGGTGCATGACAGGAGTCTGATCCCGTCGTGGTCCTGGCTTTTGTAGTCTGACTGAGGGAGTCTTAACTGAAGGGCTCTAGTAGCGACCACTTAAAAGAGACTTCAGATAGAAGCTGTCATTATTTCCCTATATGGAGACGGAGGGCACTGGTAGGTGAGGCCACACACACTTGGGGAAAAATCTTGCTGTTTTTGCCAATACTTAAATATTAAAGTTAAGCCTTAAATCTGTCTGAATGCAATATGTGCTATTAGTCGAGCAGGCACGTCTGTTTTGCTTATTAGCGAGGGCGGAAGCATTCATTCTGCTTCTCAAGATACTGGCTCCACTTAACTTCACTCCCCTCCTACCCTGGCTTTAACTAAGATTACATCCTACCATAAATGTGTCAAAATAGATTTAGTAACTCAGAGTTTAAGTTCATTTCTGCTGGATCCCGCTGTCTCCAATAACCTACCATTTCACTGTATGCAAGTCCCTATTGAGATGTCGACATTTTATGAAATATCCATCAATTTCAACATTATTAGATCATACATACGCCTGCCTGGCATCCAGACTAACCAAAAGAGATGGAGATTTCAACCGCATGGCGCTGGACTGACACTCCAAAACAGGCCCTGCGGTTGGCAACATCCTCTCAGACCCAACAATTTTTGGACCTAGCTGCTGCTTTTATAGACTAGCTGTGTATTTTTAGAGGTCAAAATATGACTGTACCACAGGTCATTCAATGGTCAGTCTCGACAGTATTGTTCATTTGGCCATTTTCATCCCTTCTTACTTATAAAGAAATAAATTGTGGGGTGTGGTGGAGAGGATATGTACAGTTTAAACTATGCTTTGGGATTTGCCACAATTATTCTTGCCTTTCAGCACCTACTGTTCATCATTCTGTCTGCAGAAGCTATTCCTGCTTTCCTTTAAAGGGATATTTCGGATTAATGGTCAGCATATTACCTACCAGTTGGCATGCTTAAAGGCTTAAAGAAGTTTGAGGGTAAGCAATGAAGTGTACACTATATCTAAAACGGTTTCACCACTTTGACTTGCTTTGTGCTCTCTTTAAAGCCACCGGACTCAGTTGACAAAACAATCATTTTATCACGCAGAACACAGGAGTTTTGTGTTCCTTTGGTGTTTTAAAGTGTTAGTTTGGATTCACTATAGTCACACAATAACACAAACAAACTAACCGAGACAGCTGTACACCAGCAACTACAGTGTTCTGCAAAGTAAAATTACTGTTTTTATCAATGGAGTCTGGTGACTTTGAGGAGAGCATTGATAATGGCTTCAGTGCCCTTTTCAGAAAGTTAGACAGGACTGTCTGACTGCAAGGTAAAGCAGTGGAAATTGAATTTGTTGTCCCATCTCCAGCTGTTCATTGGTTTGCTTCAGTGCCTGTCCTCCTGCCAGGACCACCCTCTACTGTAGGAAATACACAAGTACCTCACACAACCCCACTTTAAAAAATCCAAACTATCCCTGACTTCTAAATGTGTCATTTGAATCTTATGACTTCAAATCAGTCTGTCTCTTTGTGGCTGAGCCCAAATGGAAAAAGATCCATCCTGTGGTCAGAAAGACAAGCCTCTCGCTTATCAGCTCCATACTGATGGTCTTCAGGCAGGACTCTCCCATTTCCTCCTGACCCAATTTCAAAGTTTGCCTTGGATGCAGCTTGCAATCCACTGTGTCAACCCAGTGCACGTGCATGCCATAAATGTTTGATTTATGTTGGACCCCATGTGGACTATAGCTGTTGCACAGGCTTTTTCAGATCTTTAAAATAAGATTGGTGTTCATTTTACATCTTTAGAACACACCACCGTGATGACATTTTAACAGAGATAAGCACACTGTAACTCGAGAATCTTGGAGAAATGGAAAACTCTAACTCAAGTTGATTGTGATGAATTGTTATATGATTTTGATCCCTATTTAAATGTTTCCTAGTGACAGCCATAAGCTGTGAGTGCAGCTCTAGGAGAGAACCCAAGCACGTCCACATGTGAGATGAGATGTTTGTCTCCCTGTGAGAACCAGTGGTGTCTGTTGTGTATCAGGGCCGAGGCTCAGAGGTTGGCTGGAAGTGCGATGGGGACCCGCAGCCAGGAGAGAAGGTCCTGCAGGATATAAAGGAGAGGAGAGGGCAGGAGAGGCGGCTCCATGAGATCCAACAGCAGCTGGAGATCCTGAGCCAGGGCCAAGAGATGACTGTGAGTTCAAAGCAACTATGTTCGTTCACACACACAATAAAACACATGCTCAAATTCACATGAGTGCTTACATCCCTGCAGTGTCTGCATTATAACTCTCCTCTGTGACTTTTTCTGTAGACACGTGTGTGACAAATTATTACAAGTGCACAGCTCATTCAGTCATTCTCACAGGGGGACAATGAAATCACATGCAATATTCGTGTCTCTGCAGGCCCATATGTCTTTACTCCTTTTCTCCATTTTTCTTCTCTCTCTTTGTATCACTGACACTCACGTCACAGTTTTGTGTCAAATGTATGTTTTGATTTACATTTGTTTTCAATGGGGAGTGAAATATCTTTCTTTGCTTTGAACATGGGTGTGATCAGAGGGCGAGTACGGTCGTTTACTGCACTGATAGCCTTTTGTCCTCCACGGTGTTTAATTGCTTTGTAGCATTCTTTGCTGAGATTTGATGTCCACCCTCCGCAAGTGTTCCCTAGAAACCATTGAGCTCTGTCTTGTTTTAGGAGCCTCTGCAGAGTTACAACCTCAGAAGTGTCTCCCTTTCCCCAAACCCTGTAGCTAAAGCTGCAACACAAGAATGTCCCAAGGACAAAAGGCAGATAGCTGTGATTTCTGCTTTCTCTGACATTTATGACTATAAATTTTGTGTGAAAGAAAAGGAAAACATTTTAGATAAATTTAGGGCTTTGACTTTGTCATTCTTCTCCTGGTGTTGCTCAACAAACTTCCTCACAGCGCTGCAGTCTGTAGAATTTTAACGTGTCAACTTTACCAGCACGTCAGTTCTCACACTGATGAACCACACGTTATGTATACCCTAATTTAAACATAAAAGATGCTCACAAACACTGAGGTACTAAAGATGTGAAGTTACAGCCACACCCTTACATCAAACAGGGCACCATGCCATGCAACCCAAACCTATTCCTGGCCTAATTAAGGATACACAAATGGAATTTTTTGCTAATTAAGCCAAGCTCCGTTTGAGGAAGCAGTTCTCTCATTATGATCACAAAACATCAAAACCACGTCTGTATATAGCTAGACACTCTTTGTACATAGCTGTGTCTCACTTCTTTTTTATATACTGTGACTAAATGATTGAACCCAGCAAGTGACTTCAATGTAAACAGCACACTCACTGTGTATATTCTTTGTGCCACCGGGCTTGTTTTGTGGTTGGAAAAGATTTATTCATACGGAATTTGTCTGGGAGGGCATTCTTGAACAGCTTCACACAGCTCCAGCTCCACTCATAAACTTGATTTGTGTAACATTCGTAACTCAAACGCCTTCTCAGTCCTTTTTTTTTTTTTTTTAACCAGAGGTGTGCACCAACTGTGCAGCTTTGGTGCGTAGTTCTCTGGTGTATTATAAGAACATGATAACTAAGAAGAAGTCAGAATAAATGTTGGGAATTAATGGTTCTGCAAACCTCAACATTTTTTAACCACAAATATGTTCAATCTGAACTGTTGCAATCAGTTCTCATTGGGACACATGACAACTGCAGTGTGTTGTGACCTAAAAAAAACTTTGATCAAGGTTAGGCGGCAAAACCACTTGGTTAATGTTAGGTTAAAAAACAGGGTTATGTTTAGAAAACGCTAATTCCGGACATAACTTACAACAGTGGGACATGAACAGCAGTCTGTGGGGTTAGTCCTGGGTTGGTTGGTGCCAGTTTAATGCAAATCAAAGATAACATTAAATATCTACTTTTTTTTTTCTTCAAAAATACATTAAATATGAACCTCTGAACCCCTGCACTATGTGATTTAAACCATGCTGCAAACATGTGATGATTGCAACACATTGTAAACATGTCATGACTGCTGTTTAAACACTGAAAATACTAATAAAAATTTTAGCGTAGGCAGCAAAACCACTGGTTTAAGGTTAGGTGAAAATAACAGGGTTAGGCTTCAAAAATGTTTAAAATACTAAAAACGCTTTGGCTAAGTTTAGCCATCAAAACCACTGGTTTAAGGTTAGGTACAAATAACAGGTTTACATAAATAAAATAAAAAAACATTTATTCCAGACATTACTTCCAACAACGGGACACTAAACCACTATGGGATGCAACCACCGGTCTCCTGCTTCGTAATCCTGGGTTGGTCCCGTTCATCTCCCCTCCCACCATCCTTAAAGCCAAATTATGTAGCTTTTACCATCATATTGCTACCAATATCTAGCCTGGGTATACCCATACTGCCTTGTTAGCCAGGCTAATGTCTAATTTTTTTACTGGCAAAAACGTTGCGGAAGCAACATCTCTGTGTTTTGTAGAAATGTACCATGTCAACATTTTTTGCTGTTGACCAGGCTGTGAAAACAATTCGTTTTTGTGTTCAATTGAGCAGTTAAGCCATTGCAATTCAGAAAAGGCCATCACCATCACCATTTAAGGATTCCTCCAAATGCTAACACTGTTAAAGTGTCAATGCATCCTTTTGGAACATGTTTCTATCTTCTTCCTCTTGAGAAGATTGATGACACTCTAATGTCTTGGAATGAAATAGAGTAGTGTGTACAAATAATAGTGTGTACTTACAGGCGGCGATGACAGCCTTCAGACAATGGATCCCAAATTCCAGAAAAAGTAGCTAACGTGAGAGGTTGACTGTTCATGAATTTGTTTTAGGAACATGTTTGAAATCAAAATGTTTTACTGAAGTACAATATCTCTACCAGGATGGATTAGATATAAGATGTTTTCCATCGAAATTGGGAGCCTGCCACTCTATGTTTAGTCTGGCCTGCTGCTGGAGTGTAGCACCTGATGTAAAGGTGGAAAATGTTCAAAGATTAGTCTCATACATTAGAGCAGTCACCACAGATTCTCCTCTCTGCTCAGTTTGATTGATTCCAGTATGTGATGTTAAGAATTTCAAGTGTTTGACTTGAGATCTACCTGATTTACCTTTTTGGAGTGATTTATTTAAACAAAAGCTGTGTTGTGTTGGATTCAGATCTGAGACCTGTAATTTTGTGCGTCATCTCGGCTTCTCCTTTGTCCAAACAAAACCCCCCATTCCAGTGAAGTTTGTCTCTTTGCCAAAGAATCTCCTCTCTCACCTTTCATTTTCCATATTTTTTTCTCTCTTGCTGTTAATAACATTTGCCTGTGCAGAAAGGTCTTGGCCTTTCCTTTACAAAGAAAGGTATTATTGCTATGGACTGTCATTGTTCTCCTTCAATGAGACATTCACAGTGACATTGTTAACAAAACATTTCCAGGAAGAAGAGTTCAGCAGGGGATTTTCAACTGTTAAATCTGTGATACTCAACAGCTGATGCTAGTTTTCCTGCAACCTCATTTGGCTGCATTTCTGGATCAACTGCAGAGGAGGGACAATTCCAACATTTACCGTAAGGCAGGATGACCCCAGCAGAGCAATCTTGGTGTTATCAGGCTGACATCATTAATCGTACACTCTTTTAAAAAAAATGTCATACAGGTTTCCCTAGTGCACTGGAACTAGAATATTTAGTTTACAACTCTTGACCTAACTTCCTAAAAGAATCTATTAGCAATATTAGGACCTTTCAACCCTGGTTGGATGATAAAAGTTATATTAAACAACAAAAAGTAACTACCACCATACTGGAATAATACAGAAATATCAGCATGAAACTTGAATGTACACCTATCAAATGCAAAGAGGGTACCCACCCGTCAATTCAGAATTTGCCTCAGTCTGTTAGGTTCACTGTTGAGCCGCATCGTTGTGCCAAGTCTGCAGTTTCACAACTCTTTTTCCACAGGAGGCAGGGCAGGTTTGCCAGAAAAGAGGAGCCATGGAGAGAAGGGATTCTTTCTCTCCCAGCTCCTCTCGCCCTCTTCTCCACTCTTTATTCCATCCTTGGCTACTGGCTGTTAGCCTTTGGCTTGTCACACTGTCTGCTCTTGTTTGCCACTTTATGATCTCTTGAAACAGAGGCGGTTTGACAAGATGGGTTCTCCACTATAGTCTCCTTTTTCCTGTCAGTGTTTTTAATCAGTGGCAGAGACTGTGAGATGTTTCCACTCATGGCCACAGTTGTTCTGTTATTAGGATGGAATTTGTGATATTTTCACTAGCTGTAAATCAAAAGTGCTGTTGTTAAACCTTTATTTTAAATTTTTGTAGATACATTTACATCACTGTCACAGATTTAAAGGTATTATTAGCGGGAATTTACAGCATATTTTTATTTTTTGAGGAAAGAACAGTTTTTGGTCCTACTGTATTTGTGGAAACAATGTCTGCAGTGAGCCTCTGGTTGGGTGTTCAATATTGCAGTTCCTGACTAATATTGTAGAGCGGGCATTGCTAGGAGACACCATAAACTGTCTTTGTGACATCACCTGCAGGTTTGTAAAGAGCCTTTGTGAAGCTCGGTGTGGTGGCTCTGGTCGTTGCCATCTTGGCAGTGCCTAACTCCGCCAAAAACTTCAGCCAATCCAGAAAAAGGCAAAGAGGTTAAGCTAAGGCAGGTGGAATGAAGCCTGGTTGCTGAATCACACCATGGCAGCACCCGCCTGTCACTGAAAGTGGCCATTCCACTAAATATGCATAACTCAAAGCCTTAAAGCCTTGACCGGGGAAACTAGCTATGGAGATCAAAACCATTTCTTTGGGACAGACTGAAAACATGTTTATTTCTTTTGTACAGTTGGGCATTTTAACATGATGGGCTATGGCAGGGATGGGCAACTTAAATGCTGGAGGGGGCCACAATTTTTCATGGACACTACCACAGGGCCACATATAGGACAGTGCACTTAACCAGATAATGAAACTGCAATTTTAAATATGTTTACAGTGCAGTAACTTAACATATTTCATGCTTAAATGCATGTAGAACAGAGCAGTTTTTGGCAGGCTTTATTTTTCAGCCCCGAAAGGTTGGTGCTTAGGACATGCTGTATCAACTTCCACTGACACGAGACAGTCTCCCCCCAACACACACACACACACACACACACACACTTTTTTCAACAAACATTAACCAATAGAATTTTCAGACATCTGTCCCTTTACTAAATGTTGGAGGACACGTTGTGCTATTATTAATCAGCAAGGTCTGTCAATTATCTTGAGTAACCAGGAAAGACACATTGATGTTTTAAATGTATTTTTTGGCACTTAGTTCTATTTTATTTGAGAGAAGGTAGACTACTGCTGATATCTCCCAAGAATCAGCAACTCACACCAAAACAATTAAGACTCATATACTACTGTACTACTACTACAGGTAGGAGAAAAAGTATCTATTTTTGATTTTGAGGGGAACTGTCCCTTTAAGTTAGCAAGCTATGATGTTGTATCACCCGGGCCAAGGCCATAAATCACCTGAAAATGGACACATTTATTTCTTGTCAGGCTTCCTTTAACGACTCAAATGTAAGTCACGTGCATACATTATTCTTACAGTACATGTGCAAGCTGCCATGTGGAAACTGACGGGGTAAAATGAGGATTCAGCCAGGATTCACTTCTACAGATTGACATTGATGAGGTAGCTCAGAGATTCTCTGGGGCAAATTATTATCTATATTATCCACATTATTTGACATTTGATTAACTTATTTCTGTCTTCTAACATTGATGCATTCACTTTGTCATCGATTCTGACAGCAGAAAGTATTGCCAGCTTGCCTCATGAGTTGGTTTCAACATCTGAATGGGTGCACATTAAGTGTAATGAATAGAATTCCTTCCTACGTTTGCGGAGAATTGGCCCCTGGGTCTGGGCCGATAAAGCCGAGGTATGTGACTGATGTCAGTGACCTTGAAAGCTGAGCAGCCCACGCTTGTGGTAAGCTGGTCCTGCTCCCTGTGTGTACAGGAGCCAACAGTGAGCTGTGCAGGAGTGGTGGTCCATTTTCGGGCCGATAGCTGGAGGGCTGAACAGTTCTGGCTTTGTCAGATTCATCATTAAAAGTGAAACTTATACAAGACATTGATCAGGAACCTTGATCTTTGACTAAAGGTCGGGGGTGCACCCACCAGGCATTATTTGTTGGGAGAGGAACTGGACTCCTCATGTCTGGAGGGCAAACAAATGACAAAAGTTAAAACAAATGCCCGAGCTGCTAATCAGGACAGTGACAGAGGTTTTCCCTTACACTTACTTTCTGCACATGACTTTGTGTGGCTACATGCCAGACTGAGACAGATACAATAAGCCTGCCGGGTCTGGATAGCAGGTGGGAAAGCAAGACCATAGGGAGCAGTGTGAGATGTCTGGAGCTGCAATGCTGGCATGCTGACAATAACCACCAGACATATCGTGCACAGGGATTTATTTGACTCTACTTTCCAAGACTCGTGAACTTTAGTGACGAGCCAGTCAAGAACCGATGTGCCTGGGGTGAAAGCTGTTCTTATTATCATTTGTGGAATCATGGAATAATAGATAATTATCTAATAATGTGTCAGGGTCATGAGCAGCCATGTCAAAGCCATTTCCATATTGATGCATCGTTGTTTTGACTCAAATTAATCAAAATGTTCATAACAATTCTCAAATGAGGTCTAGTCTGGCAACCAACAATGCATTTCTCCGTAGAGGAGGTGTGGTTTACGATCCTCCGGAGCCGTTTATTGGGCGCTTAGAATGTCTATCAAAAGCGTCTGTAGGTAGCTCTTAGCCAATCGTATCAGTTATACCAGATGACGTAGTAGAGCTACAGAAATGGATGTTTGTTGTGTGTGTGTCTGTGAGAGAGTGTTGCTTGCTGCTTTGCTTCTCCAGTTCTCGCTTTCTGCAAGATTATTTATTTTCACACTTTATTCCCCCTCATGTCATTCAGCCACACACATCCACTGATTTTATGGGCAATAAACAAGCTGCTGCGGGTCTCTCGGCGGCTCCGCTGTCCCCTGGCTCGTAGCGAGATCACCGGCGTTGCGGTAGCGCCGGTGATTAGCTCCGCCGCCGAGAGACCTTTTGCCTTTCAACTTTCGCTCTAAACTATTTAAAACGGCGTCTACAGCTAAAGAGAGTTTCGCGTCTGCTGCAGCCATGTTGGATCCGTAAGAAAACTACAAGCTTCCAAGTGCCGAGTAGTACGCGTCATCGTCTTGCCGTCCCTCCCCGCTCTGTGATTGGATCCCTTAAACAGGGCTAAGAAACGGTCCTGGTTGCCAGACTGGATGGAGGTTCGAAATTAAATTTGAGCGCGCAAGGCAGTATGGGTATACTCAGGCTAGCTAGAAGCAGGAATAACGTAAAAATGTAACACAGTTTTAATTACATAAATCAGAAAAAGGGAACACGAGTGTCATGAAAATTGGAAAAATAAATTGGGTCTCCAGATGCTATACATATTGAACTCTTTACATGTTCATATCTTCTACTTGCAACCTCTCTTGTCCTCATCTTTCTGCTCTGTTTAAACGGCTGAATTTATAGGATACTACGTCATCGACATCTACCAAAGGACTGTCTCAATGTCCAGGATCCTCCTAGATGCTAGTGTGTATCCTTCGCACGCCCTGTGTACCCATAATGCCTTGCTGGGTCTACCGGGAGTTTTAAAGTGGCGATCGAAGAAACAGCAACGCAGGCAGCGCAATATGAATTTATAGTATTTTCAGTTTACACTAAATATTTGTTATCACCTAACTTACAAAAATTGTGTTCAAAGTCAAGCAAAAACATAAGCATAAACAAATGCCAGTATATTTAGCTAAAAGATTGTAAGAATCATCTTGATACATTGCGAGTTAAGTTAATTGATGCCGTCTCAGTAGGCTAAAGTTATTAATGTTAATTCATATTTTCGCGTCTATCTGTTGATGGGTAAAGTATATACGTAGCTATGCCATTCAGAAAGTTATACATTTGGGGGGCATCCCGGTGGCTTACACTGGTAGAGTGTACCATTAAGGCTGAGTCCTTGCTGCGGCAGACCTGGGTTCAAATCCCGATTGAGGTCCCTTTGCCGCATGTTTTCCCTCCTGTCTCCCCCTTACTATCTAATAAAAAGCAGAAAAATGATATGATTGTACTGTGCTGTAAAATTAAAAGAACATCACAGATTACATCTCAGTGGTGGGTTATGCACCTTTTATGAAACTGAGAAGCGGCCAAATTCAGTCAGGATAAGTAAAATATTCAGGCTTAATCCACATTGCGGCGTTTACTTGCTAAATCGTGGAGAATCATTAAAGCATCTCCCATTTCCGCAACTATGTGGAAGAGTGCTGATGCCAAAGCCACATCCATGTTGTGAACTGGTTTTGAAATTGCAGCGCTGAATTTAAGCAGGACCGTCCATTGACACAATGACGCACACCTGCACACTGAAGGCTACTCCATTTGTGCGTTATAACAGTGAAAGGAAGAACTCTGGCCTCGCCTCTAGAGGACCCGACTCCGAAGGAAGGATCCTACCAAAGAAGCATCCTTGACTTTGGGATACAGCCTATCATGGCTTCACAGTGTCGCTGAGGAGCAGAATTTAATGTTTTTAACACAATCTAGTCATTCCAAACACTTTATTTCTGGTGACGTTTTCAAAGAGACATACAAAAATATAACAATTTTAAGCTTTTTTTGGGTTACTTTTTCTCATGGAAACTTCTGTAATGATCAGTTTCAAGGACTGTCAGAAAGTTCAAATTTTGACAATAATGCTTGTTTTTACAGTTTCAGGATAACAGGGCAGAAACTGAAAAGATAGTGTTCGAATGCACTTTAACAAAAAGGTCATTATAGAACAGACCACTGTGTTCGCTTTAGTCTCTGTTTATTTAATTCTTCCATTGTTATTTATTTCTCAGTTGTGCTCAGTAAGTCAGTGTCATTATAACATAGGTGATAGTGTTCTGTCTTTCCGTAAATCTGTCAGAGGCCCCAAATGTTCCTCAGCAGGAATCGCCAGTGTTTCTTGAGTCTATAGATTCTCCGTCTCCAGCTTGTATTTCACATGTTTATGCCAGAGGATGTATGTTTGGGAATAACTCCAAAAGCAGCCTCAAGTGTGGCAGCTCGCAGCTACACACTTCCTTTGACTTGGCAGTGGTGACCAAAAACAATACGAGTTTGTATTTGTGTGTTTGCTTGCACAAAAGCAGCTCATGGCAGCTTAAAAACAGAAGCTTGTCCAGTTCTGATAAAAATTTTATCTTCTCCCGCTTTATTCATCCGTTTCCTTGTGGAATCTGATGATAATGCTTTGTTGACAACTTTCAAACAGGCTCAACATTGTTATTCCTGTCTAAGTGATAACCCAGTGGAAGACAGCTACTCTTCTACAGAACCACCTCAATCAAACACATCATGTATTTCCTTTGGAACGTTTTTTTTTGTATTCGCAACTTTTATTCTGCTGAAATGACTGTGGCGTCTATTGGGAAGATGACGCCCAGGACCATAAAGAGCTGAAGTGGCCGTTTCACTGGCTTTTTACAGAGCAGACAGACAGGAAAACACATATCAGTCACCCACAGACACCCTTGGCCTCCCTAGTATTAAGGGCAGCCGAGGTCAACCACTCTTAAAGAGTCACAGCATTCTGTCACAGCAGTAAAAAAAACTTTCTTTCTTCCATCTCTTTTTCTCTCCTCTCTGTTGGAAAGTCTAACTTGTAGTTCCCATTTAACAGGCTGGTTCTGGTTAAAAGCATTTCTGGCCGTTAATACTCCAGCCAGTGTGGCACTTTTTTTATTGCCTTATATACAAATACTCAAACATTGACATGCCAGTAATTGACTGTTGATATTTTTTGTGCCTTAAGTCTCATACTGCAGTTATAGCCTACTTATGTTTGAGCAAAGTTATGTTACAGTTCCAAATCTTTTTTTTTCTCCTGGTGTTACATTGTTATAGCTTTTATAATGTAGACTTTTTTATTGCAACAACTCTTTATTCTTTTTTACAAGAAATACATTATTAAAATGTCATTGCAATGTTGTTAGTAACACATAGAAGTAAGGATAAGGGGAAAATAGAAATAAATAATACATAAATAATTAAGTAAGTGTAAATAATTTAATGATATTACTACTAATAAAAAAGCAGCCCAAATGGCAGTCTGATCATTACATCATTCATCCATCCAGGAAATTGTAAAAATTGTAAAAAAAAAAAAAAAAAAAAAAAGCTTATCTTTTCGAGAGCAAAGTGAAAAATTGTTCCTTTCAGCCACTTGAAATTTTAACAGATTGATTGTTTCTTCCACGCACCGGCAATATATCGATTGGCTGCCAAAAGGCAAACATTAAGCAAGAACTTTACATAGTTTGAGGTCACAAAATCATCATAGTAAACATTCAGAATACATAATTTAGGGTTAAGAGGAACCTCTTTACCAATAACTTGCTAGTTAGATCCAAAAACTGTTTATCTATGATATCTATATTATAACAACACTTCTGGTCATGACATTTAATGAACGTGTCAGGAATAGGTGATGCAGCATAGCAGGGTTGATGTGCTCTCTGCTTATCCATTTATATTGTAATTATGTGGAGTGTGTGTCTGGGTTTGAGCTAGGGATCAAAATGCACACTTAGTGTTGTCATTGTCACCATTTGGAGGTGAAGGTCAAGTCCACAGGCAAGGTGTCATGTCTTGCTACATGCATGTCAAAGGAGAGTAATGTGCAGCGCTGCAGGGGGCGAAGAGTCTGGAATGTGTCCATAGTGCCTGTGGTGTCCTGTCCATTGGTGGGAGCAACATCTGAGTAATTGAAGGGGTCATAAATGAGTAACATGGCCCAACCTGTCATGACCTAAAGGCTATCATTACATTGTGTAGGACTTTGAACATGGACAGCATTTGCCTGGTCGAGATGTCTATCAGCAACTGGGTCCTGGGGAGGGGCTGGAGAGCCTCAGAGGGTGGTCTGCTCAGAGGAGGAATACAGATGATCGATGAAGAGTATTAGCTTCAGCTAGTGGGGATAGATGAGACATAGGAATGTGATTTTGTCTGGAGTGGCTCAACGGGATGCGGGGATGAGGTAAAAACAACAGCACTGGCAGAATATGCTCTCTGTCTCAGGACATAGTGCTTCAGATGGGTCACACTGTAGTGCAAGCTTTATTTATTCCAACATCCACATGATTTTGAAATGGATTTCGACTATCAAAGTTAAAATCAAAATAAGTGATTGCCACCTGGTTCCTGTTCCAATAAAAGGGTTAGCACCAAGTCAGCAATAACTTCAGCCAAGTCTTACTTAAGAGGGACTGACCTTTAGACCAGCTTTTCTCATTTTACTGACAAGCTGCTCCTCCAAGTTGGCCTAAGTAATTTGGCCTACATTCCCCCAAAAATATGGCAGTAATCTCACTCTTGTTACCATAAATATACCATATATCTTTAAATATTATTTATAAATAAAACAGTTTTTTTTTTTTTTTAAAGATTATTTTTTAGGCATTTTTATGCTTTATTGAAAGGACAGAGTGAAAGGGTGTGACAGAGGGGAAGACATGCGGCAAAGGGAGCTCAGGCCAGAATCGAACCCGGCTCCGCCGCAGCAAGGCCTCAGCCTACATGGCAAGCGCTCTACCAGTGTGAGCCACCGGGACGCCCCCAATAAAACAGTTTTCAGGACATAAAACCAATCATCTGTTGATCTTCATGAAGCAAGAGTCTAAAAATGGAATAACCATCACTGCTTAAAAAATGTTTAAATTTAATTGTGACCTTGAAACCGAATGCATATGAATTGTGGTTTGGGGAATCATGCTGTCCCTACGGATAATCAATATGTTTCCATTTAAACCTGTACTGTATATATGACTCAAAACTGTATTAAATTAATAATTTGACATTTTGGGAAATATACTTCTTGCAGTGAATTAGTTGTGCAGACCAATACCACTACAGTATGAAGCTACAGCAGCCAGTTAGCTTAGTTCAGCACAAGGTATGGAAGCAGGGCTAAACTCAGATATCTGTATATAAATGCAGAATCTGTAGGCAACAGAACAAGATTTTTTTATACAAAGGTTCTGGTTTCCATTTGTAGTATTGACCAATGATATTTGTACAGTGGTGGAAAAAGTATTCAGATCCTTTACTTAAGTAAAAGTACTAATACTACACTGTGAAATTACTCCACGACAAATAAAAGTCCTGCATTCAAAACTTACTGAAGGAAAAGTACAAACAACACAATGTACCTAAAGTATTGAAAGTAAAAGCACTCATAATGCAGAATAGCCTCACTCAGATTGTTTTATATATTCTAGATATATTATTATTGATGCATTTAAATAAGTAGCATATACATAACATTACATTAAATGAAAAAAAATTCTAATCACTTTAAATTTATAATGTTTTTATGTTAAATCTCGACCTGAAAAGTAACTAAGCTGGCAGTTAAATGTAGTGGAATAGAAGTATAAAGCTACATAAAACAGAAATACTCAAGTAAAGTACAAATACCTCAAAATTGCACTTAAGCACAGTACTTGAGTAAATGTACTTAGTTACATTCCACCACTGCACTTGGACAGGCTTTAATTGCTAAATAAGTTTTGAGTTTGCTGGATGTGTGTGTAAAATTGTTTGCTAACACTTTGGCCGTATTAACTTTATAATGGGACATGTCATTGTTTTGTTTACAGCTTGTTTGTTTACAGCTTGTTCCACTGACCTCAAAAAGGCTCAAGAATCAATTGATACCTCATGACTTGCTTCAGGGTCAGAGACAGAATAACCAGACCAGGACATCCTTTCTTTAAGGCCAGGGACATTCTGTTCGTCGCTGGATGACAGCTACATGAGTGCACATGCTGGGAGAATGATGACAATGATTACTTTTCATCTCACAGATTTATGATCTGGCTCTTCAGGACACGTTTTAGGCATAATGTCATGAAAGGCAGTGACTTGATATTATTGGAACAAATTAACTTTTGAGTTGCAGCTGTCTAAACAACGAGCCCACAGCATTCTCACATGCGATTGCAACTCTCTGTGAGCACTCGTGCATGGGTAAATTAGTCATGAGTCACATGAGTTATTATTATTATAAAGGAATCAAAAGTTTATACAGGCAGTAATAATTTGAAATCAGAAATTGCAGTTGCCAAATAACACATCACTCCCATGAATGGATATTGACATTTATGCAAATTATCTTCCCTTTCCCTCGTAACCTACTTTAAGGTTGGCTTCTCTCCTTGAACTCACATGCACTCCCAGAAGGCTGCCTATGAGGAGTCTGACTTATCAGAAGAAAAACAACAGTTTTATCCAACTGGAAGTGTTTTCCCCCGACAGCTTCCAACTAGACACAGGGAAGGAGTGCAGCAATATTATTATGAACTGCCGCAGTTATCACAGGTCGTGCATTAATACAACACATTGTCCGGATTTGTCAAGAGCTGCGTGCTAAAGCCCAGTAAAGAATGTTCATAATTGGAAGCAATGTAGGGAGGATGTTGGGAAGATATCAGCAGTTAGGCTGGAAAATGTTCTGTCTGTATTATTAAGGACACGTGACCCCCATACTGCCAGAAGTCTAGGGATTGGTTGGAAAAGAGTGGGCTTCTGCGTGACTTTCTTTTTTGTAACCCCATTGTCTAAAATTGTATATTTACAGTGCTTAACAAATTTATTAGACCACCAGTTTATGCCACAGCTGTCCTAAATTAACAGCATTGGTAATCCTTTTTCATGTTTCTGTAATGGTTAATACACCAGTATGTTGAAGCTGTTTAACCAAAATGATATTTTTATGCTGAAATATAATTATAATTGTTATCCATGAATTGTCATATTGACTTTTTTACCAAAAAATGTAAAAATAGTAAAGCACATTATTATTTCTTGATTAGGATATCATATATATATATATATATATATATATATATATATATAGTAGTTATATATATATATATATATATATATATATATATATAGTTATATATAGTTATATATATAGTTAAATAGTAATTAATAGTTTAAATAATGCATACATTTTGTTTGTGTCTTCCTGCAGAATGAGTCACCAGACCTAACTGAGGAGCAGTTACTTAGTCTGCTGGATGAATGTCAGCTGACAGAAGGTGTGATCCAGGATCTAGAGACTAGAGACCATCTGGAGCCGTGCTATCAGAAAACCTGTGCATAATTGCTGGGATGTTGCTATCAGGCTGCTCGGGTGATTGCGAAACCAAAAATGTATTGGCTCTAAACGTGTTTTATCACCAGCATATTTCCAACCCTGTCACAACTTTCAAAAGTTTTTGTAGACTATAAAGCTTTTTGATGTGCTCGAATAATAACACAGTACTTGATGATTTATCAAAAACCTTTGATACAGTTAATCATTACCAAGTATTTATAAAAGTGGGTCATCTTGCATCAGTTTCTACCAATAACAAAACTTGGCCCACAAGGTTCAAACCATTTCTGTTCACTATTTATATACATAATAGTCTTGTCCTTGTTATGTCCACCTTTATGGAGATGACATGACTTTATACTGTTGGGTTGACCCTATGAAATTGGCTACTGAAAACCTGCAGCTTTCCTGCAATGCTTTGCAAGACGCACTTACTAACTTAATATAGCTCTCAACTTGTAGTGAATGTAGATAAAACAAAATATAGAGCCAAAGAAACACTACAAATTTGCATTTTAAGTGTCATTGAAGAATGATAAAAATGTAGGCATCTGGATTTTTAACCACATATTTATGCACAACCTGTTTTTTTCTTTCTTTCAGAGGCTGCAGTGGGCTCAATTTTTAAGGAAAGATCTTAGGAATCCATTGGTTCCAACTATGTCATGATATCATGTTGGAAAGGGGGGGAATAACGCGCCAAAAATCTGACGAAGAGAAATGCAGAAATCTCCAAAATGTTCTTCCAAATGTTGAAACCAAATCACAGCATTACTTTTTTATGTTGTTCCAAAGGCCTTGGTGTATTGATATAATATTCTGGAGGAATTTTGACCATTTTTATCCATTCTCACATTTAAAAAAATTGCACCAAATGTGTATAACAAATGCTATCAACCCCAAAATTGCTGCAACAATTTATGGGACATAGTTGAGCTGAAAATTATGATTAAGATTCTCTTATTAGTCCCACAATGGGGAAATTCAACCTCTCCATTTAACCTGTCCTTTTTACACGCAACTGACACACCATGCTAGGAGCAGTGGACAGCTCATTACTACTAGTCCCTGCACACAGCCTGGGAGCTGTGTGGGGCAAGGGCAAGGGGTTTTAAAAGAAAATGAAAAACCAAATCAATCAATCAATCAATCAATCAATCAATCAGTCAGACTTTATTTGTATAGCATTTTTCATGCAAGAGAGATGCAGCACAACGTGCTTTACATAAAAAAGGAGAAAGTAATAATAATAACAATAATAACAAAACATAGAAACAAGCAAACACCCTCCACCCATCCCCAACCCTCCACCCCTGACCCTCCATCCCACCCATCCCATTAAAAGCACAAACTGAGGAAGCGCCATCTCAACATGGAGCAGTGAGGAAACACTGGAAGCAGGTTAGAAATTAATTAGATAAAATAAATAAAAAAATAAAGTAAATAAATAAAAGACACTAACACTAAGATGCATGAGCAGAAAAATCTCTAACAATGGTTCAAGTAAAAGCCAAATTAAAAAGATAAGTCTTAAGTTTGCTCTTAAAAATATGAACAGTCTCTGATGCTTTCAGGTCTTCAGGGAGGCTGTTCCACAAATGTCCACAAAAAGGGGGAAAACGACGCCTCACCGTGGGTTTTTGTTCTAACTTTTGGTATTATTAAAAGGCCACTCCCAGAAGACCTGAGGGTCCTTGAGGCTTCATAGGATAAAAGTAAATCAGATAAAAAGGCTGGACTAAGACCATTAAGAGATTTATAAACCAGTAAAAGAATCTTAAAATCGATTACCAAAACCAACCTAATCTCAATCCCTTACCTAAAATTCAGAAAATGAACACTGACCTTGGAAAGACTGCTTTAAACTGCATCTAGTCAAAATCTTGATTAATTTTAGCCTTGCCTGTTTCAAACTTGTTTTTATTGACTTATTACTGTATTTTTATTTTTTTTTAATTTCCATGACTGATATTGTACATTTTAAATTGTTTTATGTTTTATTCATACACTTATGTAATCAGGTCTCCCTTGAAAATTAAAATATTATATTACTATAAAATAAAGGCTTATGTACTGTATGTGTGTAGCGATAACTAATGGGTCTTATATACATTTTACAATGTGTGAGCACTGGGGGAAAAAAGTTAAAAAAGTTAAAAAAAAACGTATACTGTAATAGCAAACTGTGGATGAGAACTGTTCATTTTTCTTTCTTTCTTTTTTTTTACCCTAAATGGTCTCCATGTTTTCAATACCCAGCTGGATTGCGTCCCATTGTTTTTATTTGTGTTTATGGCCCCTGCATGAGGAAACAGAGCAGCAGGGCCACCCTTTGTATTAACCTTAGTCTAATAGATTGGGACAGAAAATTGCTGCCATTAAATCTAATAACCAGGTACTGTGGCCGCAGAATGTTCTACTGCGCACATAAACAAGTCTGAACGCTAGATTGTATTAACGTAAGCCCTCTCCTATGAAATATAGTATGTCTGTGTTAGTAATGTGTGGCTGTTAATGAGCACAGAGATCCTTTAGCATTCCTGTCATTCCAGCCTCTATAGGTGATCTGCTTCAGAGCGTGTCAGATTAGTAGGATCCTCTGAAACTGGACCCTGTGTGACCTCTTTCCAGCTTGATTTTCATTAAAAAAAATAGGATTCCACTGACAAAAGATGACCAGCTTTGAGAATGATGCTTTTTTTTGGTTTGTTTGGGCTATTTCTTGAGCTGTTGACAGTTTTCTTATTTGCAAAGTTTGAGTAGCAGGTCTGCACCTGGCTGACCCCAGCCCTAAGGTCCTACTTTTTCTCTCTCTCCCTGCTCTGGACACCTACAGGCCTGCTCACCTCACTCTTCACCTCACCCATGCATTCTGACCCCGTCTAAGCGGCAGGAATTATCTCACATTCCTCTGGACTGAAAACACGTCGGCCAGGTAAGCCTCCAAGGTCAAACCCCAACAACGGCTCCACTACCAGTGAAAGCTGCAGCGTTATCTGTCCAGGGATCTTAAGAGACACCTCAGCACAGGTCCAAAAGTGCACACGCAAACACTTTTCAGACTGACACCATGAGATGATTAGACTTATTTGATGCATTTGTTACAATTTCATAGATGCACATGCAGCATATGAGCAATTTTTGTCCGTTTTACAAACGCCATTTATAGATATCGTCAGTAGGGAAGATATGCTGCTCATTTGGGGTAATGGAAACACAGTGAGCTCAGTGTGGTAAGAATGAGGTCACTTCTAATGTAAAGAAACCTGCGGCATATTGAGACTGTCTGGTTTTTCTGGCACAACCCTCACTGGTGCCTTAGATTACAGCTCATTCAGGCCCTGTGAAACATCTAAATTAGCTGTCTGATTTCTGCTTGCTCGTGATATAGCGGGGCAGGTTCTCAGCTAGCGAGCTGCAGACCCAGTCTGTGGATATCTTGTACTTTGACAAGTTTTATTGAGACATTTTTATGAAAAACTGCAATGCACATTCTTGCTGGCAAGAGCAGACCACAGTCATACGTTTATGTCCCTAAAGAGAGGGAATTTATCACCCTAAAGAGCAAAATTCCTTATGTCTAAATCTCACGTCTTTGTTTGAAAGTGTAAGGAGATGCCTGTGTAATGTGTAATCAGATCTGTATGGATGAGCTGTGTAAGTGGGTTAGTTTTCCTGCTGTTGACTCCCAAGGATCCTCCCTTTCTCCAAGGCTTCACCAGACTCAACTAATGGATTCCAGTTGCTTGACACAGCATGGCTCGGCTCCTTTTGCTTTTCTAAGGAGAAGACCTCAATCAGAGTAGATATGAAGTCCAAATATTACAGACAAAAAAGTCTTGAAACTATTTAACTGTTTGTTTGCCCCAAAAAGACACCAACGGACCAAGATACTTTTTTCTAAAGTGTTTATTGTTCACTTGACATTACAAAATACCAGGTCGGAGTATAAACAGCACTTTGGGTAGAAACTATAGTACAAAGTTTATAGAAAAGCTTCACTAATAATTAAAAAAAGACACATACAAAAAAAAACAAAAATAACAAAGACATCCTCATGTCAGTGTGCAAATAAGTTTATACAGACAGAAACGCTTCCATATGAGGCTACGCTTCTAGATAAATTATTTAAATAGCATATATCTACACAAATGAAATAACCTCGACATAAAACAAACATAATAATTTATCAAAAAATGCACAGGACATACATATAGCACAACATAGTCAAGACAACATTTCTTTAATCCTTTACGTTCCTGTTTGGTCTTCTACAAAAATATCTTATATACAGCATATAAATGATACTAAAGTCTTGCTTAAAAAAAAAAGCCAACCAATTTATACTCTGTTGCTAAGACAAGTGATTCTTGTGTATTGCTGGTCTCAATACAAAAAGAATTAATGAGGTAATATTTGTACATAAAGGGTTTCCTTTGATCTTCCCTTGTCAGAAATGTACACACAAGCTCAGGCACACCAGTCATGCACACTGTGCAGAAGCAGAATATTAACACATACTGTGAGTGATGCCGATCTTTTACTTTTTTTGGATCAATTTATCTTGCCTTTAGCAAATATTGATTTCAACTAATTGGAATAGGTTGGACAAAATTTCAAGATGCAGAGCTGAGCAAGAATTAAAGCCGCTATGATGAATATGTAAATACAAACAGCCATACTTACAACAGTTTATTTATGACAGGGAATAGACTGGCCCTCGCTGTTTATGTCCCTTAACATGCTCAGTAAAGAAAGGAGATATTAACATCATATTTGCTATTAATTACTGTTCCAAAGCAGTGTTCAGTGCGCCTGCTTCGGGGCCCTGTGCTGTCCTGAATCTTGTGCTCTCCTCGTTTCTTCTAGTGCTCTTTCCTGAGAAGACGAATGTTTTGGGCCAGCCCTAAGCCTCGGCTAAATAAGAGACTTTGTACATACAGGTTTGTGGGAAAGTGGGGTGGTGAGGGATTGTTAAAAAAAAAACAAAAAAAAAAAAACTGAATTTAAAACAATGACGCGGTTGTCTTCATAACTATGCTTGATGGGTGGCACACATGCACAAACACACAAACAACATTCACTCTCTTTGATAGTAACAGTCAGTCCATACTGTCCATGGTCCCTCAACAGTTCCTTCTAGGGGCATATTTACCCCGGCCTATGAAAGTTCTCCTACTGCTTTCTTCATACTGAAACAAGCTTCTTTGAGTCCACAGCAGATGTATATTAATGCTCAAAAATAATAAAATGTTAAAAGCATGGAACGCTCTTCCCTTTGGTCCCTCCTCCACAGAGGAATACCGCCATCTGACAGGTCAGGTGTGCAAAGCAATAAAATGTGGCCCTCCCCTTTATTACAGATCAGAGCAACAAATTGAGAGGGCCAATTTATTTTGAGCAGAGTTGCGCTCAAAATTAGAGTTTTGGTGCAGTGGTGCAGAATCATCATTGAACTTTCATTTGGCTTAAAGTCCTGAGGTCAGTTTACCTCATGTTAGCTCACTTGCTCGTCATTCCTCCAATGTGCAGTTCTCAAAAAAAAGAAGTTAAAGAGCTATCGATCCAGGTCTCGCATTATATATTTATACTGACGGGCATTCTTCTGGAAGGTTCTGTGGTCCAATTATGTGTCTGAAAGAAAGAAAGAAAACACATTAAATTGGCACTCTGTCGGCAAAACTTTGAGCAGCTGTTCCAAGGCGATGAAACCGTTCTTTTTAAAATATCAAACCATTGCTCATGTGCTTACCTTTGCATTCATATTTGAGATCTGAGAAGTAAACCATCTCCTGAGAGAAGACGTACAAGCCTAGTCGCCCACCAGCGTATGTCTTGTCATAGATGTTTCCAGAATCAGCCATGATTCTCTTGCCTTCATACATGACCACTCTAAAAGAAAAGAAAACAGATCCCATGAGCCTATTGCCATTTTCATGTAAATAATGCAGTTTTGTAATTTAATGAATAGACATGTTTCATAGGTTTCAGCCTCACCTAATAAGTCCGGACTTGGGTCTGTGGATGAGATGCCATCTGTAGGCGGTGAAGTCCTTCCAGCCAATGTTCTTGGGGTCGTGCCACAGAGTGCGCACCTGAAAAGGATGAATTGCAATGATTATAATGAGAAAAGCGTCAAACAATGTGTTGAGTATCTTGAACCCTTGAGACATTGAATCTTCTCTCACCTGTCCTGCGGTATCTCCGGTGTGCCACAGGGCGTTCCTCAGATGCTCTCCGGGCCCAGTGGTGGAGTTGACAACTTTGATTGACAGGCCAGAGTAGCCTTGAGCTCTTGTGGGCGTGTGGGACCAGTAGGTCTGTGTGATCTGTTTCCACATCACTGTGTAGAAGCGTGAGCTGGACTGGTAGCCGAACACGAACCCGGCGTAGTCGTCATCTCTGTCTGTGTTGATGAAGAACGTTCCACTGAAATCCACTGCGCTGAACTCATCGTAACCTGAAGGAAGAGAAGAGAGCGTTTAGAAACAGTTCGCTACCACTTTGTCTCCATGCAGAGAGATGTCTGTTTGTGTTTTACGCACCAACAGCAATGCCGGGGTCGCAGTTGACAGTCTGTACCAACTCCTTGCCCTGATGCCGGACCACCCAGTTGGGGTCGATCTGAGAGGTTCCCTTGGGGTCCAGAGGAACCATTTGGAATCTGCGGAAGTCTGTTTCACTGATGTCAAAGTTCTCTGGGCACACGTCGTAGATGTCCAGAACTTTGTCGTCATCAAAGTCATCTTTGCATGCATCACCGCGACCATCACCTGATAGGAAAACATGGAGTCAGAAATCACAAAGATGGTCAAGAAGTTCGAAACTAAATGTCATTAATGTTTCAAAAGACCACAAATGAGGTTGAGGGATTGACTCACCATCAGAGTCCAGCTGATCTGGGTTAGCCACCAGCCTACAGTTGTCTTTGTCATCGGGAATGCCATCATTATCATCGTCATGGTCGCAGGCGTCACCCTTGCCGTCCTTGTCGTGGTCTGCCTGGTTGGCGTTGGGAATGTAGGGGCAGTTGTCCAAGTTGTTCTGGTGGCCATCCTCATCAATGTCTTGGTTGTTGTCACACTTGTCTCCAATGAGGTCTGAGTCAGAGTCAATCTGTAGGAGAGCAAAATTCCTTCACGATGAGATTTCCCACTCACACTATAAGACTATTGTCCTCACTTCAAATAACTCCCTTCACTGTTTTTTTTGCCAGCCTCAATATGAGAGGTTAAATTAAATGTAGCCACCCAAGCAATGTCCCTTGAGCAAAATTATACATTCATATTTGCTCCAAAGATGAATAAAGAGAGAGAAGAGGGAGAATTTTCCTCAAAGCTGTCACATTCCCCTTTCATTACAGACATCACTATATTACCCAGAATGGCTTGCAAGTGAAAAGTTAAATCTGACATTACCTGATCAGGGTTGTGCTCCAGAGGGCAGTTGTCACAATGGTCTCCCACCCCGTCCCTGTCAGTATCTCTCTGGTCCACATTGTAAACATATGGGCAGTTGTCGTTCTCGTTCAGAATGCCTGTTGAGTCATAACAAACATATTTTAGCCTTCAGGACTGCAGGTCTGCAATTGATTTTAAAAGGCTGAAGAAAAGCGTGAGGAATAACTTGGATGGAATTTGGAGAAAGCACTTACCATCGCCATCAATGTCAACAGCACAGGCATCACCCTCTCCATTGTTGTCCGTGTCGGTTTGGTCAGGGTTTGCCTCAAATATACAGTTGTCACAGCTGTCGCCAACCTCGTCTCTGTCTGCGTCATACTGGGCAGGGTTGTATACTCTTGGGCAGTTATCCTACATTTATAATGAAATATCAAAAGCTCCATTAAATTACTAAAATGGGTTATTACTCACAGAAATTATATTTATAGGAACAAAAGTCTGCTTTTCATGGCTTGTTTTTTTTCCAACTTTTCTTGGAATGTGATATTCCACTGCAAGCAAGCTGGTTATTTCTACCACAGCATATTTCTTGCCCAACTTTCCAAATCCACACTAAGAATTATGGGCAACAAGCCACCTCATCTTCAATTCTGGCTTTATCCTATGCTACATGTTTTCCACTCTCTGGTGAAAGCACACCGACATAGAGACTTTACATTCCAACTGCCCAGAGGAAGGATGGCTGCTGCTGATTGCTATGTCTGGTCTCTGAGGAAAGCACACTTTTGGGCTAAAATAAACTGCTGTGATGACTCACCCTATCATCGGGGATCCCATCATTGTCATCATCATGGTCACATTCATCACCCAGGCCATCTTTGTCATGATCTTCCTGGCCAGAGTTGGGAAGACTGGGGCAGTTATCCTGTAAAGAAACAAAGGAGTGGTTCAGGAGGCAATCATTACAATATTATAGTGCGGAAGGGTAATAATGGCCTTTTGAATTTCTGTACATGTGGGGTCTGGCTACCTTCTTGCAGTGGTAGGTGGCGTTCTCCACACAGAGCAGGTCAGTGTTGGGCCATCCGTCCAAGTCAGTGTCCTCTCCGCAAATACGGCCGTTTCCTGCATACCCTGGCTTGCACTCGCAACGGTACATAGACTCAGAGTAGACGCCCAAGTAGATGCAGTTTGCATTTTTATGGCAGTCGTGGCTACCATCTTGGCAAGGGTTACGGGGTTTGCAAACCTAAAGAAAATTACAGATAATTAAAAAAAATCCTGCAGCTAGCCTACTAGCCACACACACAGAGCAAGTAATAACTCAAACCTGTTTTTTAGCAGTTGCCTGTTCGACTCCTCTTCCAAAGGGCTGAGGACCGGAGAAACGTGGGGGGCAGGGCAGGCAGTTGTAACCCGGCTCGGTGTTCTCACAGCGGTGGACTCCGTTATGTGTGTGGCAAGCATCGGGCACCTGTTTACACTCATCAATGTCTTTGCAGGTGACGCCGTTCCCAATGTAGCCAAGCGGACACCTGCCACACTTGAAAGAGCCATCGGGGAAGCTGGTGCACTTTGCGCCAGGGAAGCATGGACTGGAGAGACAACCATCTGCAGATAGAAAATATTTGTTTTTATTTCCTTCAAAAATGATAATCTGTGACTTGTGACTTGTTTCTTTAATTCTTGTCTTTAATTCTTGTTAAATCTAAAAAGCTTACCAATAGGGCACTCCTGGTTGTTGCACACTTGAGACACAGAAGCATCACCAACACAATCCTTTCCTCCGTATTTGGGGACGGGGTCGGAGCAGCGTCGCTTGCGGTTCTGGACTCCTCCACCACAGGTAACGGTGCAGCTGTCCCATGGTGACCAAGGTCCCCAACCTCCATCAACTAGAAAGTGTCATAAAAACCCAATTCAGTAAATGAATTCATACACTTTAACATACTGTTGTGCCTAAACTGTTGTACTAAATTTATAGTTAAGCTACGAAAATTAAGCTCACTTGGACAGGGTGACTTCTGGCAGATTTCTGTTTGACGTCCGTCTCCCTGACAGTCCCTGCCACCCATTTGGGGTGTGGGGGAGTTGCAGAGGCGTATCCGGGTGATGACCCCCTCACCGCAGGTCACAGAGCATGAAGACCAGGGCGACCAGTGGCTCCAACCTCCATCCTGCTTGACTGTGAGCAACGCATGCACAATTAATTCATCATAATGCTCTGAAAATGAGAAGATTTATTATCACAATGGCTGTGTTAAGAATGCTGAGTGACTTACAGCGTTTGTCACATTCCTGGGGGTAGCAGTCACGGGTCTGGACAGAGGTGCCCTCACAGTTGCTGTTGATGCGGTCACAGGAGCGTCCGCGCTGCTGGATGCCCCGACCACAAGTCACCGAACAATGGGTCCAGTCAGACCAAGGGGACCAGCCGTCCTCTGCGAAGTCGCTCGCTGCAGGGAAGAAGACATAAAGTTATCTTGAGATAAAAGATATTTAGAAAAAAAGGAAATACAAGAAGGAGCCAATTTAAAAAAAAAAGAAGCTTACGTGTTCCGCAGCGAGGGCAGCACTCTCCGTCAGGCACGGTGGCGTTAGCACATGGGATGAGAGGGCAGGAGATTTTGCGGCACACAGTAGCAGAGTTCTGGATAAAGGAATAAGTACAAGAATAATGAGGATTTGCTGGTGCTGGTGCTGATCCAACCCTAATTGCTATATTTCACAATAGAGGGATCGTTATCAGGTACATGACACTCCTGCTGTGTTGATAGAATACAAACACTCTCCCACATAACCAATTACACAACACATGAAACCTTCACTAGATGTTGCTGCTGTGGGGAAAAAAAGCCCCCATGCTGCTTTGTTGCTAGTTGAGAAGAAGTGCTGATGGCTTTCAGACAGAAGAGATGTGGTTGTATAGAGAGGTGCTAACATAAACCCTATTATCACTTCATTACAGTGTGGATACAGGAAACATGCTCAGCTGATTATTTGGAGGCTGCAGGTGTGATGACACTTTACCTGGCAGGTGCACTCAGTGCAGCCGTCAACAGTCCATTCGTCCTTGTCCTTGTGCACGATGCCGTTGTGGATGCAGATTCCGCTGTGGATGTTCATTTGATTTTTCAGCAGTGTGCTGTCTTCAGACTGGAGGGAAAAAAGAGAGTTTCTCAGTATGGAGTATGGAAAACTTTCACTTTGCCAAAGTTCCAATACAAATGAATCACTGACCGACACCGTGATTAAGACATTGCTTGACTCTAGCCGAGCAGTGCAAATGCAACCGACAGCCAAACATATTTGTGTATTCACATGGGTCTCATTAAGGACTTGGCCAGGAGAGAGGAGGGGGGACTGCCATTAAAGCGACAAGTGGCGATGCACTGGGAATGAGTTAACTGGAAGTGGAGGGAAAGACGAAAGGAAAAGAGTGGCTGATGACAAAGAGCAGACCTTCATAGCCCTTGGAGCTTACCACTTTGCGGAGCTCGTTGGACAGCTGTTTAACGACCACGCCGAGTCCCTTGAGCTCCTTAAACATGCCGGCGATGTCCTCACAAGAGAAGCCGCAGACAGTCTGCAGATCTGAATACAGGAGAGAAAGAGTTAAATAAATTACTTCACCTCTTAAAGCTTATGATTGAGTAGTAGAGCAGAGACACATTTTGGGGAGGAGAGGTCTCACCTTTGGCTTTGTGACCGGTGTAATCAGTCCTAATGGCGGGGCTGGAGCCATTGACTGGGTTGTCAAGGGTCATGACATCAGTTAAGGTAGCTGCAGAGGGGAAAGAGGAGAGAAGTCATTTCTGTTCACTGGAGCACAATGGTCCGTTTGTCTCTTTATATACACATACAATCCAAGGGAAATTAATATTTTTATGTATTTTCCAGACTTACCTCCACTCTGGCATCCCTTATTTCTCAGTATGGCATCCAGAGTAGTTCCAAAGACAAAGCGCACATTCTGCAGCACTCCCTGAGGGTCAATAAATTCCAGTTAAGATACACTTAAACCTTTAGTTATCCTGTGAGAACAAAATATAATTTTTCATCAATATGCAGTAATTTGGTGGGTTATAACTTACCATGAATCTGTCCCTCACAGCCCCCTTTCCAATCCTGAGTCTGGCGATGTCTGCCACCTCCTGGAACAGCACTTTGGAGATGGGCAAATCCATCTCTGACACATTGATCTCCTCACAGCCGACAAAAAGCTGCACCCTGTCGTCCTGAACGAACAGTGTGATGTTCTTCCAGTGTCCAGTGGCCAAGTCTGCCTCCTCGATGGACACGACCCCCTGATGGTTTGCGGTGGAGTAGACCACATCCAGAGTGTTGGCTTTCCCGTTGGAGATGATCTCGAAAACGGGTCCGGATCCGTCATTCCTCTCAATGGTCAGGAGGCTGCCCCTGGTTTTCTTGAACTGTTTCAGGTTGACCAGGAGGAGGAAGCCCCTCTCGGCCTGGATGGAGTCGAGGATGTCCCTGAAGGAGCTGTCTGGGACTTGGGGGATCAGGTCTGGGTTCAGGACCTTGTATGCAGGGCTGTAGGGATCTGCACCTTTAACCAAACTCACTCCGTTGTGTCTCTTGCTCACCCGGGCCAGATCAAATAAGTCATACACACTGTTATCATCTCGGCTCTCTGCGGTTAAAGAAAGAAAAGGCATTGTTCAGTTTTTTCTCCCATAATCACAGTGTGCATACAAACACAGCAAAGTGCTAAGATCTAGCACTAAACAACAACAAAACATACTTCATTGTCATAGAACATTATTAAAATATTCTGAGTGCATCACAGTTACAGTTAAAGTCTCTGTAGGAAGTTTAAATATGAAACTAAGTTTTTTTTAATAGCCTATTAAACTTTTTCCATGCTCACCTGCCAATCTTGCGCCTTCGCAGCTCCAAAGCATCAACAGCAAAAAGATGCCACACAGCATCATGTTGGAATATCAAGTGATCCCTAGAATAACACACACGCCGTTTAGGGGACACATCCAGGCTGCATTTTGTCACAAATATATAATGTTAATAAATAATAATAATGAAAAGAAAAAGTCTACAAACCTTTAAAATGAAAATTCCCTCTGAAAATAGGTAAGAGAAAAAGTCCTTGTCCGATTATTTATCCTCCTCTTTAAGCTCTTGTGGAAGCTCGTCAGTTTCGGGTTGATAGTTCTCTCAAAGTCTCTCTGAGCTCCTGTCCGGGATTTATTCCGGTGCTTGGACTTATTCTACTGACTTATCCTACCGATACAAGTGCTATTTAAACAGTTTGAGGACATTCCTGAGGTCCCGCCTGGACCAATGGGGTGTCTGCAGCGGAGAGGGACGGACTTGTTTTCTTACCTCACAGCCAGTCAGAGAAACATCCGAGACGCACACACTGAGGGGAAAAAAATGCATTCCTGAGCTGAATTTCCATCACCGGACAAATATTTCATACACGCTGCGGAGCCAAGATTTGGCCGTTTCCGGTCAAATAAAAGTTAAATTATTCGGCAAATATCCTTAATTTTACGAAGCAGTCATTTTCTTAAAAAAAAAAAAAAAAGACAGATATATATGAATGTATTTTTAATATGATACAAAGTAAGTATGCCAATTAATTCAGTAGACTGGTAACACGAAACCAGTTATGAGAGGATTTAAAAGTCATATAAAACATTAAATGATATTCCATAAGTTACAGTTATGTATTAATACCAGCTCATATTAACGACACGCAGCAGGCTTATTGCTGCTTTATGGTGTCCCTCTAATGATGCTGTTCCTAGTGTGGCCACCAGGGGACTCAGTGAGCAATAAATGTGCTGGTCTGAGAATGAGAGGTGAGATTGGGGGATGCTTGTCTGTGGGTTTCTTTATGCCTACAAAAAGTAAAAATAGTTCAGGGAATGTATGACACATACATGTCCACATCAAGCTTCTTTCTTTTTTTTTTAGCTTAAAAAGTATTGACTGAGTAAATATACTAAATATAGACTATTCAAAACATCTTTATTTATGTGTAATTGTCAGAGAATCCAAAGAATAAGTGGGAAAGAGTGTCAAAGCCGAAAGATAATTCATGACTAAGGTGATTATCTGAAAAGCTTTTCTGGATTTTTTCCTTTTAAATCCAGGGGGCTGTGAGATGATTAGTTCTCAAAACCTAAAGTCATTTTGGGGAAATTTAAATTTTACTTACTGTGGTATATTTAAGTGAAAGTCCTGCAGCTTCATGGAATCAGCACAATCAGGGTTAGGAGTGGAGTAGAACTGAAAAATGCAGAATAACACAGTTATAATGACATAAATCTTAAAAAATGGAAAAAACAAGCTGAATTTCTCCGATAAATTGTCTCTTAAAAATTGGACAGTTTTTCAAGTACCCACAAGTGTCATGTATATTACAAAAAAATATTTGGGTCTCCACATGCTACTATTTACATTTTTACAACCTCTCCTGTCCTCTCCTCTCTGCTCTCTGCTCTGTGTAAACACATATTTGTCACGTGACCGTTCTTCTCAGCAGAATCAATCATGGCTTCACAGTGTCACTGAGGAGCAGAATATAATATTTTTTAACATGATCTAGTTATTCCAAATAGTTTATTTTTTAGCAACGTTTTAAATTAGATCATAATCACAATTTCAAGCTTTGATTTAGTTACTTTTTCTAATGGAAACTTTTGTCTCTGGGCTTATTATGGTAGGAAGGATGGGTAAAAAACAAAAGTTCTGTTGCCCAAAAATTGGATATTGGACATTATTGGATAACTTCTTTGTTAAAACTGCAGCCTGACAAGGGGAACAAACAAACGTACTGGAACTCAGATTTAGAGTGTTTACGGTCTTTAGAGTTCAATGCAAGCCAACCTGAAAATAGCAAAATTAGAAAATGGAGTCATCAGGACTTGCAAAGAAGTGTGTAAAACTTTTAATTGTGCTGAGCAGCAGAAGGTGTTTCAGT